>NC_041061.1:16550960-16914252 GCF_900634775.1 Gouania willdenowi | reverse complement strand
TGCTGCCTTCAATGTGAGCGCCACACTCAGTGAAGGGTTTGTTATGCCTGGCTCCGTTCACGGACCGCGAGCACTCCAAAGGAGCAAATTGGTGTTTATACTCGGAACCCTGCCCCAAGAAATGCATTTTAGGAGCCTATAAATGCACATTTTGATCCTAAATTCAATGTTCAATTCAAATGTATGATTTGGATTAACCACAATTTCCATGTCGATGAACGCTTCCGTCAGCTTGACTGGGTCAATACTTTTCTTTTTTTTGTTTTGTTTTGTTTTTCAGTCACTCCATCTGCAGCTTTTGTACATTTCCTACTGAGGAAGCTTGCTTTTGCTGGTTCAATCTGTTGCGTACAGACTGGCATATTCAACAGTTTCCATTTAGAGAAGCAAACACCAGCCTAAGACATTGGTTCTAAAAATGTATCAAGAAGCCAAGCCACCCTAAGCCAAAGAGAACACCCGCTGTGTTAGACAACATATTTGAACACACACATACACACTGTCTGTAGAAGCTACAGTCATAGATCACTGTATCTCCTGATAACACCTGGACCTTTGTCTTTTTGACGGTCTGTGCTGGTTTGGAATGGGAAGAAAGAACACAGTGCCCACTGCAGGTAGCTGGAATTGAAGTTATTCCTCCTTTATTCACTATTAGGTTGAAAATCTCATAGAAAACTTAACTCCTAGGTGAACAGTTTTGTATATATTTTTAGAGTCTCGTAAGTGAAACAACCAAGATTTGCACCCTGTGAGAACATGATCGACAGCTCTCTTTCATTCTGGTCTAATCTCATGTTTAAATAAACAAAGGGATTTACTAGAAAAATACAATGCAGGATATCGATCTTGCATCTCAAGGTATCTATTGTGATAGAATTTTTTTTGTCTTAGGTAAGTATGCTTAAAAATCTGGATGAATTTGATATGAGGAATCCACCGAAATGAAAGTTCTTGGCTGAAAATGAGAAAACCAAGGCCAAAAACCAAAAATCAAAACAGAGGAAAAAAATTATTATGCCAATTATTAGTACCATTGAATTTAGGCCGTGGCTATCCATACGGTTGTCGTATCAATATACCGACATTTTGTCCGTACGCAGCGCCACTCATTGGCCAGTTTAGGTCACGTGACTAAGACTAAACCTAACCCTAACCCTAAGACACTACTTGCGTATACTTCGGTAAACGTACCAATAGCACCAGGGGTTGTCCGCACGAATAGACAGTTTCTTAAATTTATGGCTGTGAAAGTGTACTAACCTCACTAAAATCAAGACATTGCAATTGCATAAATGAATATTAATGTTTCAAAGAATAAATCATTTATCAGAATATGAAAGTGGTTAGCACATCACTGCAAGAAGGTCCTGGGTAGGTCTGTGTGGAGTTTGCATGTTCTCCTCTTGCTTGTTTGGGTTTTCTCCAGATACGCCGGTTTCTCCCACCAATGGGAATAGATGGAAATAGATGCAATTTTTACGATTCCAATTCTGCGATTCGGTTCTTTATCGATTCTCATTTGGAAAAAAGGAGAAAAAAACAGGTGGATTAGCACACAAACTTAGTCAGTGACTCACTGCTTGGTGATATTCGAATATCCTGGCATGTTATTTTACTCTTCCCTGCCTCGGTGAAAGGAGAAGCAAGAGGCAGACGACTTGAACTGGAGAGAGTACTGCCAGCCTCTGTCAGTCAAAATAAATAAATAAAATTGAGGCTAATTATCATAATGTTCTCACCAAAAATGTCCACATTATAGTATAACTTATTATAGGCTTAAGGTTGGAAACTTAACTTAAAGAAAAAAAAACCCAATTTAAAAAGTGGCAAACAGCACTGGTGTTTGTGGATGAGCTGCGATTTGCTTCGAGGCTTATTTACATATGAGGGTGGCATATTTGCGCAGGAGTAATGCGTATTTCTTTGTTTACATACATTCAAATGAGACCAGTGCAACTGGTGGTGGCGGTGCAATTTGCGTCCATATCACGGTTTAAGCTGTTATCCGGAGGATGAAAACAGAGAGAAAATTCAAAAGCAAACGTTTCGATGTCCCGCCCTAAACTGCTTCACTTCCTCACCCTGCCTCAGCCAATCTACCAGAAGCCACGCCTCTACTTTTTGTGCACGTGCATAGCGTAACATAATGAGGTTGCATCGGGTCGCATTGATATAGGTCTATGGTTCACCGTTATTCTTTTGGCGATGGACATTTCTGAGGTAAGGGCCAAAATTATGTTTACCCGTTTGCTGTTGTCACGTGCGGCCTTGTTTCTGTGCACAGTTTCGCATTCACTTTGATTGACAGTCTCCGCTACAGGAAGTTAAAGCCTATTGGCAGGGTAATCACGGCGCAATTTTCTATTTGTATAGGGGTCTATAGGACGATGGTGGGATTTATATATATATATTGACGTATATGAATGACCACCAGCAGTAGACCATAGTAAAAGACTAGTTCGGTATTTTTTTCGCATTTCAGAAGAATCATACATAGATTTCTCAGAAACTCCAGATATCAGCTTTTACTTTGCCTATGCTCTGTGGATCTCTCATTTGTGCCGGTTTAGTGTTGCAAACTCAGCACAATCCTTTGGTGGATGTGACCCTCTGTCTTTATCTGATAAAAAAATTCTCCAGCAGCTTTAAAGGACTGTCAGGCATGATAGAATGTGCAATGCAGCACAATGTTCACATCTCCAAAAAGCTCATTGTTATAAGCCTGGATTTGTTTGTGTGTAAAAAACTATTATTGACAGGATGATAAACTAATTATCCTCCTGAGAGACTTTAAAATATTTTATTAATTGCTTGTTTACTCCCTTTGTATTGAAAATCTAAATAGTTTTTGTTGGACTCACATCTTTAAAAAAGTATCTTTCAATGGCATTGAAATAAATACGGTAAATAGGAAAGGAATGGATGAACTGGAGATGCTGAGCTTTGAATCCAGAACCTACTACATGCTGAGCACATGCTCTTCCACTGAGCTACATCCCCATGTACCGTATTTTTCGGACTATAAGGCGCACCGGATTATCAGGCGCACTATCAATGAATGGGTCTGACTGGGTCTATTTTCATACATAAGGTGCACCGGTTTATTATTATTATTATTATTATTAAGATGCATTAAGCAAAACAAAATGGTCAGATAAGTCAAACTTTATTCAACTCATTAACAATAACTCTCAACATTGTTCAGGTTTAACACATAAAATACAGAACAATACACTCACTTTTTCAGTTCAGTATGTTGAAGCACAGTACTGGTACATATCACTCCACGAGGCGCCTGACTAAGTGCCAAGAATCCATCAAGCAGTGCAGCTTCATAGTTTACCAAAGTTGTACAAAACATTTTGACATATTAATTTCATACATAAGGCGCACCTGATTATAAGACGCACTGTCGATTTTTGAGAAAATTAAAGGATTTTAAGTGCGGCTTATAGTCTGAAAAATACGGTAATTGTAAAGTTGAGAATCAAAAATAACCTTATTTCAAGGAATTCTGATGGTTCAGTCTTCCTTCAAAATGTTTCCTACTGTCTTCATGCGCTAACCTGCCTGCTCCGATCATTGTTGCGCTCACACATTTACAGTATCTAATAAACAGTAAAGGAATGAAAATAGTCAGTGTTATATAGTAAACACATGCCGTTTGAATTTCCAGCAAGTTTAAACATCTGCAGCTGGGCTAAACTCCTCGGAAAAACCAAAACTAAATACACCAAATCCATCTGTGTAAGACGCTTTCAAACTGCCATTGTTCAGACACAGATTCTTAAAGTTGTAAATGTAATGGTTTGTACACAACTGGTAACACACAGCAGATGTGAATGATGTACAATAAAGGGTGCTGGTGTATTTGTTTGACTTCAGCTTCATACGACAGTTTTATTGAATTCCATCTTAACACAAGCTTCTCAAGCACCTTTAGAATTTCTTTTTAAGATTCCCATCATCGCACTGTGACAAATACTCATTCAAGCAGTTTTTTTTTTCCTTCTCGTTTTTTTCTTTTTCTTTACATCTGTCTCCTGCTTTGTTGAGGCATTTCCTTTTTTTGAACTCCAAGTTTGAAAATGCTTCTCAGGAGGACAATAGAGTTCTTTCATTCATATAAATATATAAATTCAGCCTGCAAATCCTGGTTTGAGGTGACAGCGTGTAACACTAAGCACAGGGTGTTTTTTTATAGATTGTAAAGTCTTTGTTTCATTCAGGGATTGGTCTGTCCAGCATGCATCCAACCATCAGTCTCATCAAAAAACTTATTTTCTGACTGGCTAGTTTAGCCCTGAGCTAAATAGATTTTTACACAGAAACTTATCCAGGCGTATAAGAATCAGCGTTTTGGAAATGTGAACAAACATTAAGCTGCATTGCACACATTGCCATTTCTTTTAAGCTCACAGCTATGTTCATTTTTGTTTCAAAATGAACTGGGTGACTCTGTACAGAATAAGCTGGCTCTGTACAGGATTAACTGGTATAGACAATGCAAAATATCAATAAAAGCTATTTATCTATCAATCTATCTACAGTAGATGAATAAAATGGATAAAAAGATAGACTTGGAATGAGATTTGAGTTTGATACTGAGCTACACTTACTATACTATACTTTTGCTTTCACACATGAAATATTTTTGTCAGCTTGGATTGAGCTCAAACATGAGATAAAACAAGTATATCAGAAATAAAGAATGGCTTTCATAAGATGCGATCTGGTTTCCTTTTTGCTTTTGAATTTTGTGTTTCAATTCAAGTCATGAGTGGATTTCTTTAGTTCTCTATGAATATGAGTCGATGTTACTCTAGTTACTGCGGTTTATAGCCTCAAATACATCTGATTACTCTATATTCCTTCAATCATGACAAGGAAATGGAGTAAATTTCTTTTAGATTGATAGAAGCGTTTATAGCAGTAGTTTCTACCAAAAGTTATATGGTGTCTCGTTTACAATTTGGAATTGTTCTAGATTGTTAAGGAAAGATCTTTTATTTACTGTAAAACACTTAAACAATCCATAGTACAATGAGCATGGTAGTCAAACTGTTGCACGTACGGTTTTCATCTTTTCACATTTTGTGTGTGTTTTACTTTTTAAAGCCTGGAGCTGAAGGTATGTGCTTCTGAAATCTTGGACAAAAAAAGCTTATTTCACTCTGACACCCCATCAGAGATTGTGGGATGCAGCTTTCAATAGAAAAGGATTACAGCTTTTTATATTTCCCCTAATCCTCCTCCTTTGCTCTCCATCGCTCACTCTTATCCTTTCCTTCTCTTTCTTGCTGTTCCTAAAGTGATGCATGAGCTCACTGCAATTCCCTCCAGATTTCTGCATTCACCCACAGTCTGTTCAGTTTGTTAACCAGCTTTATATAAATATATACTGTATATAAGCAGATGACAGTTATGATGGTCATAGCTACAACTGTCATTGTTTACTTCAATTGGTAGATCTTGTCTTTTAGTTTGGTTTTGCCAGGTTCTGCTTAAGGAGCGTTACTTTTTACTTTTAGCATGCCTTCTGCCTGAATCCATGTGTACACCTTATGACCACCCCAAAGATCCAAAATGCTCTATCAAACAGTTCACAAAGAGATTAAAAAAAATCTCTTTCTGTTTTGAAGATGGAAACGTACCAACACGTGCTGTCACGTCCTTATCATGTTTTGCATTTTAATTGCATAATATATTACTTTGCACTTGCTTGCACAGTGATTTTAAATGGGCTGTGCTTGCAAAATGATGTTATCAGAAGAGGCTGCAGCTTTAAAAGCTGAGTTAAAGTTTTCAAATGTGTCCATCAATTTGTACACGTTTTCAAACGTCTTCAGGTACACTAAAACTGCAAGCTACGATGTATTTTGACAAAACTTTATATAGGAGTTGGCGTTATGTGACTGTCACTGCCACCTCCAATACGGTGTGATCCTTTTTTACCTGGAACCGTTTTCCTTCACGTTATTTGCCTCCTTTCAGAACACTTAAGCCATTTCCACACCACACACAGTTGCTCCCAGATCAACCGCACTGCCCACAAATCCATTCTGAGTGGCAAAGAATAATGACTGTGAACATGTTTGTCCCCAGAGAGGAGGAATATAATCCAATGGCCTACAGCCAAGAACTATAATGTGAAGGGAAGACAACTCTACATCATATGGCTCTACAATGATGCAAATGTCTTGTATTACATTAGAATACTGTAAACTGTAATTATACCCAGAAGCAACCTCTGCTCTCAGATTGCCTCTTCTGATTAGAGATTAAGGGTTTGATTTACCAATTTATTGCACAAACAGAAGTACTTTCTCTAAGGATGAGTTAATTCCTTCCAGTAAAAGAGGAAAAATGTTAATTACCTCCGCCAAGGAGGTAATATTTTAACCAGTGTTTATTTTTGTTTGTTTGCCTTTTGGACGGAATATGTCAAAAATACTTGTGGATTTTAACAAGATTTTAGCCAAGGATAGGCCTTACAACATGGAAGTTCCATTGCAATTTGGAGGGAATTCAGATCAATATACTGATTCCTGATAAGTTTGAAAAACTGAAAAATCCCTATATCTCTCATCACTGGCAAAATTTCAAAAACTCATATCTCGATTCATATTTGACAGATCTATATAAAATTTGACTCAGTTATATTGGATTGGTTCCTCAATCTCATCTGGATTGACCATTTTATCGCCATTTCTTTTTAAAAATGTGGGTGCCTGTATATTTGGACCTACTACATGGTTATTAATGCCGATATATACTTTTCTTATAAGCCTTTAAAATCTGAATGATGATCACTAATCCAGATAACTGCTCATACATAGCAAAGAGGATATTTTGTGCTTGGCATAGGTTTGCGCTCTCTGAACTTGGGCTCTTGTTTTAACTGTATATTTGTAAGTTATCTGACCAAATACTCACACTTTACTGTACATATAAGAAAATAACTGAAATGAAAACTGTCTGTACTACAGCCATAGGCAGAAAAACAAAAACAAAATCCACTCCAGTGAAAGAAAAATACAAATATTTTGGTCAGTATTTCCCTTCATCTGGTTTGCATTGTAATTGTACCGCAATGCAGGTTATTGGTTACATTTTTGTCCCAGGTCGGCTTAAAGAAGAAAATCTTCTCCAGATTGTCAAGAAGTCAGTTTAATGACAGGGAAACTTGGCCATGAAGAGTCTCCACTCCCCATTCTTTAAAAAAAAAGGTGCACAAGAAAAATAAAAGCTAAAATGGCTACTGTCTGATGAACTAAGGGTGGCACTAAACACACACTTTTCTGTTTGGAGTCAAAATGTGCAGGAAGAAACTCTAAACTTCAGAAAAGCCTCAATATATGTGAACAGAAAGAATACCTGTACTTCTTTTTATTGGGGTGTCAGGATGCATGATTTCTGCACACACAGTGCCAAGGTCAACCTGTTCACACCTCTGCATTAGCAGAGCAGCAGGTGGTCACACAAATTGAGGCAGGAGTAATTATTGCGATCTGAGCTTGGCTGGCGTTTTGGCATGTGCAACGAGAGGAAAAACAATCCAAATTCCATGTTGTGAAATTATTGAGGAAAAACCATGTTCCTTAGATTTTAGACTTGGTGTTTTGTCTGGCAATAAAAAATAGAGTAAAATCTACAGTACTGCCTGGCTAACAACATTAAATTTAGAGCAGGGAGTGTGGTAATCACATAGTTGAAGGTACTAGTTTCATGGTGTCATGATGTATTTTGGTTGAAGGCTGTGAACTGAGAGTTTGAAGGGTCCCAGTGCTTGGGATGGTTGTGGTAGGTCTGGGCGGTAATGCTCCTTGCCTTGGTTGCCAACTGCCGTAAAACTACGCAGAAGAAGATGAAGAAGAGTGGTAGGTTGCTTTGTTACTTCACCACGTTAGAGCTTTGGTTTGCAATGGTTTGTACTGCATATGTTCTGTAGTATGAGTAAGCATGTGTGCTTGTGGTTGCCTGTTGCCTGTCTGTCTATTAACTGTGATGGACTGGTCAGCTTGCCAAGGTGTGCACTGCCTTGTATTCTGAGTCACCTGGGATAGGATCCAGTGCTCGGCAGCACTGAATAGTCACTCTGACTCAGAATTCTACTCGAAGACTTTGGAGAGAAAGATGGTTAAAAACCTAGATAGTGCTAATGTTGTGATCTGGTTAATTGTGACATGAGAGGATGGAACACTTTGCCTTTGCAATGTACCGTACCAGTGTGATGGTTTTGATCCAAATTGACATTTGTGGATTCATCCGTATGTTTTATTGCCTTAGTTTTACTGAGCAAATACAAGAAGAAGAAGGAAATCAGTTTACATCTCCAAATTATTTAGATATCTATTTTGGCTTGGTGTAAAAAAAAAAGTTATCTCCTGTCTGGAGAATTGAGTTCCACTTGATTCATAGCACATTGATAGCACACACCAAGGTCTCTGCCTGAGGAGACTCTTTAATGTTTTAACTAACACTATCAGCAACATACACCATCAGAGGGAGCACCGAACCGCAGACAGATTCACAGGGACACACTCTTCCTAGCTAGTTAACCTCCGAATCCCAGACTGGTCTTCCCATCCCAAACCATTTGACGTAATAAACCCTGGCTGTGTTCGAAATTGCATACTAATGTACTACTTATATTAAGTCTGACGTCAAAAGTAGTATGTAGTGCATTCACATTAGATAGTATGGAAATAATGAGTTTACAAGGAAAAGCCGGATGTATACTATATCGGGACATTTTGAAAGTATGCATGGTGGCCACACTAGTCATACTCAACCACCTCATGACGCATTGCGAGAGGAACGTAAAATCATCCTGGGACCAGCTTCAAGCTAAATGTCAAACATCCCTGTTTCAAAATAAAAGTACATCTTCTTGCCTTCCATTATTTTTTTTAATGCTTTTCTAAGTAGGGATCTTGTTTTGAAGTGAACCGGAAGTTTTGTCAGTAGCACAATGGCGGGTTTCCGACCAATGAGAAATGTCAGCATGAAATGTGTTTCTGCGAGTTTCATGGATCAAACGTTCAGATGTCAATATTCTACTTGGTCACTTTCTAGCTTACAGTGCTTTCAGAACTTTCAAAGGTGGCTAATCAACAGAGATATTTAGCCTCATTGTGCTTCCGGTTTTTGTCGTTGGAGGTTTGAAATGAATCTTGGGAAACTTGGAAGTATACTTCAGTGGGAACGGTCATCATCCTGATCCTCTTAATCGTACTAATAGTATATAGTTGACAGTATATACTCATCTAAGTTGTAGTGCATAGTAAGAGGTGTGCCATTTCGAACACAACCCGTGTCCGCATCTGACCAGCAACCCTAAAGCTTGACTCTGTCTCATTCATCCAAACCGCAATATCAATACATTTTGAACCTTTACATTTTCTAGGTCAGTCAAGATACTGTACTGTACAAGAAAAGTCACCCAATTTAATAAAACTTTCCTCTAATTAAACTAGTCTAGTCACTGATACATAGCAAATAAAGTTGGCATTTTAGTGTCTGATTACTGATTGTCCCAGGTTAGATTGGCAAACGTTTTTGAGCTCTTTCTCCCCTTTTGTCCCATCTGTCCTTCAGGTCAGTCAGTATTTTCCTCTCTCCTGACTAGTAATCAAGCACTCCAGTTCTTTTCAGTCTTTCAACAAAGGCAGTCTCTTGCTTCTTTTCCATTTTTCATTGTAATTCTTCTTTTCTCTGACAAGTATAATGATATTAAAATTGCTGCTAAATTTCACTCTATTTTCGTCTTCTCACTTTAGCCACTTTCGGCTTATTTTATTCTTCCCTTTGTGAGGTTTGTGTTTTGTATGGTCAGTGTCTCTAAATGAGCTGTTTTTTCTTCTCTGCAGTCATCATCCCTACTTGCCCCCATGTATTCTAGGTTCTCTTCAGTCTGATGAAGTTCACAGGCTATTTTTTTTATTGATTGCTTGATTAAAAATGTTGCTTTCATGTTCTAAAGTCGCAGTGAAATTGAAAAAAAAAATTGTTTCTTAATCTTGTTTTTCATTCAGCTTTCCTTTGCAGTTCTATGACCCTCTTGTCTCTCTCGTGCTTCAGTGAAAAGCCGTCTAGAGCTCCTTTCAGCCTCTGTCCTCCTGTCAAGTGCTTCAAAGAAGTCATCCAGCTGCTGTTTTCCCCTGAGTCTCTCTCCTCCATCTAAAGTGATTTTCTTCCTTCATTCTGCTTGATTCAGCCAGTTGATCGTTTGACATCTTTTTTATTTCACTTTATCCGTCAGCCAGGCTTTATTAAAGCGTGACAAAGTTTGTTTGTGAGATCATGATTCAAACATCACATACAGAGTCTTGGGGTTTGCATGACCTGACTGCCAACCCTACAGCTATATACCCTTGTTTCAAGACAATGTAGGTTAGACAATTAAAAACCTTGACTTATGAGGAATCAGCCTATTCATCTGCTAACTTACATACAGTAGTTGTGACCAGTAGTAGGTGCATTCATTCCTTCATCACTCCATCTGACATTTTACAGCAAATTAAATGATTATTATAGCCTCAAACAAGTTAACATACAAAATGAAGGCTTCTGGTGACAATCTTTTTAAAAAGAAATTTCAAATCAACAGATCAATAAAATTAAGGCAATTTACTCACTAACAAAAGTAGAAGGTTAAAATTAGAGTTAATTTTGACAGCAAATTTTGATCTAGATTTGGTCATAGTTAGAGATGTAACGATTAATCGTAAGGCAGTTAAAAATCGATTCATAGGTATCACGGTTCACATCGATGTTCTGAAAATTTAATTGCAGTACTTTGTTAAACAGCAGAGGGCGCTATATATTTATCCTTCTCGTCCAAAAGTGTAGGTGGTGGGCGGAATCTGCTACTACTTTCTTTCTGGCCGCCTTCTACTCTTAAACATGTTCATAAATGATTCCTTACCCCTTTAGCACTGAAAGAATATCTGTAATATTATGTGAATATCTGTAATATTATGTGAATATCTGTAAAAGTTACATTTTTCTATAAGCTCTGTCTGCTAGCGCATAGCATCTCTTCTTCACTGCAATAATATCTGCCAATTGTTAAGGCACAAAATACATTTTCAGTTGCACTTTTAAAAAGAAAAGGAACTATTATGTAGTTTTGCATTGTTTACTATAGAACCAGAATTTAAATTAATAGGCTTCTTCTTCATTTGTATTATTCCTTTATTTATTTCATTCAAGATTTATTTTTAGTTAAATTGCATTGTTTTGAATAGTTTATCAAGGGATTCTTTTGACAATGAAACATAAAAGGAAAATAAGACAGTATTTTCTAGTTTTTTTTTCCCCAAAAAATAAAGGAATATTTTTCAGACATCATTTGTCTACAGTCCCATTTTGTAAAATAAATCGCGAGAGAATCGTATCGTGAATCCAGTATCGTGAATCGAATTGTATCGGGAGTTGAGTGAATCGTTACATCCCTTGTCATAGTCTTTTGACTCAAATGCATCTTAGTTTTAGTCAAAATTTAATCTTCAGAATCTAGACTATTTCAATGGTAGTCTAGTTTTAGTCAACTAAATGACAATAAGATTTTAGTCTACTAAATCAGCAGCATTTGGAATAACGGCGTTTAAAATAACGGCATTTTTTTTTTTCAGTAACGGGGTAATCTAACGAATTACTTTTTTACACCGTTACAATGCCGTTAACGTTACTGAACGTTAAATGCGTTGCGTTACATGCACTGATTTAATAAACTGTTATCCGAAAGCACCCCTGGCTTCATACGCAGCTGTAGTGAGGAGGTGGGTTTAAAACAAGGTGAGCGATTATGATTGGCTAAGGCCGCGTCATGTTTCATGGTAGCCAATCAGAGCCAGTGTTTTTACACATGTGCCAGCACACGCACCGCACACACAACCACTACAGATTTGATGAAGCAGCAGAAATGGCGAGCGTGGAGCAATCCGATGAAAAGTTGGCATTTTTAAGGTGGCGATACAAACACTACTTTAAATTAATTGTGGTCAAAGGCAAGAACGTGCATGTGAAGTGTACATTATATCCAGGAGTGAAGACTTTGTCCACATCCATTGTACCGGTAAGCAACTCAAATTTAATGAAGCACCTCACAACAACACACGCATCTAAAAAATCTGAATTCTTTGACATATAGCAACTTTTTTTGTAAATACACAGACATATTTGATGTGATCAGTGCATAAGACAACATGATCACATGAGTTCTAAATGGATTTCATGCCATGTGACAAAATTGTACTCTTGTTTTTATTTATATCAACGAAAATATAAATATATGTTGTTTGCTTTTGTTAACGTGTTGTCTTTTTAATTAGTCATAGAAAAAAAATGTTGGCAACAAAAACTGTGACGAAAATATTTAGTCAACAAAATTAACACAGGTTGAAATTGTTACTTTAGTCTGCTTTGATCGCCACTGTAAATAATTGGTGTGTTGACATGTCAGAATTTTTTTTGCGTATTTCATTGTGTGATGTGGAGTCCAGTCGTTGCATAGAAATATTTTTACTTCATTCTTCACGTGATTTCCTGTGTTTGCCCCCAAAACACTGCCAAAGTGAATTCCCAACAGCTTTCTGTTGTTTTTGTCTCATGAAGTATTTCTAGCGTTATTTACAAAAAGGGTAGTTTTATGAAATGTTTGCCTTTACTTAGAATTTTTAACAGGTTTTAAATTGTGTCTATATGTGTTGCCACTATGATGATAAATGGTATCTTAAGACTAATCACGCACCCTGTACAGAAATAGAAAGGTTCAAATGTTGCAATGCACCACAAGTTCAATCTACACACAAAAGCACAACAAAAATACACAAAAATAAGTCAATAAACCCTAAACAACAACAAAAACGCACAAAATAACTCCAAAAACTTACAAAATTACAACAAAAACACACAAACCCATCTCCGTCCATGTCCATCTCTACTCTAGATCCTGTTACATGAAAGCAGTTCAACAGGGCTGTTCATTCCTCTCTGTCCTCTTGTCCTATTTTAAGTGTCCATCCACTTTAATTGCACAATGACCACATGGCTTTAACAGAAAGTGACTGCAAGGCAATTAGGTCATACAGCCTCTGGTTTGTCGAGTCGCCCATGTTTCAGACCAGATGATCAATGTCCCATTTGTTACTGCCTCACATTACATCAATGAGCTATTTATCATCAATGCTCACACAGGCAAGGACAGAGCTTGTGCTGTCAGAGTTTCTATATAAGTGTAGATGTCAGAGGGAATTTCCATAAGAGAGACACTCAGCAATGTGACTTTCATGTTCATCACTTTGTGACTTTATGTCAGGAGGATCTGTTGGGCTGAAAGCAACTTTTTTGGTTTTTAACAGGATATAATGTTGCCAAAGCATGAGTGTTATTTATCACAGAGGCAAATTGACACATTGGTACCTTTAGTCTTTAGACAAGAAGACTCCTTCAGTGTAATACAAATTAACACATTTATTTTATTTGGGACACTTAGTTAACACCTACTGCAACTCGATTATTCCTAATAAATGGGACTAACACTTGAAGAAGAAAAACAGATATGAATATAATAATTGTTTTTTTAACACATTTTCTTCATCTGTCCAAATTGTTACCCTAGCTCTAATTACGGAAGCGGATTAGGGCCATCTTTGATGGAGAAATGACATTTGGGCAAATCGAGAATAAAGTCGAAATATAATGTCGAGATTAAAGTCCAAAAATGAACTCAAAATACAATACCGTGGTGAAAGTTGAAGGAAAGGTTTCCTAATAAAGTCAAAGCTACGGAAGCTGTCAAGGGCCAATTCACCATATGACAACAAACAGCAATTCGTGGCCGTCTACAAAATGCCTTGTATCGATGAATGCATTAAACCATATTACAAATGTTGGTTTTATTAACAAAGAGGTTTTTTTCTTTTTTAGCTCATAAACACAGCATTTTGATCTCTTTAAGGAGATATATTGAGAGATATTATCATAAACGTAATCTGTGCAGAAGGAAAAACCAAATTTGGAAGAGGCGGAGCACTCGTCCCGTCTGAATTGTGGAGCTTTCCTAAAATAAGGGCCAGTTTTGATAGAGACTGTTTTCGTATATGGTGAATTGGCCCTAGTCAGCTTCCATAGATTTGACTTCATTAGCAAACCTTTGCCTTTTAACACAATATTGTATTTTGAGTTCATTTTTGAAATTTTGACTTTAATCTTGACATTATATTTCAACTTTATTCTCGAAATTTCAACTTTAATCTCAAAATTTTAACTTTATTCTCGACATTTTGACTTTATTCTTGATTTGCCCAATATTATTTTCTCCATCATAATTGGCTCTAATCCGCTTACGTATATCATAAACATGAAGGCCAAACATAGGTAAATCGTTAAGTATGTGTTAGCATTTCGATCTTGAATTTTACTGTTATTCCTGTTGACATTACCAGAGCCAAAAATAACAATCACATTAAAATGTCTCATCTTTGAAATTTTTTTAGTTTTACATCTGAAAATGTGATGTTCAAGTTATTTAAATGCAACATTGGGCAAGATTCTAAACAATCAGATTCCAAACCCAGTGTGTTTCAAAGTATTTTCATATCATATCTTCTTGACATTTTGTTTTTTTGCAAGAAGATTTTCAAGAGGAAAACTCATCGACCATCATCTATTTATGGGGAATTTGAGCCATACATAAACAAAGCAGTCCAAACATTTTCGAGGAAAGGAGCTCAGCTTCCTCTTCCAGTAGAGCATTAGTGTCATCGTTTTTCCCAACCGAAGTTCACATTACGATGGTTGATGGTCAGGAGGATGATACTCTCATCAGTAAAAGGATGCATTACTGGGAGAAGGCCAGAGGAAGAGAAAGAGGAGCGATAAGAGCAAGAGGCCCAGGAGGAAGAAAAGCATTACTCACTCACAGAGAGCAGCTCATGTAATTAAGAAATAATGGATCCCTTCTGGGACTTTGATGGAAATCCACCAAGATACTCTGATGTCTTAAAACTTAGGCTTGCTGGTGTGAATATTTACTATTATTATTTTCATCAACTGGATTTTATAGCTGTCTTTTTGTGTGTGTGCTTGACAGGCACTAAATTATATATTTCTAAAGCAAGTCCCTACGGGCGTAAAAGTGGACCTTAAAAAGCAAGCTTATGTGTTTTTGGTTGAAATGACAGTATGAGTTTCTGGTTATGTAGCGGTAATTCTTGAGTAAATCATGCAAATTAGACACAAAATAAAATACTTAAGTTGTAAACATGCAACATGTTGACTTTAATTGGTTTGCCCTTTTCAAAATGCAATCTTACAAGCAATAGTGCATTAGGTTTCAAACCATTACTACTCCACTAAGATGCTAGTTAAATCAAGAGCTTGCGAAATATGCTAAACATTATTTTTGACTGATTGTTGAACAGTACAATGGCCTGTGTTGGTTTCATTATACTGTGCACTAATGTACTGCTCCTTCCCACTGTGCATGGCTGTTCTCACAGAGTGCGTGAGTCAGCAGTACTGACATGAGCTAATGGGATCCTAACAAACATACAAGACAGGACTTTAGCTTCCGCTGCTCAGGATCAGACTTATGTGCTTAGGCTAACAGCAGCTCATTGGAGGATACAGATACAGTTTATTTATTGAGGATGAAGCTGAGTCACTCAGCACAGAGCACCAAGGCAAACTTCCTAATACTTGAGGTCTTTTGGCACTGAGGACATTTTTAAACAACAGATCTCGTTGTTCCCCTTGATTATTTCATCTGTGAAACCATGCTCTCTAAACAAATTAACAGTCAAATGTGTTCACTACTCTTTCATTTTGCTGTTTTGTGCGGAGCTTGTAGAGCAGACACAAAACATGTGCCTCCCTCTAAATATGTGTGGCCCTTAAAGCAAACACACAAAATAACTTTAAGAACATACAAAATTACAGAAAAATACACTAGAAAACAAAAATACACAAATTGATTCCAAAATACAAAATGACAACAAAAACACTCATAATTACAACAATTATACATTCATTAAACCAAAATTACACAAACATAAACAAAATGACTTCCAAAACACACAAAACGACAACTACAATACACAAGAGATGAACAAAAATGCACAAAATGAGAGGAAAATAGACTAAATGGCCACAAAATGACACCAAAAACACATAAAACATCAACAATAAAACACAAAATAAAAAAGACATAAGGGCCCTATGCTCCAATCTACATCATTGTAGTCTGAATTTATCTCCGTTAGCGGGCTTCACATAACCAAACATTCCCTGTCAGAGAGAAGCTGTCTTACGACAGTCGATCACAACACGCTAATTTAAGCCAAGTGTTTTCAGCCTGGGTAAGTGCGCGTTCACATGAAAGGGGCGGAGATTGCAGCGTCTAACCAATCACTACAATGAAGAACCTGGCAGAGCGAGCGTGTTCACAGGAGGAACAGCGTATGACCTTAAATAAATATCATGAATTTATAACCATGATGACAGCGAAGAGCAACAGTAGTGCTGCACACCAGGAGACGGAGCTTTTATACTCCCTCAGATCTGATCCACTTCATACCTTGGTCCAGGTGTTGCTTAAGTTTAAAATTTTGAATAATTAGAATCCATAATTCAGACCAAAGACAAAACTGTTGTTACAGAAAAGGCAGGAATGAAAGAACCCGGGCAGGAAGCTGCTGACACTGTTAATGCTTAAAAGCGTGATATTATTCATCATATGAATTCATTGGATGGGATATCCCAGTCAATGGATTAATATCACAAAGACATCATGACGAAGCCTGTCTCGATCCGTATGCGCAGAAGTCAGTGAAGTCATATATTAATTAATTCATTAAATTAATATATGACTTCACCCGTCCACGCATGCGATCGAGACACAGGCATCATCAGCTGATTGATCAGTCCATCAGATATAAATCTATATCTTTCCTAAAGGATGTCATCGGTAAATGAAAGGATTGCATCGATGCTGTGTGGATCTGAATTGACAGCTGTCAGATCAGATCCACACAGTGACGTGTTCACACATCACCTTTTATTGGACAGTTCATTTTCTAAGAGAACTGATTGGAGGTGGGATTTTATCACTCGTTAAAATCTTAGCCAGAGCAAAACCGGCTCTCGACCAGTCTAGCCGTTCAGCATAAGTTTCCATGGTGATTTAGTACCGTAAGAGTTAGTGAGCTTCGCAGTCCAGCACACACTGATTAAATCCTGGAAGTTATTTATTTATTTATTTATTCAGGTTATTTTCGACATGGTTGCATTCACAGATGTTTTGTTTTTTCTTTCTTTTTTTTTTTACATGCCGAAAAAGGAGACGAGAGAAGCATTTGCTTAAGAGGTAATCTTGCTCTGTAACATAGGCCCAATATGACTATAAAAATTGACAAAACCCTTTGATATTTCCAGTATTAATGCTCAGATTCATCACTTCAAATCAGGCAGTCACTTATTTGGCCTCCGCTGTCATAAAATTTGCCCATTTCTATTGTAGAGTTTTGCTGATTCTTGTGCTGCAATGTGCTTTTTGCTATGTAACATAGAAATAAATAATGAGTTGAAAGTATCCTAAATGTTTTAGTAAATGGACTTTTGGTAACTTTTTACAATTCAACACTTTCTTTTTTTATTTTAATTTTAAAAAAAATTTGCATTGACTGCATCTATTAAATTGTTAGGCGCTACAACTTTGGGAATTAATATTGTTGCTAATGACCTGAACGTGATGCAATCCAGCATGGTATTCAGTTAGAGCAGATTTACACAGTGTGTTTCTTTGTTTCATTCTTTGAATAAATCATGTTTACACATATCAGAAAGATATAAACCAAATAACTCTCGTCACCATCAACTTTCAGTCTGATGTTTTGCAGCTTTTACAATTAATGGCATTTTGGGCTTTATTTGAGAAAAATTTGAAGAAAATCATATTAATTAGCATTATTATTGTTCAAATGTTGAACGTGTATAAACCTTTGTTATGTTTCTAAGGTACACTTTGTCTAGCATTACCACTTGCTTGATATTTGGGTTTTTTTGTTAAGTAGTGCTCTACTGTAATATTCTTTATTTCCTAGTTTAAAAGTGTTCAAGTTTTTTAAATAAGAAATCAGATAATTAGAGCATTTTTCTTGATTTGCGTCATAACTTATTAGGTGACCTAAGGCGCGCACACACACACACACAATGAGCAGAGGTGAATGGTTAGACTTGAATGAGCTCATCATTTAATGGTGTCTGAATTGCTTATACCTGCAAAAGCAGGGAAAGTACAAACTGAGAGAAGAACCACTGATAAGCCATAATTGAACCGTCTGATTTTGCGAACCGGGCAGTAAATGTGTGCTTAATGAACTCTGAGGAGATTGAGAAAGAGGAGACATCTGGGGAAGGCTTTGTGGAGTGTAAACACATTCTTCATGCACACAGATAAGCCTGCTGGAGACAGACAGCACCATTACTTAAGATCTTCACTGTCAGGTTAAATGCACACAGAGGTTAACTATAGTCTCACCTATCCTATCCTCCTCACACTCCACATGCACACACAGTGAACCGTCTAGTGTCATCTATGGGAGGTTAACAACACTATGCTGCTCTTTTTATCTCGCACAAAAAAACACAGACACACAGTGGGAACTTTTCACTTGGATTTCCTCAATATTACTGCACCCTTTGCCCCTGGATTATTCTGCAATATACCTTTTCTTCCTTTATATCCTATTCAAGTAGAAGTACTGTTACTTGATTGAAATTATACTCAAGGACAAGTAAGTCACACATAAAATACTCAAGGACAAGTAAGTCACACATAAAATACTCAAGCACAAGTAAAATGTAGCTCATTTAAATAGTACTTAAAGAGTAACTAAACCCCAATAGCTGCTATACTGCTATTGATTGATTCTGGTCCAACTCTCAACATTTGGGTCTTAAGTATTTAACTTTAGCATATTTTGTTGTAAAATAACAGAGTGACTGCCCCCTATTACAACCTGGTTATTACAATTGAGTTTTGCTATTGGCTGAGAACAAGATCATGTGATGTTTTGGTACCTTCACAAACAAGCACTATTAGCCCCGCCCCTTTTAGAAAAACTCTACAATCTGTGGTAAGTAGGTTGGATTGAGAGAAGAGTGAATAGAGAGGTTTATTGATTAATGAGTAGCAAGTTAACACAGCACAGATTGTTCATTAGAGATTTTATAGTATAGACTGGGCGTGTCTTAACTGCTCCTAGAGCCCCGCCCATAATCAAGGCATTTTTTTTTATTTATCTCCTAGGGGCAGGTCAGTTACAAGTTACTTTCACACCCCACATTTATTTTTGGTAATAAATCCTGCCACAGTTCCCTTGCATACATGTATGAACTTAAAAAGGAAGACACGAAATCTTGCATAATTGGAACTGAATTTATTTTCCACAAAAGCATACGTGTAAAATAAAAGGCTTGTCAAAATGTACAATTCCTCTTTAAATAAAATAATGTCAAAAAAAATCAATTTAAACAGTGCCATGCCAAATGTGCCACGTGGGTAACAACATAATAGGAAGAAGCCCCAACCCGAACCCAAGAAAGTGGCCGGGCGTTAATCAGAAATGGCAGAACTAAACACATATATAGTATGTTCAATGTGCCTTCATAAACTGTTGACCTGAAATCAGCAGTTTTTGAAAAGACCATGAAACGGAAATAAAAAAAATTATCACAAAAAATAATAATTTACTCAGTAACGGTTGGTTGTCGAAATTTAACAAATTCCTTTACTTATTTTAAAACATACTTAAGTACAAGTAAAATTACTGATTTAGAAATATACTCAAAACAGTAGAAGTACCTATAAAAGCAACTTTATTACAGTAATGTGAGTACTTTCACCTATGTACATCTTACTTTTTCTGGGCTCTCCTATTTCCCTTTCAACTCTCTCCTCTCTTACTCCCCAACAGGCATTATTGAAGGGAATGCAATCGATTTCCCCCAAGCTCATCTCTTCCTCCCCCCACCTCATGGTTTTTGTCTTATCACTCTATTTTCTTCAAAAAAAAGAGCACAGGCAGTGACTCATTTTAATTACTCCTTCCTTCTTTCCTTATAGTGTCAGTACAGTGGGATGCAAGTCATATTATGCTTTTGATTTTAAGCGTTAAAAAAAATTTTTAATCCAAGCACCAGCTAAGTCGTTTTTTGGTTTATGGTGTAATATTTTATCTTTAGTGCCATTAGTAAACGGGTCTGCCTCTCCGCCTCCAGCCAAGGATCAGACCTCAAACGATCAGCAAAACATAATATTTTCCCTCAGCTGTCATCATATGAAGCATGTCTACACTTCTACAAACTTTGACCCAGAATTTGGAAAGTATTTAGCAGCACTGTAGCTGCCTGGGATGGATGAAAGGAGTGAAACGATTCCAGCAAAGAGCTTAAAGTCTGGCAATTTATTCCAAAAGTTTCTCAGTAGAGTTTGACGAGTTCTTCCATCCGTCCTCTCTGCACTTTCTTTACCGTATACCCTCTCTGTCATTCTAGTAGCCTCATGGTCCTCCAGTCTCCCCTCAGTCCCATCAGTTATCGGATCATTAACTATTAAACAGCAGCTAGAGGAAGGAAGAAGAGAGCATCTCTTTCAGAAAAGGTTTTGTCAATTCTGCAAGAATAGATGGACGTCAGGGGGATAAGTGCACTGAGAGATGGAACGGGGCGAGTCCTTAGGGTCTCTTTCATAAGCTGTAATAATAAGAGGAATTTAGTGGGTGCGGGGGGGAAAAAGTGCAAAGAATAGGATTTTTCAGTTCTTTATAATGAGGTGATCCCTGCAGTTGAGAGATATTGATTTACATAAATCCCCGAACATCCAAATGGAGTCCTGTGTCTTCCACTCATGAGATTGTTATCAGTTTGTCTCTGGTAATGATCTTTCGTCACTGAAACAAGCCTAACAGCATGTTAAAATATCTGCAGCTTGTTAGAGGGGTTCTGTCCTGCAAGTTTTAGATGTATCTGTTTTCTTCAATACAACTCTGCAGAAGGCCACATGTGGCTCTTTCATCCCTCTGCTGTGGCTCCCTGTGGCTTTGTGGAAAAAAAAAATCTGGTATGTGTATTTATTCATCAAGGGGGAATCGGACTTTAACTTAGAGACAAATCTATATCAGGTAGGACACGAACACTGTCCATTTAACCTAAACCTGACTGAACCACCTTTGGGGATTACCCTGGCCATACCCCACGAAGGAGCTTTGACTACTTTTTTATACTCAATCTAGAATAGGTGTTGTAAAATGTCCCCTCGCCGGGTTCGAACCCTAAAATTTTTGCTAAATGCCCATGAAACTGAAGTTAAGCATTTTTTTTTCTTAAATACAAGAAGGATTCAAATGGACATTTAGTATTTTATTTAAAGATAGTCTTCTACCCAGTCTTTTTTTCCAGAGTTCAAAATATTCATTGTGTCATTGGGCAAGGCACTTCTCTCACATTGCCTTGTGTGAATGAATGTTGGTGGTGAGAGGAGGGACCAATGGTGCACTATGTTAGCCTTCTGTCTGTCTGCCCCAGGGCAGCTTTGGCTACAATAGTAGCTTACCCCCATTGTGTGTGGAGTGAAAGAATAATGCACATCAATGTAAAGTGTTTTGAGTGTCTATGAAAAAGTATATAACTATTATTATCCTATGCCACAAAGTGTGGAAGGGTGATATAGGTTTGAGCTCCGTCCGTCTGAATTAAAGGGGACAGCTTTTCTTAGAAATCGTTAAAGATACGATAACCAAATTTGGTGTGTGGCTTCACAGTATCAATACCTTGATGGGGTTTGAAAATGAGAAGTGCTCAATTATTTTTTCTGGAGTTATTGCCCTTGTTCTGTTTTTCTTTACTCTGTTCGAGGTATCTTCAAAGGGGACAGCTTTTCTTAGAAACTAATATAGTTCTTAATTTTATATTCTGATGTGATAAAATGTTCTTATGCATACATCTAAGTTCTTAGATTTAGGACATTTAGGAAAAGGTTGTGAGTTATATTGAGAACCAATCTGGCGGGGAATGTTGGTGACTATGTTATTATTGTTATTTACAATTGTTTTCTCTCTAGCAGTGAACTGATTTCATAAATGCATTACACTATATAGTAGTTTGTTTATAAACAGCATAAAGGTAAAAACAAAACAAAACAAAAAAACGTTATATGCAGTTTTATTCTAATTTTAAATGTCAAAAGGGTTTGTGGCTCCTAATGCTTTCTTTTCTGTTGTAAACAGGTCCAAATGGAACATTGCTGCCCTCTTTTGGTTATGTACTCTATTGCAGAAATGAACAGTGTTTTCTATAGTGATCTTTCTGATCAGAAAGTGTACAAAAAGTTCTTGTTGTCTAATGCTGCCCTCTTTGTGTGTCCATAGACTCGCTGATGTTGGGTACTGAGGTCGACCTAAGGCAGGTGGAGAATAGCGTGGTTGCCATGGAATCAGTGTTGAAGGCGTGGCTTCATGAGTACGGAGGGGACAGAGAGCATCTCCACGTCATGCTGCCTAACCCTCGGGATGATTTAATTCCTGGTGAGACATACTTAACTGACTCAGTTAAACACGAGGAGCACTGAACAAATTAATTTACAAAAAATATTGTTTTTTTCCTTTCTGGACTTGTTTAGTGTGTGTAAAGTGTGACATACAAGAGAGATTGATAAGCCCCGCCCTGATTCCTCTGACACCCAGCCTGGGAGTAAAGACAGAGAGCATTCGAGACTTCCTGCCTGTCGTTAAGGGCTCAGCCAATCAAACCCCACCTCCACAGAGGCTAAAAGCAATCAAGTAAGACTGACCAACAGCACATAGGGAGTAACATTGGAAATGGGCTTTGCTCAAATTATGAAGTTTATAGTAAAATAATATATTTTTGTCTCTGATAATGACATGAGCAAAAAAACTTTTATGACAGATTAAATATCAAATTTAAGTTTTCCATTTTACCATTTTAGGCTGCTAATAGTATGGAAAGCTGTTTGAGCTTAAATTTGACATCAGTGATATCAACCATAGTTACTATCTACCAGTTGTAGTACATGCACTCAATTTTGGTTTACTAGTGTCACTAGTAAAGGTGCAAGGAAATGCAATTTACAACCATCAGACATTGGCTTTCAAAAATTAATACAACCAAACAGGGTGCTGAATTTGGTTATACTCCCTCCTTCTTCATTTGCATTATTACTACTAGTAGAATAAAAAAAACACTTGTACTACTAGTGACATTTTGAGTGCAGTGCCAGTAAACAAAAATGTTGTTTCACTACACAAAATTGCTTTCCTTATAAGGTCTACTGGCACACTAGTGTGTACCTTTATTAGTACTACTATACTCAAAATCTAGTCGTAGAAGACGTTTTATTTTAGTTGGATTTGTGCTATATTTGTGTGTGGTTTTCCAGATTTAGAATCTCTTTACAGTTTTGGCGAAGCAAAAAAAATCTACTTTTAAATTTAGTGTGTAAAAAAAGAACCAAAAATTGTCTATAGTGATGAGACATGATGAAACAGATCTGTTATGTTTTGTGTCAGTTTGAGCATTTTGAGCTTGTGTAACAGGAAGTGTTCTGCACTATTTGATCCCATCAGTGTGACTTCTTCCTGTTTCTGAGGCTTGATTTACAGCGATATTCAAATGAAGCTGCATGGAGGACAGGTCACACTGATCTCACTCAGCGTAACAGGCCTGATGTCACTGTTGTTGATCTGTTACAGGGACACGTTTCCACTTCACACACAGACATACACTTTGCAGTAATGACACAGTGGTTATGTACACACTGTTGTCCTTCACTTTTAATGAATAGAGGTCGTGTGCTGCAGGCTCCTGCGTGCAGACGGGGTGTGTGAGAGTGTGTTGTACGGCCTGCCGATGGTGATCCGCCCCACCACCTGCTGGCAGCTGGACTGGGATGAAATGGAGACCAACCACAGCTTGTTCCACGCTCTTTGCCACACACTCAGGGTGTGTACCGAAAACTTACTTCATGAACTCATCATTTTTAGTTTACCTCGAAACATCATAAATTAGTAGTTTTTCAATCAATAATGATAAAAGGATATCTGAAATAATGGTACTAGGTTTGTCCCTGTCTGTCTGTCTACAGTAAGTTTCCATGGCGAGAGTATCATAGTGTTTGTGTGATTTTGAAAGTCACTTTAGTGTGTGTTTCCTCTTTTAGAGCCGTGACTTGTTCCTGCTGCTGCAGGTGGAGTCCACTCAGACACCAGCAGCTGGAGGTAAATGTTCAACGAGTTTTGTTGGGGGTATTTCACCACTTTGAATAAAGGTCCACTTTTAAGCCCCACCTGCGGCCATTGCCCCCCTCAAATAATCCTGACAAATAAATAACACATTTTCAAAAGTATTGAACTAACGTAACAAGTAACGTTACATTTTATAATAAATCAAAAATCTAAAACAAAATTTAACTTATCACCTGCATATGAAACAAATGTAAAAGTGCAGTCGGTAAAAAAAACAGGTAATAAAACATTGTGTGCAATCTGTGACAAAAAAGGAAATTCATTGCACTTATGAAATTAACTAACAAGTCACATCATGTTTCATGATGCAACTGAACATATTTTATGAATAATTTGAAACTCAAAAACACAATGAAACTAATGACCTGCATGAAAACCAAATTGAAACGACAAATGACTAATAGTTAATTTGTCAAAAACACAGGAAATAAAGGAACACTGTTTGCAATCTGTGGCAAAAAGCTTAAGAAAACCAAAAAGGAAATTAATTTTTTTCAAGTCATTTGAAATCATTATTTTTGCACTTCAGTCTAATAATTTAATGCTTTTTTAATTTCTGCTATATTTTTAGGCTTCTCACTAGTACGTCCTTTGTGTGTAGCACGTCCGCCTCACAGCAAGAAGGTCCTGGGTTCAAGCCCTGGGGTGGACACCTGGGTCCTTTCTGTGTGGAGTTTGCATGTTCTCCCCGTGCTGCATGGGTTTCCTCCGGGTACTCCGGCTTCCTCCCACAATCCAAAAATATGACCGTAAGGTTGATTGGAGTCTCTAAATTGCCCATAGGAGTGAATCAGAGTGAATGGTTCTTTGTCTGTCTGTGTTGCCCTGCACCCAATGAGAGCCGGAGATTGGCACCGGTAGACCCCTGTGACCCTGAGCAGGAATAAGTGGGTCTGAAAATGAATGAATGAAGGATACAATACCGATATTGCGGCATTGAGTATAGGCCGATACAGATATGCGATATCAGCACGAATCATACATACTTTTATTACTTATTTTGGAGTGTGGAATGTTAGAAAAGGCTTGATTATTAAAAAAAAAAAAAAAAAAAACAGACCTATTTATTATATACCAATGGATTACTGTGCATATAATTAACCTTTTAGAATAAGAATATTTGATTGAATAAAAGAAGTTAAAAAATAAGATAGAAGATATTGAAAAAATAAATCCAAAAAACCAATATACTGTATATTATATTGGAGATTTTAGATGCAATCTGATAAAATTTGATATTCATTTTCTGGCTGATATCGGACCAATATCAATATCGGATCGGGACACCTCTATTGACAAAATTACTTGTTGGCTTTCTCCTTCAACATTCCCAAAACAAAGTTTTTTTGATTTCTCAAAAAAATTGTTATGTAAACTTAAAATGTTTCTTTTGTTTGACTGATGGCCTCTTTAAATTTGGTTCAGCCATTGCAATAATACATTTCATTCATAAGGATGAAAAAAAAATTAATTTATGTGACCTGTTTTCATTACAAATAAAAACAAATCTGTTGTCTTTTTTGGTTAAATTACTGTCCCTAATTTGGTATGAATCTCAAAAGTTTGTCCTGTCATACCTCTATTCGCCACACACGTTGAGAAGCACTGGACTAAAGGATGCATCTTCTTCTTCTTCTCTATCTAAAGTACAGTATATGTTTGTCTCCAACGCAGGTGTGCTCTCCTACTACGTCCTACAACCGTCCCCGACACTGTCCCTCCTCCTGAAGCCTGTGGTTTGCAGAGAGCTGCTGCTGCCCTGTGCTCTGCCTGTTTCAGCTCAGGACCCCGCACCATCAACCATGCAGACCATACAGGTTATCAAATGTTTGCAAGGATCACATGAAACCACAGATGAGACACCCTTATGACAATATTAAACACACTTTCCCTCCACCTCTGAATCTGCCTTTTGTTTGTGCTTTCTAAAGCCTGTTGGTTTCTATAAACACCCGACCACTCACTGACTGTGTCTGTGTGTCTGTGACAGGGCTGCCTCTCTCAGCTAGAGGAAGAGTTTGTTCTCAACCCTCTGTCACTGAGAAGTCACCTATACAGCCACCTGAGGAGCAGAGGCCTGCAGTCACAGCAACGATACCCATACAGGTAGTCAGCACTAACAGGTCTTCTGTTGTCATTGAACAAATGGATTAAAACAGGAGGTGATTGTCATCCATCGGGTTTGTGATCCCAGGCACCAGTCAGCAGTAGCACGCAAGCACCAGCCTCAACCAGCAGAGGGCGCTAACAGCACATCCAACCGACAGCCTCGTCAGGTAAAAACAGCCGCTTCGTCACAGAGTGAAGGTTATCTTCTCATTTCAGCTCTATCTGACTTTACAAAGACAGATAATATGAGGGATAATATTCTTCATAACTGTGCCAAGGCCATTAATGGAGTTCTGGTTTCTTTCTTTGCTTCACTTTCTTACGAACTTTCAGATCAGGGTTTGATGTGATTAATCTTGGACTAAGAGGGTCCATTTATCTAAATGATTAGGCCAGAGACGGGCAACTTCTACCACAGCCACAAAAATGTAATTGTCTGATCCAAGAGTCACATGATCAACATTTATAACAGTCAGTATTTAGAATACTGACTGAATCTAAACAGGAAGCAACAGGTTGTGTCTAATTTGTGTGTTGTTTGGGGTAATTTTGTGTGTTTTTTGTTGTTGTTTTGTATGTTGTAGGTCATGTTTTTATTTTGGAGTCATTTATGTGGATTTATGGTGTAGTTTTTTTTTTTTTTAGTTTTTTTTAGTTTGTATATGTTTCAGTGGTTTTTGTGTATATTTGTAGTTGTCTTGTTTTTTGGGTAAATTTGTGTACTTTTGCTAACCTGTTTTTTTTGTATTTTTGAAGTCATTTTGTGTGTTTCTGCTGTTGTTTTGTGCATTTTTCTTTCACTATGTATGTTTTTTACGGTCATTTTGTGTTTAATTTGGGGGCTACATAATATTAGAACAAGGGCCGCCAGTTGCCAATGTCTGGTTTAGGTGTACAATACAGTATGAACTGAATGAACCATTGATATTAATGTGGATCTCAATGTGGATTTTATTGGGCCTCACACTAATAAAAAAATGAATAAATACAAAATTTATGATAGTATGTTATTTTTATACGTTACACTTTTTTCAAATCTAATCTAAAATGTTGTATTTTTTTTGCATAATTAAAATATGGCGTAAAAAGATGAAGCACTTGTGATTTATTATATTTATTTTTCAGTTGTTAACTTGCTTTGCTGAAGTTACAGAACTTTTTTTCCCTCTTGTCAGACAAATGTAGTGAATAGTGATATAAAAGCAGATAATTTCACTCTTTAGTGTAAAAAAAAAAATAGGAATCAAATGTCACATAAGCACTTGGGGGAAAAAATGCGAGCGTATTTAATAAGTTTCACAGTGAGTTGTAAACCCATATTATTATGTTACTTTGTGGCACTTTATACTGTCATTAAAGTTTCTTATTTTCATGAGGGATCCTTGTAAAAGAAGGAGACCCATAAACATTTGCTACATGAGACTGAAGAAAACAGTTCAATGTGAAATTTTAGAGTTATTGTTGAGGCTCAGGTTTCACTTCATTATTGTGATTATATACTTGGTTTTTCAACACGTTTTCATGAAAAATAGTAAAATAATACGACCGTGTCAGCCTTTAAAGCCTAAAATGCTTCATATTGTCATGATGGTTTATATAAAGCCTGGTGTGCTCTGAGTGTGTCGTTCTTTGCAGATAAGGCTGCCAGCTTCAAGAAAATGTGTGTTGTGTTATCCTGTTTTTAACTCCACTGCAAGAAAACTTGACCCCAAAAGGTCTTCAGTAGTGTTTTTGCGTTTAGTCAGTGTTTTGTGTTTGTTCCCATATCTGCATTGTCCCACCTCCTTCATTTGGCATTTATAGATGATTAACCATTGGCTTTAATCTGGTCATCTAAGACAGTGTTTCTTAAATGGGGGGTACACGATGGCACTACAGGGGGTACTTGAGGGATAGAAAGAGATGAAAATATAAACCTTATGGGGTTTTAGATGTTTATTTTTAGTTAAAATGACAATCATACTAAATATTACCAGCAACTCACAAAACGACAGCAAAAGCACACAAAATATGTGAGAAAAATATACTGAGTAATAAAAAGAACAGACAAACAACAGCAAAATGACACCAAAAATACATGCACTAAGAGAGAAAAATACTGTTACCAGCAACACATAAAATGACAACTAAGACACACTGCATGAGAGAAAAATACACAATATCATTACAAAATACACAAAAATAACAGAAACATACAAAATTACATTAGAAACCACCAAACGACACTAAAAACACACCCACTGAGAGAGAATAATTTAAATAATACTGACAACACACAAAAATGACAACAAAAACACACACAAAAAGAGAAAATTATACTGAATAAGAAAAAGAACAGACAAATAACAACAAAATACACAAAATGACACAAAAGCAGGTCCCACATCAGGAGAGAGATGACAGGAAATTATAGAAACTAAATATATATTCAGGACCCACTAAATACTGTTTCATTCCACTTATTTACAAAATAAGATTCTTTAAAATGTGTGTTATCACTCGTTTATTCCATCATTATGATCTATAGTGGTTTTTTCATGGTATTCTGAGCAAAATGTTGTAGCCGAAGAAAAGGGGGGTACTTGGATTCAGAAATAAGAGAAAGGGGGTACCGGTACTTTTGTGTTGATTTTCAGCTTTTGATGTCTCAAAAACGACACAACATAGGAAACTGAAATTTGGTATATTAATAGAGCTTCACCAACTCTCAGAATATACAAAAATATCTGCTATACATCTTATCTGGTGGACATGCCAGCCCCTCAAAATTAGAAAAAAGTTTGTCGGAGTTGGGCTTTAACATGTTTAGGCCTTCAATAAACTACTCTGCATATGTCTCATCTTCCTGTAACTTTATCAGCTTTGAGCTATGAACATAGACTGTTCACATCACTAATGATTAGTCACATTTATGCATTGTTCTTAGGCGACAGTCTCTTAAAATCCAAAAAAAAAAAACTTTTTTTTTTTTTTTTACTATTTTCATTGGCCCATAACTGCATGTGGGAATGTAAGAAAAAATCTGACCTTTTTAATTTACAGTATAAAGATTACTCTTTATGAAAATTCTTCTTTTTTATTTTTGGACCCCAACTTTGGGATGGTTAGTGTAACAGTCCTAATCTCCTATTCTTATTTACTAATGGGTGTAAAGTTTAAAAAGTTTAAAAGCCTCTGGAGTCATTATTAACCTTTAGTGTTCTGCATCTGTTTGCAGTATGTGTTTTCTCATACATCCATGAGGAAAACCTGTTTTTTTAAACTCAGTTCCTAAAAATTAAGTCTTTCCTGCATTTTTGAATCAATGTATGCTCTTGGTTTTTATCTCAAAGTGTGTGTCACGTCCTTTTCAGCCTCAAACTCAGGGTCGTCAGCTGGGAACACACAACAAGGTCAGGGCCACCGTGGCTCCCCTTCCCTCTTCCTCCTCCTCCTCCTCCTTCTCCTCCTCCTCTTTGGGACCACCTCCAGGGAAGGCTTCCCGGCCAACTCTGAGCTTCCTCAATAGCGGCTGTCATCAGGCCCCCCCAGCTCAGCCTTGACTGGAAGAAGACAGCGCTTGTGGTGAAAACACTGGCATAATCCTGTAAGGACAGTAGGGTGAGAGAAAGAGAGCATACTGGATACACACAAAATAAAGCGGGTGCACAGTACTTTAAAGTTCTGACCTTCCACTTCAAAAGGGATTTCCAGTCCACTAAAAAAGCAAACTCAGCACACACACACACGGTGATAATTGGTTTCCATGCATCAAAGCAATCACATAGCTGCGGAAGACGTGCTAATAATTTGCAGATGAAAGTGCCCAACACACACGCACAAGCTACACCCTGTGTCACTTCCTTTGTAAAGTTGTGTTTTTGCAAAGTATTAATGTGTGGAACATTTGTCATGGGGAGACAATGAAAGCCAGTCAGTGTGGGAAAATAGAGAGGAAAGATTAAAAAGTACAAAAAAAAAAGGTGAAGTGGGTGGTGTGAGAGATCAAAAGGTAAATGTGTGTGTAAAATGTTCTGTGTGCATGTTTCTCGCACACACACACACAGGCATGTATGTAGTCCGAGTTGAAAAGAAGAAAGCAGAAGACATATGGGCAAACACACGCACATGCATACATGCACATTCCCTTTTTTTGGGTTGTGCCCTTAAGCCCCAGTTTGAAACACAGCTTCAGTGTTTAAATGAGCGACTGAAAGAAGCAGCAGACAGAGGGGCCTCTCTGCTCTCCGTCACCCCCTCAGTGAGCTTCATTGGGCTAAGCGGCAGGACAAGGGCGGGTGGGGGGGTGGGGGGGGGGGGTGATTGAAGGAAGGAAGAGGAACAAGTGAAGAAAACTCAAGAATATTTTGCAACTTCTTGTTGACGTCATATTTCCTTGTGAAGGTGTTTGACTCACACGTTTAGGCAACGGTTCGTCATTCTTTCATGGAGCGTATTGTTTCATACATCTGCTCATCAACTGACACATGCTCACATAGGCCTCATCAGCCTCCCGCCATTCCGCCCCCTTACTGAACCCTCTAACATCAGCGACATATCGCTTGTGATGTCACAGGACTCCTGCGTCTGCAAATTGCAAGCACAACGCAGCTTTTGTCAGTGAAACCAAAACTCACCCCGTCATTCTTTACTACCCGCTGAATTTTTTAACCAACTTTTCCTTGTCAAAGCTGCTTCCCGCCCCATTTCTTCACTTTTCTGAAAGGTTTAGCCAGCATATCGTGTCCAGTGTTCCAAATGTGTGCAGATAGAACAACAACAGCAGCCTCTCTGTCCTCAGGAAGGTCAAACGGTCAGAGCTGAGGTTCCCTCAACTGACCCGAGCACTATCGGACACACTCCTCACTAAATGTCAGCGAAGATTAACAGACAGCCAACAATAGTGGGCTTGTTTTGTTTTAGTTTTTTTTTTGTTCATTATTGTTCTTCACGGTTCCACCACACATGTATGCTTATCTCACAGTGTTGGGTCTTATTCCTCCTATTCAGAGCTGACTGACTGTTGGTGGCTGTTGTTGTGAATAGTATTTATTGTCAGAGGCCACAAAGAACATTGACGTGAGTTGTTGCCAGTTGTTCTGTCACTTGTATTTGAACTCTGGATTCGTATTAAAAGTGATGTTCAGTAGGCTGATTGTTATGTTTAGATTTATGGCAGAAGGAGACACTATTACTGCTATTTAACAACCCCTGTGTAGCTGCATTAAACCACAGGAAACTGTATGAAATCCTTTTTTGACAGACTGCTACAGTAAAGAAAGGGTTAATACTCAGCGCAGACTGCAAAGGCCAGGCTTCTTTATTTTACTGAAGCACAAGGAGACAAGGAGTCTGATGACAAAACACTTAATCACACTGTTTTGTTTTGGGTGTTTTTTCAAAGTCAGTGTCATGACTGAATGTCACTGTGCCTTAAATATATCAGCAAAATAATATATAAGAGAGAAAAAAAACCTGAGTATCAGATTACATCAGTCTGCATTTAAAATCTCCGATATAAGAAGTCCATTCCGGACTCCACTCAAGCACTTCAACATAGAGCGCAAACCTCTACCAAGCACCAAATCTCCTCTTTGCCAGATATTGGCAGTTTTCTACCGTAGATCAGTGATCCTGATCATGTCACCATGATTATTCACACTTTAAAGGCTTGGATGACATTTCTATCCCCATTAATAAGGATGCAGTAGGTCCAAAATGTATGGACACGCCCATTTATTTGATCCGTGATTCATGCTTATATCATATCAGGTCAAAATCAATATCTGTCATTACTCAAATTTGCAATATCGTTGTATTGGGACACCCCTAAAGGTGCGTTGAGGGTTGGGGTCAATTACATTTTTAGGTTACCCATGTTCAATTACAATTCAATTACGATTACAGTGACCAGCAGTTTTCCAGTTATAATTATTTTGTATCCTCAGAATTACAATTGATCACAATTACTGAGCCTGAAATAAATAACCTAATAAAAGTTAACCTTCCTCTCGTGTTAGCTTTTTGTTGGCATCTCTAATGATAACAGGTCCTAAATCAGCCGTTAAATACACTAAAAACAAATATCTATCATCTCATTTCCTTCCTATCGATTGGTTACCTTGTTAGGCTTCGTAATCAATGAAAATATAGGTTTTAATATTTTTGACGTGGGTGTCTGAGGCTTTTGTGTCGCTATACCCCTAGATTTCAATTTTTTTTAAATGGTAAAATGTGGGAAAGCTTGATATGTAACATATAATAATTAACGACATATGTGTAGAACTATACATAGAACTGTGACATGGTTCCCCAGTCAATTATCTAAACTCTATTACAATTTAATTATGATTACAACAGCAACAGATTTTTAAAATTACAATTACAATTATAATTACGTCATAATTGTTATTAATCATGTGATTAGAATTATAATTGACCCCGACCCTGGGTGCGTTCACATTAAACACTAGTGCAGCGACTCTGGCAACTAGATTAAATTAAAAATCAATGTAAATGATGCGATGTCAAGCAACCTCCTTTTAAACGACGCGACTCGCGCGATCCGAGTTGCTGGAAGTCGCTCAAAGTTGGAAAATTTTAAACTAAAGCGACACCATGTCGTGACATCATATCGGCAATGAGTTTCTCCCCACGTCACGTGACAAGGGTAGGTGACGTGACCAAAAAGCGCAACTAGGTTCAAGCGACTCATCACGGGCGAGTTAAGCAACTATAGTTGCTGAAATTGCGTTCTATGTGAACGCGCCTTAACGCCGATACAAAGGGCTGTGGTGTGGAGGATTTTTAACAAGCCAATCTCAATCAGGAATTCTTTCAAGAGGCATCAGTTTGATGCATATCTGATTAGAATGCGAGTTAAAAGCAGTTGTGAGATGCATCATGGCTGAGGAATTGGTTACCTTTAGATTACTTTGACCTACGGTTTCCTCCTCTGATTGCCTCTGTCCTTTTCTTTTCTCAATCATTTTTGTTTTGTGTTTGTTCTAATGAGGTCTGTTTTGCTAAAAGTGGCATGTGACTGTTTCTGTCTGCACTTCTTTGTGTCTGGTTATTATTAGTGCTGCCACTTCCTGCTTAATTTGAAATGTTCCATTTCCTTTTACTCTCTGCAGTCTGAAGAACCAGTCTCAGCCTCTCTATTGACTGTCATACTCAAGACTTCAGACACTTCTCAACACAGAGATGATCACAACACTTAAAATACATGCGGAGGCAGGGAGGGGTTGTTCTTCTAAACAGCAGCACTGAGCAGTAGCTGAAAAGAGAAGTTGGTCATTACAGGAGAAGTGAGCAAAGCACAAATCTACAAACCATATGAGAGTATGCAGACCAATAAACCCCTTTCCCATCACTCGTATTCAGAGGCTTGAGCCACACAAAAACCAAAGATCTAATAACAGTAAGTGAAACTTGACTGAATGGCTTAACCCACGCAAAGCTAAAAATAAAGTCCAGTGGTTTGAGTTTCATACGAAGCGCTTTCAGGTGTGTGTGATGGACGGTAGAACTCACTAATCTTAATATGGAGCAAGGTTTTAATGTTTAGTATTTAACTAAACTGTGTATTTACATCGTCCAGTTGACCCATTATTGAATCTTAAGTAAATATATTATAGATAATATAATACAAAGAAAACTAGCTTTAAATAAAGTAAATCATGTCCACATGTTAATCCTAAGTAATGTTTGTATTTTAAGTCGGTCGCTCCTTTTTTTTTTTTTTTTTAAAGGGTTAATTTCACTCATCATTCTAACACATATGACTATCAGCACAACTGACACCGCCTCTCACACCCTTATTTTGTCCTTTCCTCGATTACAACACAATTTACTTATCACTAATGCTGACATTGAGTCTTCTTTTTATCAGCCAAATCTACTTTTCACTAAATACTGTACTTAAATGTTCTTAAACTGGGAAAAATCAGCTACAATTTCTTCTAATGTAATTCAATTGTATTTAGAAATACTTGTGGAAGCCTATGTACCCAATGTACATTTATAGAGCTATTACAAGAGGTTGAGTTTAGCTTCTTTCCTATGATCATGATCATGATCTGAGAGTGGAGTCTTTTTATCTCAGGAAGTCACGGTGCTCAGCGAAAAAAGAACATATTGTCCAGTAAAACCACAGACCGTTATACTGAAACAGATCTTCTCATTCTTGTAAACAGACCTTTATTAATAGTGTTACTTTCAGGCAGAACTAAGCATCAGATTTTCCTATCGATACAAGCAGAATTTACTGGGTGTATATATAGAACACTAGTTATTGTGGTTGCTTTTGCTTATACTTTGATGTTTATACTGATCAACAGAAAAAGGTGACAGATTATTTAAGTGCCTTTGGGTGTGGTTGGTACATAAACAGTAATTGCATGCTAGCTGTGGTTACATGGACATAAAGTAATTGATTAAATGCCTGTGTTGTTTGTAAATTAGCAGCTGAATATGCGTAGTTCCCTCGTCATACATTCCCAGTACATTTGTCAGCCACCGACTGTAGCCTTTGGAAGCATGGAAAACTTTTCTCATTAAATGCGATATAGTTATTTTGTTCTGTGCAGAAGGTTCTGGAACAGCAGGTGACATGGAATAAAGAGATTTGCAGCAGGACTGATGGGAAAGCCAGGCCGACAGAGACAGGTTGACCCAGCCAAGTCTCCATTTATATCCTCTCTTTCTTCTGACAAGCTTAGAAGAACTTGTTTCTTACCGTCTAAACATTCCTCAAAATTTAAATCACCCATGTTCCCCACTTGTTCCCCCATCTTGTATTCCAGACTTTCTGTTCCAATATCTCAGCATCGTGCCTGAACCTAACCAGCCTTAACCAAGTGTCACCGGAGCAACCAAACAACAGTACTAATGCCGAGAAGGAAAAAAGGAAAAGGAGAAAAAGGACCACTTTGTCTGGAGTTTCTTTAGGCTCTGTGATTAGTTGATTGGAAACCGACTGAAACAACAAAAACACAGCGAGGCAGTGGAATACCAACAGAAATACCAGCCTCTAATTGGGAAACAGCCATCAGGGAAAGGATAGCAGAGATTTATTGTTTGTAGGATTTATTCTAAGACATATTTAAAGCTTTTTCAAATATTAGTGGTATATACAGACAGCACAGCTGTTTTAACACGCTCGTATGGACACATTGCAAAAGATAGATTAGTTTAAATTCAGTTTGTCTACATATATAAAAACAGAAGATTTCAAAAATACAATCTTGTGTAGATTTAATGGCCAAAACAGGAGCAAAAAAAAAAAAAGTCCTCAAGTTCAACCTATAAAACCTCCTTCAGTGATCAAACGGCTGCTTTTCGGATACAACCTCGTCAAAACTCAGTGCCCGGGGCCAGAAAACACATAAAAGCTGCTTAAAGAAAACACATCTCAAGCATTACTACACTGCTGGTCGTCACATTGTGTCATATTTCAGGGAACGAGAAAAGCAGCAGTGCAAGAAAAGCGTTTCATAGCCACTTCATGTTTCGCCTGTTAAAAGCAAGGCCCGAGTCCTTTTAAGTGTCTGCTGTGGCCACATTGTGGCTGAGAATGCCAATTATGGGACTGACCAAACACACACACACACACACACACACACACACACACACACACACACACACACACACACACACACACACACACACACACACACACACACACACACACACACACACACACACACACACACACACACACACACACACACACACACACACACACACATAGCCCCAACAACAGCCCTTCATAATGCAGTCCTCGTGTGGTTTCCTCCGAGTTGTGAGCTAATCTTCTCTAATTGAATCAACAGTCTGAGATGAATATTCCAGTCCATAGATGGAAGAAATGTAAAATTTTAAAAATGTGCTGTAAAAAGTGCAGGCACTGCTTTGAAAGTTTGGATCCCAAAAACTACTTGAACAAAAGGGGGAAGTTAGAGCTGTCAAATATTCCCCAAGTTGTCATAAATGATATCAGGTGATCTGATTCGTGCGCGGTGGTGCTGGCTGTACCACAGATTAGCAGGCGGGGGCTTCTGTTTGGACACTTTGCTGTACAGCTCAGCCCCTCCCGCTCCTTCATCACAACCCCAGATGTTGTTGTTGTTGTTGTTACTTCCAGAATCACTGCGTTTCCCTAAAGGAAGTGGCACAGCCTTTTTTCGGGAGAATATGCCTCTGCCAGGCTTGGGAGCGGTGATAGGCTTGGGCCACTTCTGTGCAGGGGGTTGTTGCCTGATTTGACTGGAGCCCAGCTGTGAAGAAGAGGAAGAAGAAGAAGAAGAGTGTTTCTGCTGCTCAGATGCCGTCCCCCAGGAGGGGAAACTGTAGTTTCCGTTGGATCCTGAATTAACCTCCACCTCCTCCGGTCTTCTGTGAAAGTGGAGATCGCCATGAGCCTCGTCATAAATAGTCATCCCTGAGCCAGCTGGGATGAGGACGGCGCTTCTTTTGGCGCAACCTTCCGGCTCGTCGTAAATGTGCTCTGCGGAGAGGTTGGAAGTAGAAGGAGAATTCTCCTCTTTTTGTCCTCCTGGAGGTTGCCTATGACCCTTGGCTCCTTTCCCCTTCCTCCCCTTCCTCTCCACCTCTTCGTTCAGGTTCAGAGCACTGGTTTTCTGGTGCAACTCTAAGGTGATTTGGTCATACACATGTGCGTACAGGTCAGGCCTGTTCCTCTGTGTGCTGCTTTGGTGCATGTGATCACCATCGTCTCCTACTGGTTGAAGGCGTGGAGTGGGCACTGGAAGGTTGCTGGTTTTGCTCTGACCCTTGATGCTGTCCACCGGGTCTGAGTAGAGACCATCAGCTGTGTGTGTAGGTAGGCGGACCGAGTCCACAGGCTCAGAATAAAAGCCTGCGCGTTCAACTGTCACGGACACGCCTTTCCCAGCTTGTCCCCTATGAGAGTTTGCTGGAATCCCTCCTCCTAGAACCCCCAACACTGCTGGTAGTTCTGGTAAACTCCTCCCTTTGTGAGCTTTTCCATTGCCACTGTCTCCTCCCTCCCTCTTCCCGAGAACACCATCAGCTGACCCCGGTTTGCTGCCCCCGGAGTCACCGTCTGCCTCCCGACTGCTGCAGCTGCTGCTGTCTCCACTTCCTGATGCCGTGCCACCAGAGGCTGTGCTACACATGTGCTGCAGGGATGTGGGACAGTCGGGGTCATAGTTCAGAAGGCCGCTGATGCGACGCTCCTGAGCCAGAGCCTTCTGTGACTGGATAGCCTGGTCCACCACAGAGAAGATCTCATTGCCCTGCTTGGTGTCAAAGGTGAAGTTTCCTGGGCCAGAGTCACAGCGTCGGCCTGCGTCGAAGGAAAACATCATCTACAAACAAAAAGGACATATTAACATTAAAGTGGCAAACATTTAGAGAAAAAGAAAGCAAGTTATTGACTATTCAGTTACAAAACATACAACATTTTCAAAACAAATACAATCAACAAAACATTTTTGGGTCAGTTCAAGACTACAGTGGATTTAAATATCTATTTTTTTTCCCCAAATGTAGTGGATTTCAAGTACGTGACATTCCAACAGGATAAGTTAAGGGACTGCTCCTCAATTAATTTAGGTTTATCCCAAGTAGATATACAGTATATATATATACACACTAGCGATGTACCAAAATTGAAATTCTGGGCTGAAACCGAAAATGAGGAAAACAAAAACACCAAAAATAAATTATTAGTATTGTTGATGGCTCTGACTGTGTGCTAACCACAGTAAATATTAAATCCCTAAATCCTTTGGTGGCGCTGTTTGCTCATCAGCTGTGGGGAATTCACGAAGATTGTGACACTTATATGTGCGCATACACATAGATGTGGTTGAGACCGCCCTGTTTAAATGAACATTTTGCTCGTTTAACAAGGAGAGGTGAGTGCACAGAAGCACAAAATTACATTTGAAAAAGTTCAATTGGAGGACTTCTCTGTCTGCTGCACAAGCAGTCAAAAATGTAGAAAACAAAATAAACAAATAAAAATGCTGTTTAATACTTAATACTAAACTTTAAAACCTAATGTTATTTCCCCCCTAATCTAATGCGTAACTTTGCTCTTATCGGTCCATGAAAAACATTAACCAGCAGGTCTGAGCTCCTGAGCAGCGCTGTCACGCACACTCATGTGAACATTGCTCAATCGCTGCATAAATTACGCAGCTGATCAGCTGATTCTGGCCTGACACTCCTTGCATCAACGCGACACCAGAGTTTGATGGTCAAAACATGGAGAGAAAGACACAGAAGCGACATCAATGGAGCTCCGCGCACCGCAGAGAGGATGTGCACGGAGCCACACTGGACTCCAACTGCAATTCTCTCCCTCACACACTTTAGTCTGCTTTTTCTTTCAGTGACTAGTAATATTGCCTGTTGTATTTAAATTATTTTCTTGTACTTGCTGTGCTTTGTGTCAACATCTACTGCAGCTGATCTCTGCGTGTGTGTTTGCACCTGCTTGTCAGTCGTACTATTTTCTGGTGTTAAAACAATCACCACAAACAGTTCCAGATTTGATAAATTGCATTGTGGTCACTGCATTCATTTATTTGCATTTCCTCCTCCCATTTTTTGCACCCCTTAAGATCTGCCTACAATACATATTCATCAGAAGGAAATGAGGTAAATGACGTGCAGTCTTGATTACCTGGGGTTTGTACCCCTTATTAGTGCGTGGAGTGATGTTTGCACATGTTTTAATACCCCTAAACCTTTAGTAAATCCGCCCCAAAGTGCATTTAAGTTCTTAATGAAGAGTTGCTTCTCTGCTTTATCACAGTGAAGTCTGTTCCTCTTCTCATTGAGAACATGAGCTGCAGCACTGAACAACCTCTCACTGTCAGCACTCTGATCTCCGGAAAAAGAATTTTTTTTCCCTCGTGAGATTGTGTTGGTTCTCGTCATCCATCACGGTCTGAATCATGTGCTGCTTTATTCCCACATTCAAGTGGGACGTGGGAATAATGTGTACTTGATCTTTGTACAGTCGCAATGAAGTCCAGGTGAAACATGTGATGACAGACTCTAAAGACTCACTCTGTGGTCCGTCTCACTCTCAACTTCTGCTAAAAAAACCACACTTTCGCGTTCAGATACAGCGTGTTAACATACGTCCACACCACAAACACATTGGCCCATAACCAGACAAGGCCGCGGTTTTTGCTTGCGTCATCACAACCTTTCCATTTGTTGTTTTAGTGATAAAAAGCCTTTCAGTAAATTTTCAGTGGCCATATTTTCGGTGCATCACAAATATATGTGTGGTCGTTGTCCTCGGGCGTGCTGCTCCCAGTGCTGCTTCTATTCCGGGTCCTTCTGGCCTGGGGTCCAGTCCTTGCTGGCTCTGGGCCCACTGGCGGGTGCCCGCCGGCTGCCCGTTCATCGCGGTTCTGGCCGTCTGCTGGGCGTGGGCCCTGGGATCTCGGGCGAGGGGCTCTCTGGGCCCTCCCCTCAGGGGATTGGGTGCCGGGGTGGGGGTGGATGTCGGTGGGGGCCTTGGGGTTGGGGGCGGTGGCGGAGTGCGCTGGCTCCTCGGCTTTTAGGGTGCTTTCTCGGGTGTGTATGTGGGGGGCGGTGGCTGCCTCTCGGCTTGATGTCTTGGGGGCGTCTGGGGGGCTGCTCGGCCTGGGGGGGAGGGGTGCCTGGGCTCGCTGGCCCCCGGTCTTTCTGCTATTCTGGCTGCGTCCTCGAGTCCGGGGCAGCACTTGGGTTTACAGTGGCAGTTTCTTGCACATACATCGGTCTACAATGCACTAGCATGCCTTGGACTGTGGGATAAAACTTGGAGTGGGCTTAACATTAGACACGTTGATCCCAAATACCTGTTTCAGGTATTACCACTCACTCCTTCCCTCTGCCCACAGCTACCACCATTATAGTTAAGCCTCACGCCTACAATTTCACATCTCACGTTACAGTAATCAACTCTTCCCCACCCTTCCATTTCTCTACCTTCAATCGCTCCTCCCTGCTTTCTTCCCCCTCCACCTCCCCCCCACCCCCTCACCTAGGTGTAACACTACCCTCTCTTTTTATATCCTCCCTTTAATAAAGGTCTGGTGATGGTCACAATTATGCAATAAAATAATGCAATTTTTTTAATTGCAATAACAAAAACATAAAAAAAAAAAATGCATTGCTGTCTAAAAAAAGATTGCACTTCTTGTAGTGTTGACCTTTGAAAAAAATAAATAAATAAAAAATATATATATATGCTATTTTCTATTTTTGCTTTTCCTTTGAGTGTTACTGTTGTTTCCTGTATTTACACCACCTTGGGCTGCTGTAACAACTGAATTCTTGGGTCAAAAAAGGTCATCTTATCTGCCAGAAAACACAAACTGATAACAAAAATAATTATTTTTAAAGTAAAGAAAGCTAAATTAGAATAATTTCTCTAATGATCATGCTGCTGTATTCAGTCAAAGTACAGTACATGCACACCAAATAAATTGTTATGGCTGTTTTACCTCCACAATAAAACATGCAATAACTCCTTTAATGGATTCTTTCATTGAAAAGGAATAAACTTCTGCATAAAATCAGCCCTAACAGTCCAAAAGTTTAGAAAAATAACCATCAATATACCGAAGAGTTACATCAACACAATACAGTTTAGTTAATAAATCTAGTGATGGATAAAAAAAAAAAAAAGAGTTATTTTTCTTTAAAAAGATGTTTCATGTGTAACTATCTCTATAGCTTCATTGAAATGTTAGGATCTTGTGCAAAAGTTAACAAATGTTTTCAGTCTGATCACCTGCCTGCAAGCAGCCGGATACTCAAATCTAACAATAGATAAGACCACAACCACAAGATCTTTTGTTTTTTTTTTGTTTTTTGTTTTTTGGGGGGGGGGGGGGGGGGGGGGGGGGGCATTTCCTCTTTGTGTGCTACTCCTTTATGTCAAAGAACTACTGTATGTGTTTGATGACTTGTGAGTAGGCACATACCCGGTCTCTCCCATATCTCCTCAGTAGCTTGTAAGGCCACACTAGAATGTTCCTCTTGGTCTTCGGGTCCTTCAAGATCAAGACGTCACCTTCCACTTTCAGCCAGTAGTTGCCAGCCAGCCCGCATCGCTCAGAGGCTTCTGTGAGTTGAACGCTCACCCAGAACTCGTTGACTGTGGGGAAAAGCATCAGAATGTTGGAAAGTAGTTCTTCTTGAAGCATCTGCATCTTATATTAACTCTTCTGGCCACTCCTTTTGAGCAGGGTTGCATTCTGCTGGAGCAGGTTGGACAGGGTTGGGTACACCCTTTGTTGGTAGCCAGTCCCTTCAGGTAATAATAAGACTGAATGACGTTTGATGTGTTTACCTTCTTCTCTCGAGCAGTAGATTAGGTTTTCAGACATCTGTAAGTCTAATGATCCTCCATTAGAGTCTGAAGTACTGCAGGTGCTTCCTCCCTGTTGATTAAACACAGTTGTACTTTATACTCCAATATTTCTATGGTTCAGTAATGCCTACAGACAACAAATATTTAAATACAACATAATCATTTCATCATTGTGTGAATTTTAATTGCATTTTTAAACTTCAAAGACAAACAAAAACAAGTTTTAAGACACCAATATATCCAAAACCCATTCACTGCTTTCTTAGTGCAAGCTCTAATATCTGGAGCAGGCACAGAGTTGGGAGCAGCACAGGAAAAAATACCTGAAATGCAATGTCACACATTATTTCCATCCAGTCCTTGGCGGTTTGTTTTTCTGCAGCAAAGACATGCATCTTGTCATTTGTTTCCACGCAGAACGCTGCCATATTTTCTTTGGGACAGCTCTCCGTCAGAGCTGGCAGAATGGAGATGCACTCAGACAGTCGGATGATCTTCTTATCCAGCTTCCTGGTTTTCTCATTGGTCCCGCCTCCTGAGCCTCCGCCAGCTCCGCCTCCAGACGCCGAGTCGAAGAACTCAAGGCGGGCGATGCCGTTTTGGCTAGCGGGGTAAAGAACGAACCAGTTCTTTTTCCATTTCTAATAAGAGAAAAAAAAGACAGACAATTCACAAGCTAAAAAATACATGTAATGTTAGAGTGAATGAACTGTTATTGTCATTTGTACTACAACAATTCAGGTTTCACAAAACACTTTTTGCCACCATCAAGTCCTTTTCTTTCCCTTAAAATCCAGATTCTCCATTTATTTCTTTACTTCAACACATGTCAAACTCAAGGCCCGGGGGCCAAGTTTGGCCCTCTAAAGCATCTATTCCGACCCACAAGAAGATTTTGATCAAAGTAAAAATTGCAGAAAAAACAGGTCTTTTTGCAAATTATCATATAAATTGTAGATAAAATACAATAGGGCTTGCAATACTGCACACAAAGTAGAAGGGGTGATATAGGTTTGCGCTCCGTCCATGCGTCCCAGTTAAAGGGGACAGCTTTTCTTAGAAACCATTTAAGATAGGATAACCAAATTCGGTGTGTGGCTTCAGGGTATCAATACTTTGATGGAGTTCGAAAATGAGAATAGCGCAATTATTTTTTCTGTAGTTATTGCCCTTGTTTGGTTTTTTTTTTTTAAGTCTGTTCGAGGTATCTTCAAAGGGGACAGCTTTTCTTAGAAACCGTTCATTTTATATTCTGATGTGATAATATTTTCTTATGTATACATCTAAGTTCTTAGATTTAGGACATTTACAAAAAGATTGAGTTATAATGAGAACCAATCTGACGGGGGATGATGACTGTCTTCTTGTTTAGAGTAATATTTTTTTAAAAAGCTGAAAAATTCTCTGAAATTTTCCCACATAATTATGGCAAATTACTTTTTGCAAAGTCAAGGAATCGCCAATTGCTTAAGATTCTGGATTGGTGCCTTTTTTCCTTCACAAAAATGGTATGTGGTAGATAAAATACGATGTGGGTTGCAGTACTGTACTACATCATTTACATATAATACAGTATGTATGTGTGTATATATGTATAATATGAAATCGCAATTATTAAAAAAAAAAAAAAAAAACCTGGAAACAGAATTCTGGCAAATTACATTGCAAATTTCGAGAAAATTTGTTGCAAAGTCAGGGAATTTTCAACAACCTAACATGCTTAGCATTCAGGATTTGTGCTTTTTCCTTCACAAAAACATGGATTTTTGTGGTCCGGCCCAATTGAGGTCAAACTAAGTCGTATGTGACCCTTAAACTAAAATGGGTTCGACACCCCTGCTTCAACACATCAACTTTAATAAATAAACTGTTCAATAGCCAGGAGGTTTACTTTACCTGTCAATATTCATGCTATTATTTCCAATCAGTCTACTACTCTTGTCAGCCTTATTATTATTGTCCTATGGTTGGATGACCCCTCATGTTGATGTTTTCTAACTGAACGTGTTTCAAATAATGTGACAGATTTATGGATTCTCCCTGAGGATACCAGAGAGGAAGCCAGACAATGAAATTCTCCCCTACGAGGACAAACAACACCGAACAATGACAAGCTCAGCAGGTGTGTAAGACAACAGATGTTAATTAAAAAAAAAAAACAAAAAAACAACGTACATCATGGGATATTTTAAGCACTACTCATAGTGCTTGACATAAACAACTCTGTGTCATGTTTAAACTATGTGAGACAATATCCAAACACAAATATTTCCACAAATGAACCTCTCACACCATGTGTGATTCACTTGCATTCATTGCAACATAATCTGCAATCATTTAACAAGAAGATCAGCGATGGAATGATATTTCATCCTTGAGGAAAAATCCAGCTAGAAGATAATACATGAGAAACTTGCAAGATGCCAGAATAAGAATTACTTCCCTGGTCAGATAATAGGAGAAAATAACCAATATGATTGATGGTAGTTTTTTGAGGGTGTACTATATAAAAAAACATTTTAAAACCGCTTGTAAAGATCACTTTAACAAATACATATAAAAACATTAATATGCATAAGAAAATACATAGCTGTGATGGCTACTGTTTGAGCTAGCTGGTAATATTTACAGTTCACTGGCAATGTGGGAGAGAAGTTAACAGAAGTGCATTTTTTATTTGCGTTTAGCAGCCTTGTTGTTTTCCTCCTGCTAATTGGCTGCTTCGTTCTTACAGTATGTTCCTTTATATTTGACGTTACAAACCTAGTTATTTTCAGTAAAGGCTTAGATTAAGACAGGGTTTTTCAACCTTGGGGTCACCTGAAATGTCAAGTAATAATAAAATAAAATGAATTTCAGATTAAAATTGTATTTTTTATATTTATTTTATTGTATTTTTTAAATCTATTTTGAACAATTAGAAAAACAATACATAATAGACACAGTGCAGGAAGAGGCAGAAAGCTCAAAGAGCTTAAATATCTATTATTCTTACACTTTCTCAAACATAAATCTACCGTAGTTCAAATAAAATGCAGCATAGAAAATATCTGAGCTGGCGCATATTGTCACTTCGTGCACTAATCCTTACTACCATGTATTTGTAACACAGTATGACAAATATGATCAAAAAACGAATTTTAGAGGAAAACAAAGTCTCTGGGTCACCAGAAATTTGTGATATAAAAATGGGGTCACGACCCGGAAAAGGTTGGGAACCACTGGATTAAGAGGTTAGGTCATTTCCATCCTTTTGACTTTCTAGGTTGTCTAAAGTTTTGAGTATTATAAAATACAAAGAAAATAATTTTAATGACAAATATATATGACATTTTCAAATCATAAACGGCCTGATAATAGATGAACACATTTTTGATGCACACGGCTGACAAGTAGCATAGGTTTAACAAAACCAAGCTAATGTGTAACGTACGTGTAGATCATGTTCATATGTCACAGCATTTCTACCATTATACACAACAAACCTTGTACAGTTTCCTCACTGCAAACATGTGATTATGTTGCACTCTCACACACACACACACACACATTCAAACAACCTGTTGCCTTGCACCTATTAGATGTGTGAGTGTGTGTGTGTGTGTGTGTGTGTGTGTGTGTGTGTGTGTGTGTGTGTGTGTGTGCGTGTGTGTGCGTGTGAAACAGTTGGTCATAAAAGGAAACTGTTATCAGGAAATTAAGCAAAGGTCAGGGAGTGTGACAGAGAGAAACTTCCTCTCTGATTATTGCAGCTTTTTACAACAAAACTCAGGATTCCGCGTGCGTTTTTGTTTCTAATTTCCACTAAACACATGGTTGCCCTCACCCTGTTATGACAATCGTTTATTTTTGAAAAACTGATATAATCCAGTAAATACAAGCCCTTTATTTAGGTTCTCTTACACACTAATTTGCTGAAGCCTTTTTCCACTACACACGCGTATAGTTCCTCTTTCTGATGTTGTCACAAGTATCAGCAGCACTTATTCCTCCTGCAATGACGGATCTGAAAGTGACTTTGGACCACAAAAACATATTTTTGACATATCACAGAGAAAGTAATTTTGAACTTTTAATTCTCAAAAAATTGGAACATGCGTATTTATTATGGATGTAACGATTCACTCAACTCCCGATACGATTTGATTCACAATACTGGGTTCACGATACGATTCTCTCACGATTTATTTTACAAAATGATACTGTAGACAAATGATGAGTGAAAAATATTCTTTTTTTTTTCTTTGAAAATAAAAATACTGTACTATTTTATCTTTCATTGTCAAAAGAATCCCTTGATAAACTATGCAAAACAATGCAATTTTATTAAAAAAAAATCCTGAATGAAATAAAGAAATAATACAAATGAAGAAGAAGCCAATTCATTTAAACTCTGGCTCTACAGTAAACTATGCAAAACTGCATAATAGTTCCTTTTCTTTTTAAAGGTGCAGCTGAAAATCTATTATGTGCCTTAATAATTGGACTTTAAAACAAATCCCATATCAAAGAAATAATATAAATAAACAAACTATGGCTTTCACTCTCCCTTTCCTCTCTGTGCTCCTCTTACCTTGGATTTCACATGTTCTTTCTTTCTCACCTCTTTCATTTTGTCTGGGGGAAGTCAAAATGCTTCCACACTTTGGATTTAAAACAGTGTGGTGCGTCCTGAATTTCAAATTCTAAATAGAAAGCGCCCTTTGTTGTAAAAAAATAAATACATAAAAAAGTATATTTTTTTTTTTTAAAGTACTGCGATTCAATTTCAGAGTATTGATGTGAACCGTGACACCTTTGAATCGATTTTTAACTGTCTTACGATCAATCTTTACATCCCTAGTGATTATGGACTGTGGCGAGAACATGTAAACTCATCACAGAAGGGCGAGGCAACCCCAACGCCCAACCCCAATGTTTTCACTGTTGCTGTATACAGTCATAACGGTTAATAATTAGCCAACACACGCCTCGTGAGATGGCATCCGGTTTAGTTTTTCTTCATTTTATAGGTTGTTTGTTTATGACAGATTAGGATTCCTTTCTGCTTCTGGAGTTTTGTAGAAACATTATGGGACCTCAAGGGTTACATTCATTGAATGAATAGTTAACTCTAATGTGTAAGACAAGAAATGAGGATGATTTGTGCAACAAATGGACAATAATCTTCCTAGTGCTTTGATTCTTGCAGCATTGTCTAGCAGTAGATGTTAGACTGTGTTCATGCAGGAAGAGATATTGGCAACAACAATGACTGTGGTTTGTGCAAAGAATGCTCAATAGAAACGAAAAGGCTTCAAATTTGCAGGGGACAAAAAAAAAAAAACTTCTATAATCTACTGTTCCAGGACGTGTTGTTGTTTAGCGAATTCTGAACTTCAGATATCAATAATCATCCAAACAGGCAACGTAAAGGCAATCTTTGATGGTCCGGTTCCAGTTTTGGTGTGTCTTACTTTAGACACACCAAAGCGTTTTTCAACCTTGGGGTGGTCTGGAAATAAAAATTTTAAACTTACTAATTAAAATTATATATATATATATATATATATATTTTATTTTTTTTAATTGCAGCAGTGTCCTGAGAGCAGGATTTTTCAATCTTGGAGTCATGACCCCATGTGGGCGTCGCCTGAAATGTCTACTAATAAAATTAAAAAATACTCATTCAACTTATATATATATATAATTATATATATTATTTTCTTAAATATTTGATTGATTTTGTATTATTTTTTCAATTGATCTATTTTGCACAATTAAAATACAATACATAATAAATCTCAAACCATTGTATTTCTACACTTTCTCAAATATAAATCTAGTTAAAATACAATGCAGTATAAAAATATCTGAGCCGGCGCATATTGTCACTATTGTGTACTACTAATACTGGCTACTCTGTATTTGTAACAAAGTATGAACATCAAAAAAATAATTTTAGCGGAAAAAAAAAAACTATCTGGGGTCACCAAATGGTGTCATTTAAAAATGGGGTCACGACACGACCTGAAAGAGGTTGGGAACCACTGCTTTAGAGTGTGAAGTGTATTCTGTTAGTTTATTTTCTATTCGCTGCTGTCTTTCTAATATCTCAAACCAGTTGAGCCATTCTTCTCGAACCTTTAAAAGCTATTGAACCACTGCTTCCCTCATTTTTTTCTTTGTTTTTCTGCAGATTTGGAACCAACTGTTACAAATAAAAAACAATCTTGCATTTAAAAGGCACTTAAATCTACTTTCCACCGCATTCTGATTCAAACAATGAGCTTCCACCAAGACCTAATACATTACCAATTGTTTGCACTACTAAAATCAAGTGTACTTGTGTTTGTTAAAATGGGAATAAGTCAAAACAAAGCCAAAAGCAAAGCAGAATTAGCAAAAACAAAACCATGCTGTTGGTTAGGGTCAGGCTCCCTGAGAGTATAGGAGACTTCATATAGATACACCTGCGATTCATTATCTTGTAATTACAGAACAAAAACCCTGTGCATACGTCAAACAAAACAGTTGTGTGCTGCTGGTGAATCCCTCTGCAGGTATGTAATCCATGTGTGTGCACAATGGTAATCACAGCTCTGCTTTATCCTCTATGAGTGTCAGAATCTAAACTCTTAACACAATCACTTTGTTCTGAGCTGTCATTTAAAAACCAGTTTAACTTCTACGTGTACAGATGAAGGCTGAAGGTCTGTCATATCGAAGATTTCATGAATACTTTGGTGATAGATGGTGCTTCCGTCTGCTGAGCAGACGTTGAGCAGGAATGTGAGTTGTTTTTTTTTTTTTTGTTACCCTTTTACAAGGACAACAGTTTAGAAAGTGCACTAAAGCATCTGCAGCTGGAGCTGACCCTCGCAGTGCAGCGACTAGTGCCTCAAGTGACATCTAGCATTGTGAACTACAAACCCAGCATGCACATCTGGCTGGTGTTTTTTCACATATGGGGAATCAACTGTATGTGTGTGCACTAGGAATTGCATTTGCTGTAGTTTCAACATTTTAATTGTTTCCAGAATTCCTTTTGTCTTCTCCAACATTAACATGTCATATTTGATGGCCACTTGTTTAGTTTCCATTTAAAAGGAGCAGATGAAAAGGTGCTGGAGCTGTAGTTTTCATGATGAAGGGAATGTGTAGTGTAGTGTGGACTGTGGACTGGAGTGGTGAATTCAGGGCAGGAAATACAGCTTGGTTCATGTCATATGACCAGGGAAGACAAAGACCTTCTTAGAGATCTTGAAAAGTGACTGAGGTCTTATCCAGCCCTTAGAATGAAGGCAAACACACACAGACACACGTTATCACTGGTATTTGGCTGTGTCCAGACTCCTCGTGGGCGCTAACTTTCCACCTCTGCTGTTCTGTCTTTGAGTACCTTCCTTACGAAAATTAATTTCACAGGTACCACCAGGTCACAACAGACAAAACCCATCCTCACTTCTCTTCCTGCCCCAGTTTAACAGAGGAAACTGCCTCTATTTACCATTGTATTTAATTTATCACTGTACAGAGCAATAGCAGCAGGATTAATCCAGACTTTCACATGTGTTCAAAACACTGATTAATGTTGTCAGTGTGCACATACACCAGATTGATCCTCTGTAACATAGCAGTAAAGGCTTGTTGAAGACCAATATGTAACAACAACCCAAAATGTAACAATACTTGAATTGATATTTTTTTTTTAAAATAATAAAACCCAAAATGTAATAACTGGTCAATAATGTAACAAAATTGCTGAACCCAAAACGTAACAACTTTTTGCAGAAAATGTATACATTTTGTTGCGAAACATTGTTATCTTTTGTTGCAAAACGTTGTTATCTTTTGTTGCAAAACGTTGTTACATTTTGTTGGTGACAAAAAGTTGTTACGTTTTGTTGGTGACAAAAAGTTGTTACGTTTTGTTGGTGACAAAAAGTTGTTACGTTTTGTTGGTGACAAAAAGTTGTTACGTTTTGTTGGTGAAAAAAAGTTGTTACGTTTTGTTGGTGAAAAAAAGTTGTTACGTTTTGTGACAAAAAGTTGTTACGTTTTGTGACAAAAAGTTGTTACGTTTTGTGACAAAAAGTTGTTACGTTTTGTGACAAAAAGTTGTTACGTTTTGTGACAAAAAGTTGTTACGTTTTGTGACAAAAAGTTGATACGTTTTGTTTGCGAAAAGTTGTTACGTTTTGTTTGCGAAAAGTTGTTACGTTTTGTTTGCGAAAAGTTGTTACGTTTTGTTTGCGAAAAGTTGTTACGTTTTGTTTGCGAAAAGTTGTTACGTTTTGTTTGCGAAAAGTTGTTACGTTTTGTTTGCGAAAAGTTGTTACGTTTTGTTTGCGAAAAGTTGTTACGTTTTGTTTGCGAAAAATTGTTACGTTTTGTTTGCGAAAAGTTGTTACGTTTTGTTTGCGAAAAGTTGTTACGTTTAGTTTGCGAAAAGTTGTTACGTTTTGTGGCACAAAGTTGTTACGTTTTGTTTGCGAAAAGTTGTTACGTTTTGTTTACGAAAAGTTGTTACGTTTTGTTTTTGCGAAAAGTTGTTACGTTTTGTTTTTGCGAAAAGTTGTTACGTTTTGTTTTGTGGCGAAAAGTTGTTACGTTTTGTTTTGTGGCACAAAGTTGTCACGTTTTGTGGCACAAAGTTGTCACGTTTTGTGGCACAAAGTTGTCACGTTTTGTGGCACAAAGTTGTCACGTTTTGTGGCACAAAGTTGTTACGTTTTGTGGCACAAAGTTGTTACGTTTTGTGGCACAAAGTTGTTACGTTTTGTGGCACAAAGTTGTTACGTTTTGTTTTGTGGCACAAAGTTGTTACGTTTTGTTTTGTGGCGAAAAGTTGTTACGTTTTGTTTTGTGGCGAAAAGTTGTTACGTTTTGTTTTGTGGCGAAAAGTTGTTACGTTTTGTTTTGTGGCGAAAAGTTGTTACGTTTTGTGACACAAAGTTGTTACGTTTTGTGGCACAAAGTTGTTACGTTTTGTGGCGGAAAGTTGTTACGTTTCGTGGCGAAAAGTTGTTATGTTTTGTGGCGAAAAGTTGTTACGTTTTGTGGCACAAAGTTGTTACGTTTTGTGGCACAAAGTTGTTACGTTTTGTGGCACAAAGTTGTTACGTTTTGTGGCACAAAGTTGTTACGCTTTGTGACATTTTTGGCATTCAAAAATATCTACATTTTGGGCAAAAAGTTGTTACATTTTGGGTTCAGCATCTTGTTACATTATTGCCAGCTATTATATTTCAGGTTTTATTAAAAAATGTTTATATTAGCTTTAAATTAGATCACCAAAATCATTGAATAGACTTTCAAAACAACAGTAATTCCTTGTAATTGCACATTTTTTACCTTTTATGTTGAAATTTTGGAGTATAGGAAAATTAATAATTCAAAATGCATATTCACATTTCTATTGCATCCTGATTATTCATATTAAATCCTTGTTCTTGAGTTAATTAAATCATCGTCTTGGTCCCTATGTTTACTTTTTACTTTTAATTATGTGTTTATCTTTTATTAGCGTTTCTTTTCACCTCGTTCTACTTAGAACAGGGGTGACAAATTCATTTTAGTTCAGCGACCAGTTTGATCTCAAGTGGGCCACAGATTTAATGTGGGAAAAACGAGTAATTTTAACACTATTGTGCCCTAGTTTGCACTTGTACGTATACATAAAATATACAATATCAAAGCAATAAGAGACAGATATCAGTCCCCGACTAGATCTTTACTTTAAATTTCATAGATTTGTGACCAATTTCTACTTAATTAAACAAAGTGTTAAAAATAAAATACTTTTAAAGTTTTGTTTCATCAGTTTAACATTAAAAATGACTGTAATCATGCAATATAAGCACTGGGTAAAAACTGTGAGCCCCTGCATCTATTGTCGAGTTTCATTTATCCAATGATTCATGTTTTCTTTGTCATTTTTACTTTCTCCTCTTGGTCGAATTAGATGCTCCAAATGGGCCGAATTTGGCCCCGGGCCTTGAGTTTGACACATATGACTTAGAGCAATTTTAACAAAAGTAATGTCTCTCTGGGATTATTAAAGTTTTTCCTATTCTCATTGTCTGAATGAAACTACGATATTATCTATTTTCTTAATTATTTATTAACCTTTTATCTACATTTACATTGATGTCATCCTTTTTGTTTTAAAACCGCAGTACACAAATATCAAAACACACATTTTGATTGTTTTGAGACCTGAGTGAGAAAAACCCTTACACATATTTAACTGAATTAACCAAGAGACATATAGAAGAACTATATTTACACATGTGAATAAAATGTCAATTTTCTTTTAAAAACTGTATTATATAAGCGTCAAATTTAATGTTTGCTATTATAATTAATGGGTTACGAGGCATCACTTCCAGTGCAGCTGATTAAAATGAATTAATTCATGTTAAATCTAACCGTGAGGCATTCAGCAGATGGCCCAAGTTCAACTTACCTTCCCAAACTTTTGATGCTGCACATAAAGCTGTCCCTCTTTAACCTGGGTGTCCATTCCCCTCCCGCGCCAACAGATCCAATCTGGACTTCAAGTTTATCGGTAGAAAAAGTCTTGGTTTTCTCCCAGAGTTTTAAATATTCTCCTCCTCTGTAGTTGTTTGTTAAGGGAACACGGTCATTGTGGACGGAAAAGAGGCCCCGAGAGACAGCGCGCTGAGCCCGCAGAGTGGCCTCATGTCCACGGGTTGCTGTCTACTGCCGTTACACACTATAGAGCTCCATCCCCCTACCATCCACCAAGATCACCTCCGGTTAGACCTTTCAGAATAAAAGGCACCGAATGACACACAGCCAAACACTTCCTGTCATAGCTAAGAATATTATTGACATTAATGTAAAACACGTTGATGTTTTCTTTAAAAATAAATAAATAAATAAAAAAACTTATTACATAAGCTCATTTTTCAATTTTAGATTTGTTTAAAGGAGGTCAGAATAAAAAACAAACAAACAGATTATTCAAAGTAAAACAACGTAAAGTAGTTTTAAGTGATTAAAACTTTAAAAGTGTGAAATATAAAACCGAGAAAGCCTTGAAAATTCTAGGCCGTGGAGAGAAATCCCCCAATCTTCTATGGTAGAAACAAAGAAATATGATTCATTTTAGTATTGGTGTTGTTTTCTAGAGCAGATGTTCTCAACCTTGGGGTCAAGACCCAATTTGGGGTCGTGAGACACTTGGAAAGGGGTCGCCAGATGCCTTTAAGAAACTAAAAATATTTTTTGAACACTTTCAGCCCATTTTTGCTTATTTTTTACCCCTTTTCTACATCTACACCAAATTTGCCATATTTTAACGTGCTTTCATCACTTTTTCTTGCCATATTTTCCCCTCTTTTAATGTGTTTTTGATACAAAACTTCCATTTTTGCCACTTTCAAGACATTTTTTGCACTCGTATATGTTGGCCCATTATTCTCACTTTTAGCCTCTTTTCACCATATTTCATGCTTAATTTTTTTCCAATTTAACCTCCTTCATGGTTTGTCATGTCCATTATTTGCTAGTAAAAAGTAATTGTTCCAATATTGACACTTTTTTTATTTTTATTATTTAAACCACTTTTTCTGTCAATTTTTGGCCACTCTTAATTTGCAACTTTTGACCAATTTCTGTGGTTTTTTAAAACCACCTTTTCCACCATTTTTTTGGTCACTTTTAACCCATTTTATTTCTAATTAAAACAAGGATTTACATTTGTAAGATGACTATATACTATGTCACAAATAATAATAATAAACTTCCTGCATACCAATGGATATTATTCAGATAAATAAATGTGGTTATCACCGATTCATAGAACTTTTGTTCAACCACTTTCAGGTACAGTTGGGGTCCCTGGTCTTTGGGACTTTTATTTTGGGGGTCGCAGGTTGAGAACCACTGGGGTGCAAAGGTACTTTTATTTTGATGGGTGTGATGAATTGCTGTGTGTGCTAACTCTGTGGAGCTTAACCCTATTAAGAGGCGTGAGTAGCGCGTGGTGACCCTCCTCCCACCTCCTCAGTGTTGTGTAACTTCCCTGACATACACGCACACACATTCACACATTCAAACTGATGTTTTTTTTTGTTTTGTTTTGTTTTTAAACAAAACAGTTTATTTAATGTGAACCAACAGTGTCAGCAGAGGAGGACGTAAGCTTTGATCACCTGAGAGTGAAACTTTAGATAGTATATCAGCCTGTGATGGCGGGGGGAGTGTGTCCATCATGTTAATGTGTTCTCTTGTTGGCCCTCTGGTGTGTCACTACATCAATGATCAGTTCTGAGCCACTTGTTTGCAATTAAGATGGTCTTTTATGCACATTTTTTATTTATTTATTTTTTTAAATACATGTATTTTTATGGTTAGAAATTTAATTAACGAACAATTTTTTAAGTCTATATTTTTCCCAAAATTCAATCAACCACCTATTTTAAATTCGGTGTTACTGTTGTCGTTTTTTTCTCATTTTAATTGTAAACAATTATCTCATGTAGCGTTGTAATTCTGTTTTTGAGAGCAATGCTGCCACCTGCTGGTAAAAGGCCCACAGTGCCCCGACAGCGCGGAAATCCAAGTCTCGCGATATTTGCGCATTTGAACGGCCCGATTACGGAAGTGAAAGATGGAAAGGGTTTACGGAGGAGTAGAAGGGTAAGAATAAGATTAAAAACGTCTTTTAATTTCTGTATATATCATTAAACTGTACATTTACTCTTTAATTATATTACTGTTTCAATGGTTGTCATTGTAAAATTACTTTTAATCTCAGAGTTTCGTGAGTCTAGCTTCCGCTGAGTGATCTCGTGATTAGTTGACGTCATCCTTTAGCACCTTTTTTCTCTTTATACTATGTTGTTTTAATTGTTAATTATTCTTTCGTGTGCCGTTGCTGCTTAATATGTTTTCCATACAGCACTGTAGGGTTAATGTTCACATTAAAGTACAGAAATGTGATGTATTCAGGATTAACAGGGTGTTATGTGGTGCTTTCCCAGTGGAGGAACACACTCCAACGCAGTGCTGATGACAGGTGATGGGAAACTTCTGGCAGAGACACATGGACCTTGCACGAACCACTGGGTGAGCTGAAGTTGTTTTGTATGTTTCACATATTTTGTGAAATTTATTTTATTATTGTTTTTTTTTCTCCTAACTTTTGTTTACTTTTACAGTTGGTGGGGGTCGACAAATGCATAGAAGCCATTAACGAAATGGTTCAGAAGGCCAAAAAAGAAGCTGGACTGGATCCAAACAAACCGATCCATTCATTGGTCTGTCACACTATCTGTCATGTCGAAATAGCATTACAGTCACACATTGTTCTACGAATCTGTGATAACCACATTTATTTAATTATCTGAATGATATCCACCGTTGTCCAGGAAGTTTATTATTATTTGAACCACAGTATATTATATAGTCATCTTAAAGATGTACATCCTTGTTTTAGTCAGAAATAGAAATGGGTTCAAAGTGGCCAAAAAATGGTGGAACAGGTGGTGAAATGGGGTTTTAAAAGGCACAGAAATTTGTTAAAAGTTGCAAATTGGAATGACCAAAAACGGACAGAAAAAGTGATTAAAAAAGGGTTCAAAGTGTCAATATTGGCTTAAAATTAGGAATAATTAGTTTAAATTGACATGACAAATCGTGAATGTGGTAAAATTGGAAAAAAAATAAGCATGAAATATGGTGAAAAGAGGTTAAAAATGACAATAATGGGTCAACGTGTGAGGTGGCAGTCACCCCAGTGGTATCTGTCATTGTGTCCTTGGGCAAGGCACTTCACCCACATTGCCTAGTATGAATATAGTGTGTGAGTGAGTGTTGGCAGTGGTCGGAGGGGCCGATGGCACACTATGGCACACTATGGCAGCTTCGCCTCCGTCAGTCTGCCCCAGGGCAGCTGTGGCTACAACAGTAGCTTACCACCACTAAGTGTGGAGTGAAAGAATAATGCCTTAATTCTGTAAAGCGACTTTGAGTGTCTATGATAAAGCACTATATAAAATTGATGTATTATTAACATATGCAACATTTGATGGGAAAAGTGGTGCAAAGGGTTTATAATTGCCAAACGTGTTGGAAATGGAAAAAATGTGCAGAAAAGGCATTGAAATCTGATGGAGAAGTGGTAGAAATGGGAGTAATGTAGCAAAAATGCATTGAAAAGGTAAAAAAAAAAAAGTGATGAAAATAGGTTAAAATATGGCAAGTTTGGTGTAGTTGCAGAAAAAAGGATTAAAAAAAGTTCTCAACCTTGGGGTCGGGACCCCTGGAGTAGACCACAACAACGATCTGTAAAGTAACAAGGACAACAAACACAGACAGGATTGTAAATCAGTGATCCTTTAATCATGTCTGAGGTGTTCTGGTTTTGGTAATCCTCCAGCAGGTTATTTCTCTCTATAAGTTGCTTGGTGTGTTTTTTGTGTGTGTGCATGTGCAGGGTATGTCTCTGAGTGGAGGGGACCGGAAGGAGGCCAAAGACAAACTGATGGCTCTCATGAAGGAACGTTTCCCTGCTCTCAGCGAACATTACTCAATCATCAATGACACCATCGGTGCTATAGCAACAGCCAGCGATCAGGGTATCAGGCGTCAATACATTTAACTCTGACTACCGTATTGTTTGCAGCAAGGGCCATGGAAATTTTAGGTTACAAAGAATGTTGTCCTCGTTCTAATTTTTCCAGTTTGGATCCTGTCTCCAGGGTTTCATTATTTGCGGTGGAGGTTTTTTGGATGGAATCAAAGGAAACTACATCTTATTACTGAAATGAAAGTGTGTATTCAGTTTTATTAAAGAACAACAACCTTTGACCAACTTAATCAACACCTTTAGGTAATTAGTAACTAGTGTTGCTTCTAAAACTTCAGGTATGCTAAATTCTCCAAAAGACTACAGTTGAATTTAAACTTAATGTTTGCTTTTTATAGGATGTCGTGATCGTTTTTCTTTTTTGAAATCCAAAAAACTTATTTGTGTAATATATATATATATATATATATATCAGTTAACACTTTACACCTATTCACCATTACGTAGTTGCTTATTAGCATGGAAATGAGTAACATACTGACTGTTAATTAGTCATTACTAAGTACTTATTAATAGGGGTGTGCATTACCATGAACGTGACGATATGATACGACTTGCATGTCACGATACGATATATCCCGATACTAAACAATACAATGTACAGTATGTCCCAATATCAGTGATTACAAATTACACAATTATGAGTACAAAATGGGATGAAAAACAATATATTCCATTTTCTAAAAACTTGCGATAAAAAGTAAATGGTAACTAACTGTAATTCAAATACCAATACCAAAAACAAGTGGTATTGTTTATCAAACTGTAAAAGCACATTGAAAAAAAAGTTTTACCTTTGCTTCAACAAGAGATTCTGATTCTGTTAAGTTCTTGAAAAAAAAAAAAAAATAAGTAACCATATGCAAAGTGCCGAGTATGTTTTATGAAAATAAAGTGCAGTCAGCTTCCAAAGCTAAAATGCATTGAGGAGTGAGGTAGTTTAACAAGGTCTGATGTGGTTCACAGACACCTAGTGACCGGGCGTTTACATGCTATGCATATGTTAGCGCAATTAAATGTGTTTTTCTGTTAAAAAAGACATGATTTAAAAAATCGATCTGGACATTTTTTGGATTTATATGATAATCACGTGGTGAAATATCGCAATATTTAACCGAATCGATTTTTTCTTACACCCTTAATATATATACAATTACAAATAAGTGTTTCAGGATCATAAAATGTGCCTGTTCAGGTGTAGTTGGTGATAATTTTACAGCCTATGGAGCTTTATTATACTGTATGTGGTGTGGGTGACCTCTGTACGGTCGCTGTGTTTCCTTCTCAGGTGGTGTTGTTTTGATCTCCGGGACCGGCTCCAACTGCAAGCTAGTCACTCCTGATGGCTCACAGATCGGCTGTGGAGGTTGGGGTCACGTAATAGGGGATGAAGGATCAGGTAACCATGGCAATGCACATGAATAATGTATGGGGATGTCTATTGGGGGTAAACTCACGGTGACACATCTGGCTGTCTTGCAGCATTCTGGACCGCTCATCTGGCTGTGAAGACTGTGTTTGATGCTGAAGACAACTTGGCCACTCCTCCTCATGACATCACACATGTTAGGAAAGCAATGGAGGAGTATTTCCAGGTACATACCTGCTGGAATGCATAAATAAAGCTTTGAAATAGCGTTTGAAATAATACCCGTGTCAATTTCTCCTGAAATCTCTCCCAGGTGTCAGACCTGATGGGAATGCTGCCACACTTCTACAGAGACTTCCAGAAATCCCACTTTGCTGGTTTCTGCAAGAAGGTGGCTGAAGGTAGTCAGTTAAGCTACGATGAGACAAAATCCAAGCATTTCTAGGATTCTAACTCTGGACATGTGTTAAAGGTGCAGAGGCTGGAGATCCTCTCTGTCGGTATGTGTTCACTCAAACTGGGAGAATGCTTGCCAAGCATGTGGAAGCTGTGTTACCAGGAGCACACGAGGTAACGCACACTTTAGAACACCATGGCCCTCGTTTATCAACCGTTCGTTCGTTCAGATCTGAGCGTACAACGTGCGTTCGACCGTATTCACGCAAGCTTTGGTATTTATCAATTCTGAGTGTACGCTACATCAGGTCTGAACTCGTGTACGCACATCTGGGTGAGTGGATTTGTGGTGCAGAACAGCAAAATCTGACTGACTCTGAAAATAAAGTATTAAACAAACCTCAGCTGTCATTTAAGCATAAGCAGACACACTTTAATTCAGAACAGATCTAAACAGATAATTACATTGAATTAAACTAAGTAAAATGAATTTTAGAAAGCTCACATAATTATTGTGTGCACACACGGGACGCAGCGCTATTTCCTCCATACAGCACATCACTGGCGGCTGTACGCAGGAAATAGGACCTCATTCATGCTTTTCAATGTAAATAGTTCCATAAACTTTTACAAATGTGCTGCAGTAATCAGTAATGTGATGAATTATAGGTGAAATTGGCAATTAAACGTTAATTTATTTTAATGTGATATTTATTGCCTAAAGGCGTGAAAAACGTCATATCTGTGTGTCTCCAGGATCTCTGTTGTGAAGTTGCTCGCAGTGCACACAGGGGGGCAGACGTCCCCTGCTCAGTAGCTCATTCTCTTCCACTGAGCGTTTTAAAGGAGCATAGGGCAGGATGTGAAAATCAGACTCCATAGTGACACCGCGGTGGTTAGTATAACTGAAGTCTTCAGCCAAGCCATGCCCATCAACTGTTTGTTTATCACCGGAGCACAGCTGACACTGTGGATAGAGGATGGACACCTCATTGGGACCCGACAGCACCGAACGGGTCGGTTTGGGACAGATATTTAGAACTGGTGTTTGGGTTTGGTCATATAGTGTCGTTTGCGCACGGCATTCTTCCTTTCCTGCTGCAGCAGCCACAGCTGATGTAGTCCTGAAGAATGCAGCTTCAGCTCTAAGAGCAGGATCCCAGTGGAGGGAGAATGGAGCAGAGGAGGGGAATTATAAAGGAATACACCGTTAAAACATTCCTTTTTCTGCCCAACAACATGGACTATGTAAATAAATCCAATAGGTCTCTTGTGTGCACTGTTTGTTTCACTTTTGCGTGATTTGATGTTGACATTAACAGGTGTTTGTTAATAAAATTGATGGTTACTGCTAAAACAAATGTAAATATGTCATTTCTTTAAGAAAAAAAAGGTTTTCACTGTTGGGACGGACTCAGACGAGTCAGCACAGCGACTGTGACATGGTTATTTATTTATTTATTCGCCGTTCATGCGACTGTTTACTACAAGACCTGTGCACATGCCTCTGCATTCATCTGTGGAACCAAACAGTAGTTTATTCCACTGTGCTTGTCTACTTCTTATTCTTTTGTATTTTTTCGTTAGCGGGCCGCCTCTCCAAGCCATCGAGAACGCGTACTTGCGTCATTTGACGTCACCATCAGGGCCTTTAGCCTTCACGTCTGCAGAACTGCATGGGAAATTTGTGCCCTGGAACAGCAGTACAAGATGTATCACACAATCTGTTCAAGGCAATAGGTAGAAATGTGTGTGCTCATTCTCTGTGGTTGTGAGCGCTTCATCAGCCATTATCGTTAAAAGACTTAAAATGAATGTTTATGATTTCACAAATCCTGCCCTATGCTCCTTTAAATGATCATCTTTAAGTCCAGTTTTCACACTGTTGAAAAGCACATATTTGTTTTGCTCAACCTCAGATGTGAGGATGCCGATTTTCATTTGGGAAAAGTTTCTTTGCTTGTTTGACGTCAGTGGGCGGGGCCTCTGAAACAGGAGGGCGTAACAAGTAAATGACGATGGAATTCAGCCACCACATTTATCAACACCTGATCATTTGTACGCTGGGATTGGTCAGATACAAATGTTTCATGGATCACATGTTGGTCCTGTCGTACGACCACATGTGAACTCAAATTTTCACCCATTTTCACGCAAGGTTGATAAATGAAGGCACTTGTGATAATTAATTTTCTCACGACGTTTGATATTCACTAACACTGTTTTTTTTTTTTGTCCTATCAGTCCTTATTGAGTGGTGAACTGGGTCTACCCATCCTGTGTGTGGGTTTGGTGTGGAAAAGCTGGGAACTCCTAAAGCCAGGTCAATGAAGCTCAAATATTCAAAAACACATCCCTCAAAGAAAAGAAGCTGGTGATCAACCCTAAAGCTGAGTCATCTTCTACCACCCATGTGTCTCTGCAGGTTTCACCGAGGTCTTGGATCAAGTGGCATCGTCCGGCAAGTTCAGGGGCCGTTTCCATGGTTACAGCCTCCTGAGCCTGCAGCAGTCCTCCGCCCTGGGAGGTGCCAGTCTCGGTGCTCAGAGTGTCGGTGTCACCATAAAGATGGATTATGCAGCCAATGTCAAAGTGTTCTACCAACACAAATTCAGCAGCAGCCAATGAATGCGCACCAGATGATCAACAATAATGACACTGATGACCGTGATCTAATAATGGCATAAAATGGTTTGATTTCTCCCTGTGGCAGCAACTGTGATGACTTGGTGTAAATGCAATTTGTTGTGTTTACATTTCTTTTATATGATTAAAGTGCTTTATTTTATTCTTTTTACTGGTTTGTGACACAATACTTTAAACCTGGAGGTTTAGTGAAAGCTTTTTGGAAACTGTTGATCATTATCTCCAATCTATAGGGGCTATTAGTTTATTACTGTAATAGTTTGCCTCGAAACCACAAGTCAAATAAAAAGTCAGAGCTGGGATTTTTCCTTAAGTCTCAAATTAAATGGAAGCTTTTGGGGTTTGGGTGCAGCTCTACTGCTTTATAAACCAGACTTAATAATGTGGTTTGTGCTCAGAAAACTGTATTGAGTAGAAGCAAGTTATATTGGAAGTAAGTACACATTTATCCATATGGAACATAAAATATTAACCAAAATTCACACATTTGGTTATGTACAGTTTTTGGGGTTTTTCCCCCCCCTCCATAGTAACCTCCAAACCTGGAACGATCCAAACGATTTTAATATGGAAAAATGATTATTTATTCCATAGAAAATGTTTTTATAGGTCTGTATGTCCAGAAGTGTGATTTTATACGTCTTCATTCAGTTATAGCTGCTGTTTTCCCTAGAGAACTATAGATGTCTGCGTTCTTTTTACCAACTCAGCAACTATGTCTGATGGGCTGGATCACAGGTGGGATAAACACAACAAATCATGTGACCTGAGCTAAAAAAATTAGACCTTTGTCTAAGTATGTATACTTACTCTGAATACCACAGATATCGTCAACATTTCCTACCTTCATGTTTACAATTCTGACCCTGTATCCATCATCTTCTGATGTTGGGACCATGACAGAGGAAGAAATACAAGAATCAAAGGCTTCCTGGAATGCTTGGATTGGATGAGTAGAATAAAGGTAACTTTAAGTTTCCACTTGTTAAAGTGAAATTCTGAAATATTTGTTTTCCAGCCATGATTAAATTAGAGCGCGTGCTTTTTGATGCGGTGAATTACACACTATGTGACACTTTGGGCTTTTTCTCCTATTACGGGACAGCATGTGTGAGTGAGTTCTGTCGTGAGGCTTGTTTAGGGAAAGGTCTGGGTTAGGACACACTCGAAAATCCATTTGAGCTTTTCATGCTGTATTTTAATACAAAACAATCTATATAATGTGTATTTTAATACAGGCGATATTGTAGTTTTTTTTATATCGCCAAAATAGAAAACTCGATACATTCCCCAGCCCTACTCGCACAACAGTTTCTACTGTTATTTTCTCATAATTGTCTGTAGACACTAGGGGGCGTGTTTCTACTCTCTACACTGCCTGTGTAAGAACTTTTCTGAAGGTCTGTTTTTCAACCTTGGGGTCAGGACCCCATGTGGGGTCGCTTAGAATTAAAATGGGGTCACCTAAAATGTCTAGTAAATGGTAAAAACGGTTTAAAATTCTATTTTAAAGTGTTTTGAATTATAGTTATGATACAATAAATATCAAATAACTGTATCCTATACTTAAACTTTCTGGAATATAAATCAAGTTGAAATAAAATGCAGTATAAAAATATGTGAGGTGCAGTCATCCTGGCTACTCTGTATTTGTTATAAACTTAAATAAGCATGATTAAACTAATTCTAGGATGGGAACCTTGTGTATAATGTCTAAAACTATTAGTAGGTGATGGTTTTAGTCACAACAACTTCAAAGAAGCCTTTTTATTTTTTTCCTGTGGCTGTAGCTATAGTCACAAAAACATTTTAAAGAAAAGTTTGTAGGCTATTTATTTTAATTTTTTTTTACTTCTTTTCACTTGTACCAAATGTGCTGATCACATGACAGATATCATCTGTGTCTTTACCCAGAGCCGTATAGAGAGAGAGTCCAAATTCCTTCACCGTCACGTGATTCACGTAAGACTGAATTCATACCCTGGAAGTCACTGGCGGCCGATTCAAATCAATTGACATCACTGTAATTTTCGGTAATTTGGCGTCAATAACCATTTTTGACAATATTTTCAACATTGTTGGCCTATTTTAAACTTCTGTGTGCTTTCAATGTCACTCAGGGCTTCTAGCTTCCCTTTCCCTCTGCCATGATCATAATTAGCTGAGTTTATGCATGATATTTACAGCTAGGAGAAACTCAAAGCTTCAAATATTCAATCCATAAGTTACCTTTATGCTTAAGCTTGCTGTTTAGAAATCTCAAATATGCATTATAAATTCATAGCAATATCACAAAATGAGCTTTCTTCATTGTTGCTGTTTAACGTTAAATTTACCATCCTTGCTCCTACTCCAAAAATCATTTTTCACTCATCACTGTACAATCATATGTCCTAAAGTTATATTTCATTCATGAATTGAAATTACGACAGCAAAAATACTTTTAGTGTAAAAGTATTTTATTTATTTATTTCACTTTTATTTCAAATTTATTTTCTCTAATTCCACATAATGGCATTAATATAATTGAACCTTGACATTACTTTATCCAGTAACGTGAGCATATCCTTGCTTGTTATCTGCTATTTATCCCTTAATCTACTAGTTTAGTGGGGGATAATCCACTAACATGCTTTAATGCACACATTAATGAGTTTATATACGTTGATAATAATAATAATGATAATATCCAATATGATTATTTAAACGTCTTACCGTTCAAAAATGCATCACAAACTCTCTCTCTGCTTTGGCTTCGTCAGTGAACCGCTTACTTCCGGGGAACGAATGCGAGTCTGCATGAGCCGCCATTGCTGTGAAAACAACTGAACCATTGGAGTGAACGGAGTTGACGCAACTCTCTGTTTCAATGGCTCTGTCTTCACCCAGTGTGCTCGGCCAATAGACCATCATCTTCCTCCATTTCACTGTGAAGCTGGACATTTGTCTGAACACACGACAAATACAGCAAGCCAATGGGTCATTTGTCCTTGTTGTGTCCAACATGACAAGCGCGTGAGTTAAACACACAGTGTATTCATTATGTCACCTCACCTGCTCATCGGGACAACGCTTACGTCTGATATTTGCGGTTGCCTTAGGACACAGAAGCTGAAGATGAGTCATAATCACAATCTGCTGGCAGTCAACCAGAGGAGACACACCATCACCAGACGTATTTACCATGAATCCTTTATCCAACTAGTATAACTAATATTGTTTTTTTTTTTTGAAGGCTCAACACCCTTTCTGTGGTCTGCTCTCGCACTCTTTTGAGTTTTGTGTGAATGGACAAATGACAACAGAGTCCCAGCACCTGAAATAGTTGGTGAGTGATGTGGAAATTAAAGTTTTACCTTGGTTACAAATAATAAGAATAATTACATCAATTACCTTGTGTCGAGTCCAAAAGCAGTGAGACAAAGTGATCAGTGATTGCTCAGTAAGCATCTCTCTACACATTGAACACTGACACCAAATACTCTGTTTTGGCCCCCACAGGTTGGCTTTAACAGTGACGCAGCCCTGCAGTTGAAGCATGGACCCTCACAGGTAGGCAAAGTTTAAAACAATTTTCCCCGCTTTTCTAATAGCAGAATTAAAGTTATTATTTACTGAATTAATTAATGATACTAAAAAGTCAGTTTCTGTACTAATACTTTAATAAAAAGTCTTGCTTGGCATATTTATGTTTTTAGTTCAAATAGTCTAGAGCTCATTTTAGTTCAAGGGCCACATACAGTACGACCCAGTTTGACCTCAAGTGGGTGTTTTTGTGAAGGAGAAAAGGCACCAATTCAAACATAATCCAGAATCTTAAGCTATTGGCGATTCCTTGACTTTGCAACATGCAATTTGCCATAATTATGTGGGAAAATTTCAGAGAATTTTTCAGCTTTTTAAACAAAAATATTACTCTAAACAAGAAGACAGTCTTCAAAACTCGCAACCTTTTCCTAAATGTCCTAAATCTAAGAACTGAGATGTATACATGAGAAAATATTATCACATCAGAATATAAAATGACGGTTTCTAAGAAAAGCTGTCTCCTTTAACTTGGAGGGAGCTCAAACCTATATCCCCCTTCCACTTTGTGTGCAGTATTCAAGCCCTATCGTATTTTATCTCCAACTTATATGGTAATTTATAAAAAGTCCTGTTTTTCCTGTAATTTACACTTTGGACAAAATCTTCCTGTGGGCCGGAATAGATGATCTGGCGGGCCAACTTGACACGTGGGTCTTGAGTTTCACATGTCGTCTAGAGCAGTCTGCACTGACTGCTTAAGAATAATTTCCATAAGTTCTCCAATTTTTCTACGACTCTTCCACTCAAGAAGTGCACATCTAGAAAAGTTTTGTGAAGCCTAATAACTGTCATCCTTAGCAGTCCCTCATCTATGTGATTATAGAACGTCTCATATTGCTTAAATGTGCAACTTGGATCTCACCAACTTGGGTAGGATGTGATTAAACAATGCCAGCATTTATCCAAAAGTGGATAGTCACATGTTTTTTGCCAGACATTTTTATAAATTTGTTAGAAAACTAGGGTCCTATTTTTAGGTTTTAAGTATCTAACCGATAACCATCCAGATATTTTTGGTAAACTATGCAAGCATAAGGGATATAAAACAAAAAATAAAGTATTCAGCACAACAAAATCAAGCCAAAAACCATGGATTTTGTCTTTAACATGTTTATTCATCTTTTTTTCATCAATTTTATTTGTATTGAAATTCATAATCTGTGTCCTCGATGGCTTCTGTCGATCAACTCAAAACAAATCACCAAAAATGATTTCATGTTGTACAATCCACCTGGCGGACATTTCTAGAGGCTTCACCAGGGCGCCATTGGACAGCTATGGACCAAACACTTTGAGGAAGGCCTCCTTTAAACCATCCCACCACAGTCTGCTGCTGCTGCTTTCCACTCAGCGTAAAATACACGAGATATCATCACTGTTGATACAACAAACAGACCACTGATGATCAGACTACAAGGATTTCCTATGACAATACTGACTCTGCATTTTCATGCTGAACGGATGCAATCTATAGAGAAAACAGAATATTTCATCATGACTGCCAATATCAAATCGGGATTTTCCTGATAAAGCATCTTCACAAAGAGACTTAATCTACTGGCTGTAGCATTTTAACGGATATTAGTCTTGGAGGGAATGCCTTAAGGAAACCCAAAGCACTGCTAAGTTTTCAATGTGTGAGGGTTCAATTCCTCAAAACGAGATGAAACGGCAAAAGAGGCGATACTATCTACTACCTGTTCCTCCGACAAAAACCATGGCCATACTTTTCCCCCTCTTCATGGGTTTTCTATTACAGATGGGACTGAATGGACACCACGGGCTACTATACCCAGTATAGACAATACGCCTCCTCCTCAAAAACGACGAGAAAATAACTGAGGAGAGACTTGAAAACCTGATTTCGATATGGACGTGATCTAATGCTGAGTGACAAAAAACAAGCTTGTGTGGCGTAACGGAAACAGCGGCTGCGCTCCAGGCCAAACGCTCCCTCAAGATCTAATAACGGATGCTAATTAACGCAAAAGACTGACAATTGATAGTTTTTTTAACTGGACTTCTGCTTTTAACCAAAGACAACATACATTTAAATGAGTATTTGTAGATAAAATTTGACCCACGATCGCACCAGTCCACAGCTGCCCTTGTCTTTTTTCTTTTTCCTTCAAACAAATCAAGGAGGACGGGAGAGGGGGGTGGGTCAGCACTTGTCTTGGAACGAAGCCGCTGCAGGTACATATCGCCACCTTGCGTTTTCTGATTCACATGAATTAGCAACGTCACAGCCACTGTAACATCATAGGACAAAAATAGTAACGGATTTTGACTGGCCGATGAGTTTATGGAGCAGCAGCAGAAATGCATCAAGTCCCCCAGAAATGTCAATCCTTCTCTAAACCTCACTCCTGTGGAGACCGACCCAGATCTATTGGTTAATACCCAATTTAAAAGATTTTGGAAAATCGACGTTTGAGGTTTATTTTTTGGTTTAAACTTCAGTCATGGCATCACTCCTGGGTAGCTGCCTTTACTTCCCAAAGGAACTAGAATGAGTTCTGCAATACTCCATAAATACCATCTGAGCCTTCTCACTTGCTGTGATGAGCTTTGCGCCCGTAGAAGGGCGGTGCTGGTACTACACCCCTACCCCACCCCCTTTTTTCCCCCTCAGTTTACAAGAAATAGGAAACAAAAAGAATAACGGAAAACAAAGAAAAAAAAAAAGAAAAAAAAAAAAAGGATTCCCCCCACCCCCCGACTGGGCCTGCCAGCACGACGTGGACTTAAAATGTATTTGTTGTCTGTGTATGCTCGAGTGCGTGTGATGTTTGCAGTATTGGCTGCCAGAGTCTCTGAGAGTGTGTGTGTGCGTGTGTATGTGTGCGCGCGCGTAAAGGCTCCACGGGGGTGAGGGGGACCCCTAGTATTTCTTCCCCGGGACGAACTCCTTTGCTTCAGGATTCAAGACACTCTTCCTCTGCAAGAGAGAGAAAGCAGACACAGAATTAACGCCGATGGAACCAATAGAAAACTGCCACTGAGTTTCCATTCTGAATGTGTGACTTACTGCCACTTCCTCCAGGTTGTGTTGGTTGTCGTTGACCGAGAGGCCGTTGAGCTGCTGCTGCAGCTGGCTCACACCCTGGTTGTTGAGGTCCCGTGATGGGATGAACCATTCCTGGTCCTCCTCCTCGAGCATTTCCTGGAAACAGCGCTCCAAGAACTCCTGCTCCTGGAGCTCTTCCTCCACCTAACAGAGGAAGAGGAAGAAAAAAGTAACGAGTAAGTCAAGAACTGCGACACAACAAAGTTCAATGGTTGGAATACAAATAATCAAACTTCAAAAAAAAAAAACTTAAGGTAGGGTAGGCCATTTTCAAAAGCTAGCATAACTTTGAATGTAGCCTCCCCCAATGGCTCCGCCTTTACCCCCCTCGCACCTCCCCTCTGTGCTCTCTCTCTCACTCACATGCACAGCTGCTGCAGTAGAGGACCTCAGCTCATCGCTTGTATTGTGTAGAAACGACGTTGTCTCATGTCTCATTCAGCAGTAAATAAACAATAAACTTTAACATCACATATGTTAAAAAACTCAGTTTTAACTCAGTCAGCGGTGACGTGCTTTCAGTGTGAGCTCGTGCATGTGAGGGGTCGAGAACGAGCAGGGAGACAGGGAGACGCAATTGGTTAAAAAACAAACAAAAAAAAAAAACAGTTTTTTTTTTTCCCCCATTGGTCAAAGTTATTACAGATTTACAGCTGCTACAGATGACTGACTTTCTTCGTTGCTTTTTCAGAACGCATAAGATCTAAACTTCTGTTAGGACAAAGACAATTTCAACCAAATACTTAAAAAGTATATTTGGAGAAAATCGCCTACCCTAGCTTTAAAATAGGTTATATTTCCAAAACAGTGAAATTATTCCATGACTTTTCAAGAATGGAAAATTGTTTTTTCAATTTCCAGAACTATTCCAGCAATTTCATGACCGTGGGGACCCTGTTAAATTATAAAAATATTCTTACCCATAATACTTATTACTTAGTGTTTGATTTTTTAAGGCTTAGGGTGTGGATAAAAAAATAAATAAAATAAAAAAAAAGACTAACATGGAGAGGAAAGTGAACATGTTTTCTAGTGCTTTGTTTGATTTGATGTGGAATTTTCACTGCCGATACCAATATTGGAGGTTTTATAAAGGCAAAATCTGATGTATCTTTTCATAGCGATATATGAAATAGGAACATTGATATACACAGGATTATAAACTGCACATAAACACAAGTTCCTGTAATATCCAAAATATGATTCAAGACGAAGAGCGCAAACCTTCAGCCAAGCACTGAATATCCGGTTTGCCAAATACTGCCAGTTATCTGGATCGGTGATCCTGATCATTCACACTTTAAAGACTTTGAAAACATTTCTAGCACGTGGCGGTGTTTGCTCAAAACAGAAAGTGAAAAATAACTAATGAATGATTGTTTAATATGATTATTGCTGTATGACAGTGAAATTCCAACTGGTAGTTTTACTAAATCTGTTAGTGATATTTATCATGGTCGTAATTTTATTATTTTTTTTCAACATAACTTGCAATGTATATATTACATCAAGGAGTACAGATGGAATTGAGCTTTTGACGCAGAGTCTGGTACAAACATCTGTTTTTATAGTGTTATGTACTTGTACACCATCCTAATAAATTAATAAATGAAATGAATAGTGTGTAATGTGCAAAGTCACCAGCAGGGGGTGGTGTAGAACCAGCTCAAAGAGCTAAACAGAGGGATTTATTGATTCAGATCAAATCACTTGTTTCTTATCCCAGTTTGCATATTGTCCCAAATATTTCCTAAAAATTAGTACTTTTGTTTTTGAGTTAAGACTTCACAGACCAAAAAAAAAAAAAAAACGCTGGCAAAAACATATCCTTAATTAGTAACACTGTCAACATAAGGACATTTAAAACCACTGATAAAGGAGAAAAGGCAAACTTGTGTAAGCTGTATTTCTGGAATATGGTCTAAAAAAATATATTCAAAAATTAAATGTTTGATAAACACAAAAAAGAGGCAAAATGTAACTAAACAATGAACTCGTCCACTTCTCCCAGTGATTCAAAAGTGCCAGCTATTAATGCAGAGCCACAGATTTCCCGTCGAGCTATTTAACGATAGCCATTTAATCGGTGCGTGCTAAAACTGGCCCCATTAAAAGCTCTAATTTGAACGGATCAAATGTGTGCACGGACCTGTCGGTTGTACTCTTCTTCATTCTCCATCCACATGTACTCGGCAAATGGGTTGGCATCGCCGCCTTCTCCCATGTGCCCGTTGGCCACGGGATCCTTTCCCTCCTTGCCTGGAGCTCCACCTCCTGGTGTTTTGGCCACCTCTGGACCACTCATCTCTGCTGGCTCTGTGCAGAGACACAACCACAAAACTGTAAAAACACAATTACTAAATATCTTTATATAATGTCAAATCACATCATCTACCTATTCTACGCATCCTAAATACATTTTAGCTAATGCTTGGAAACTGCAATCACAAAAAATACATCTTTATAGTCACAATTTTTTTTTTTTTTTTTTTTTAAAAAGCTTTGCTTCTCTACTTTGAAGATGTGTGCAGCGATTGACTTTAATTCAAAGTTCAAACCCAGCACGTGGAGCAAAAACAGCAGAACACAGAAATAATTACATTATTACTTCAGGAACGTTAAGATAAAAGCCACAAAACAACATTCCCCATGAATTTATTGTCTTTAAATCCTTTACTGTCAGAACTGTTTGGTGATAAACAGAATACAATGCAACCTGATGCATCAAATTACACATGATTTCTGATCCTTATTAAAATGCTTTGATTTATTGTGACTCGCAGCACAATCACTGTGTGGCTAATGTGTAGTAGTGTCTGTGCACGCAGATGACTGCACATGACTCACCGCACGAATCCAAAAACTGCAGGCTTCACACATCACACACTTTTAACAATGGCTTTTTAAAATAAACTAGACAATAAGCTACCATTCAGGAAGACAGCTGATTTTAGTTTTAATTACCGTACCGAGTGATCCCTGGCTTTCTAGGTAACCACCAATTAGTGACGATGGAAAAAATATACGTCACTTACTTAGAACTGCAACTATACTCTGTAAATATCAAATCAAACATTTTATGTTGGAATATCAGTGTTAAATACATATTTTTAGTTGATTTATTCTTTGAAGCATTAATGTTAATTTATACAATTGCAATGTTTTCGCTTTAGTGAGTCGTACACATTTATACTCATAAATACAATGGTTATAATCATTTATTTTGGTATGCGTATCCCTACTATTTGATGATACTTCCTGTCTGGAATATCCATAAAAATACTCTGTAAGTATTGAGTTAGATAGCAGGTGATAGTAGGAGTGTGACAATATCTCGATACGGCGATATATCACAATTTTTTTTCTTCGCACGATCGATTATCGATATGCTCGCGCTAAGTATCGATTTTTATTTATTTATTTATTTTTTTAAAACCTTTTCTGCTTTTTCACTAAAAAGTGCAGGTACGTCTTCACAGAAATGTTGTCACTGTTTGTTGAAGGAACCAATATATTGTTATATACTCGTTTACATTGGTATGTTAACACTTATTTACATAAATGTTGCACTAAAATGGTGCCACTGTTCATAGGACACTTTTTCAATTTATTGTCTTTCAAAGATATTAAATAAAAAAAAGTATTTTTTCCACTTAATCTTTTTTTTTCTTGTTATGTCATAGATTAGCGTAGATTGATTTCTGGCCACTATATTGATAATTGCAGTATCGTCATATTGTGAGATAATTGTTATCATGTGCTATGCATCGCGAGGTACCCAGAGGTTCCCACCCCTAGGTGATACTGGGAATCCTGTTTTTATACATAATGCTAGAGTTTGCTGTTTAAAAAAAAAAAGAGAGGCATCGCAATAAATGTAAAGGAATCCCATAATCAGACTATTGGAGCCTGAAACATGAATTAAAATTACCGAACATAATTTTCCAAGTCGTAGCCTCTCTTTTGTTCATCTTTAGAATCAGAAATACAGTATTTTAATGTTTTTAGGACAGTACAAGGAATTTGTCTTGGTAGTCGGTGCACGAAACAAAAAACAAAGAAACAACCCAGCAACAATAATAATAATAATGATAAATATAAAGGATGAGGGATAAATAAAGAATAGAGGATATATATATATATATATATTCTTTTGACAATGAAAAATAAAAGGAAAATAGTCCAGTATTTTCTAGTTTTTTTCCCAAAAAAAAAAAATTTGCCTACAGTCCCATTTTGTAAAATAAATGGTGAGAGAATCGTATCGTGAACCCAGTATCGTGAATCGAATCGTATCGGGAGTTGAGTGAATCGTTACATCCCTACAGACAACACATGAAACCTTAACATGACATAATGTCTGATTACTGTGATGTCATAATATCAAAGCTCTCAATCCGCAGCAGCAGCAGAGCTGACTCACCGTCAGACTTAAAGTGAGAGTGAAAAATAGTGCAGGTTAGCAGTGTAGCAATGTTGACTTTCTAACACTGTCATTGCTGTTTGCTAAAGACTTTTCCCTCATGCTTAACTCCACCATCAGGACAACGGTGTTGTCTCAGAGATTAAAAATAAAACAATTTTAAAAAGCAAACAGGCGTCTAAGGTTAGTAGACTGGAATGAGTTTGGTCTCAGTCTATAAAGATTACATCTGTTTACACAAGGCAAACAAGCAGGGAAAGTAAGGAAGAGAACATATGATTGAAGCTATTGGCAGTCAAGTAAAAAAAAAAAAAAAAAAGATCCAACTTTCTACTATAGCCCATCAAAAAAATTAAATAATCAATGATAACATCCAGTGAACCAGAGCTATAAAGAAAACAAACGTGAGAGAAATAAGCTGACAGCAGAACGAGCTAGATTGATGTATATAGCTTTGTTCTAGGGCTGCACAATTAATCGAATCTTAATCAATCGCGATCACGATATTGGTTGCCGTCATTAAATAAATCTGATCGTCTGCAATATTTACATTTAAAATTTGGACTCTGCAATCTGTAATAATGCAATTATTTTGTTTGCCTTTGGTACATTTTCTAATTATTGGGTTAATATATATATATATATATATATATATATATATATATATTTAATTCTCATTTAAAGCCTAATTTTGCACTGTAAACTGTACACCTATTAGGGATGTCCCGATACAACTCTTTCACTTCCGATACAATACCGATATTGCAGCCTTGAGTATTGGCCGATATCGATCCGATACGATATCAGCACGAATCATACATACTTTTATTACTTATTTTATAGTGTGGAATGTTAGAAAAGGTTTGATCATGTGCTATTACTCAGAGAACAATAGTCGGCAAAAGTAGGGATGAAAAAAACTGACCTGGCTGATATTGGACCTATATCGGATCGGGACACCCCTAATACATATTGTTAGTTTAAAAGTCGTGTAATAAAAACACATTTTTTGTCCCCAACATGATAAATAATATTGTGATTACAGTATTGATCACAATAATCATGATTATTATTTTGGCTATAATCATGAAGCCCTACTTTCTCAGATGTAAAGCTCTACTTTTTTTTTTTTTAAATGAAAAAAAAAAACACTACAAAAAATAAAAATGTACATTCCCAGGCTGTTGAACAATATTTGTTGGATTAGATTTAAATTATTGTGACATTTTAACTACAATCAGATTAAAATCATTCAAAATATCTAAAAAAAATGATCATGTACCATTGATTCCAAAATCCTTTATTTAGTTTTAGTTCTAAACTTTCATATCCAACAGATTGTCAGGCTCATTGCCCAAATGAGAAAACCAAACAAACCTTTTTTTAAAGGGAGAGGACAGCAAGCTATGTTCCTGTTACATAACCATGTGTTTGGTCACCATGTCATATATAGTTAGCCAAAGACTGGACGAGTGCAAGATAACAGACATTTGATCACACTTGTTAAGAACCCAGGACATGGAAATAAAATAGCACGGAAGCTAAATAACAGTTAGCATGACGGAGCTGAGCAACCGAATCATGTCAGCTGACTGAATACTCAGTGATGTAAAGCCAAAGAGAAACCAGAGCCTCTCATATAAAGTACTGTAGCACATTAGTCATAACTCAGCACTCTGATTGTTTAGTTTTAATACCATAATAGCACAAGTTTGAAATTGGTTGCTGCCTAACTGTTATTTTAACTTTATTTCTAATTCTATTATAATCTACGGTTTGATTTTTTTTATTATTATTATTATATGTGTTTATTATTTATGAGTTTGCTAGCATGATTACATGAAAAGTACTTAACAGATGTTTACAAAATGTTAACTAAACATAGACCGTACACCATGGAAGTTTCCATTTCATTTTGGATGGAGTCCAGATTTATGTATTGATTCTGAATCCCTTTCAAAAATAATAATCTCGGTTTCTTATTTACCAATCTTCATGAAATTTGACTACATTTCTCAATTGTTCCACCAAGTTTCATCCGAATCTGATCTGGATTGCGCATTTTTTTTCTCCGCGATTTTTCAACAACAACAACAAAATTTGGCCCTAATGTCCATGGAGATAGAAATGTATTACAAGTATTCAAAATGTGAATAATCTGCCAATATCAGGCAAAAAGATTTGGTGGATGTTTGTGCTCTTGTTAGATTTTATTGACTGCAGTGTTTTTAAGATTACAGATTTTAGTACCGTTATTGAGTGATAATGGGTATTAGTGAGTTTTTCTCGTCCTGGTTACTGGTAATTAAAATGGGTGGTTTAGAGTTTGATTGTTCACACATTGCTTTTTACGATGCTGCTTTTGTGTGTCTGTAGTTTAGAAGTTTCAGTCTAATAATCAATGAGTTCAGTAGTTTTCTACCTAAATGTTTGTTTATGGCGGATACAATCATGTAGAACATGCATTGACAGGCTGTCGTTTTCAAACACATTGGGTGATTATTAGAAGAACCAGAGGAAAAAAAAACGTCCACAATCTGTTCGCGGCCCACAACCCAGTGTTTTTGCTATTTTTTTTTGTTGCTTTTCATTCTCCAGACATCATGTAACTCTTTTTGGTTCAGGGGCCAAACATGGAGCAGTGTGATCTGAAGTGGACCACAGATTTAATGCGGGGGGGGGAAAAAAATGAGAAATTTCAACATTATTGTGCCCTAGTTTGCACTTCTACGCATAAATAAAATACAAAATAGAACGTGTCTAGAGATACGTTAAAAGTAGCCATAGCCTCCAGGACTATGGGTACAACCGATGACATTACCGGACCATTTCTACATGTGCCTGTGTTTTCTCAAGGATTCTTCCTTTGCGCTGCCGTGGGTTCGAATCCACCTTTTGTCATATATATTTTTTAATTTTAACACAGCAAATTCCACCTTTAAAATGACATATACGACAAAAATAAACATTTTAGGGTATTTCCTGGGTTAGAGCTAAGGTAAAAGGGTTAGCGGGGTAGCTAAAAATAATTATGAGCTAAAATACAACTGGCAAAACTTTAAGTCACGTACTATAGGTCACGAAATACCCTAAAGCGTTAATATCTTTCGTATATGTATTCTTAAAGGTGGATTTTGCCATGTCAAATATGAAATATGTTAAAATGAAAAAATAGTTATGACAAAAGCGGGATTTGAACCCATGGCAGTGAAAGGAATAATTCTTGAGTCAGGCGCTTAGACCACTTCATATATTTAACGTATCCATAGCCACGACCTACTAAATATGCAAACAAAACCAACAAAACCCAAGCAATAAGTGACAGATATCAGCCCAACAGGATCATCACTTTTCCTAGATTTTGTGACAAATTTCTATTTAATTAAGGTAATACTATCATAATTTGAGGAAAATTAAAGGATGTCATAAGAATGTTGGGTTTTTTTTTTTTTTTTTTCCAAACTGTCTAACAATAAAAAAAAAAACTGCCATCATGTGATAAAAGCACCAGGAGCGATAAAGTTTAATTTACATAATCATTCATGTTTTCTCTGTATTTATTTATTTATTTTTTTACTTTGGATGTTCCAAACGGCCGTTTTTGGCCCCTGGGCCATGAGTTTGATACATGTGATGTAGGAAGGTGTAAAGTTTAAAAATGTGTAACACGATGGTAAGCTGATAAATGAAGATACACAGGGAGTGAAGCCGTGACTGGTCTGCTCTGGCTCTCATAGGGAGCTTATGTAATGAAACAGTGAGTACTGGCTATGTAACGGGGAACGTGTCGTCGCTCAGAGTCTGCTCTGCTCACAGGCTAAAGCAGGTGTCCGGGGCCTAACCTGGAAAACACCGTTAACAGGATTGGAGGCTCTGAGCCGCAGTGAAGCTAGGATGCTAGCAGCTGCACTGTCAGTGGACGGGCCCGATCGTACACACAGTATCACACTCACAACAAAGAGCAGGCGGCTGGTTAACATGGCATTTAAACCGAAACGCAAATACTCACTAGCGTTAGAAAGGCCTACATGCAAGTACAAAGTCGAGTGGAAAAACACGGCGGCGTGTAATGCACGAGTAAAAGATAAATCCTTGAACGGAGGCTTAAGGCCAAACAACAAAGTGGGCTAGCTGCTAGCTGCTAGCACGCTGCTACAGCATGGCAGCATCACTAAAAGGCAGGTCAACACAACAAGCTTCGCTCCGGGATTACAACCCGCTCACAGACACACACTCTCACGGCCTCGCAGTCGGCGTCCGGATGGAATAAAGTTACCTGGCATGGTGCTCTCACGATCAGTCCCAACACGAAGCTTTACTCAGAGTTAATGCGAGAAGTGTGAGCTCGACGTTTCTTCTGCGCAGCGACGCGACGTTGCTGTAATCAGCTAAATCCCGTTAGCCACAATGCTAAAAGTAGTGCCACTGCCCGATGTTTTCAACTGTTCGATTTTTTCTACGCATGCGCGAAACGCCTTCACGTCACATATGCAGTTGGTGTGTTATTTTACGGATCGGGGTTGACGGCCACCATGGCGACATGGTCAGCCTAAACCAGGGATGTCAAACTTATTTTAGTTCAGGGGCCAAACGGACCAAAACTAGTCATTTAAACATTATTGTGCCCTAGTATGCACTTCTATAAAATAATGTAAGAAACCCATAATATCCAAGCAATAAGGAATATATATCAGTCCCAACAAGATCTTGATTTTGTGACCAATTTCTGTTTAATTAAGGGAAATAATGTGGAAAATTGAAGGATTTTGTCAGAATTTTGAGTTGTTTCAACAGTTTAACATAAAAAAAAAATGCTACAATCATGCAATATAAGCACAAGGAGTCTTGATTTTCATTTACACAATGATTCATGTTTTCTCTGTAATTTTTACTTTCTCCTGCGGGCCAAATAGGATGCTCCAAAGGGTTGGATTTTCCCCCCGGGCCATGAGTTTGACACATTTATGATGATGATTATTATTATTATTACTCACCTTAGTTACAAATGTTGCTCACTCTGAACACCTGCTGGTCAATATTTATGGGATTTTAGGATATTAACCCCACTTTAGTCGTTTTTAAAAGCTCTTTGTGCAGTCACTCCTGTAGATTCTACGCAGCTTTCAATTCATCCTGAGTTATGACTACCTTTCAAGCGCTTATACCGAGTTACCATGACTACCTGTCAACGTTGACCTGTTCTGCAAAGCTGCATTTAAGACAATTTTATGAAATAATTTATGAACGGTATCATTGCAGTCCATGTTGGAAGTCTCAGGCCAATCTGAGCCTGATTCGCAGAGGTATTTGAAGAACACACACACACACACACACAGAGAGAGAGACAGAGATTCCTTGCTTTTATAAATATAATTATACAGTAATAAAAAAACAAAGCCATGTTTGTCACTTTGTTTTTTGAATGAGTTAAATATTCCAAACCTGCTGCCAAAATTTCCCAAATAATTGGAAATGTATGTTTTAAGTGAATTCCGTTTTATTTTGGTTTTTATTTTATTTTCTATTTCTGGTTTTTGATTGCCAATGTGGTGTGTTTTGATCAGTTTTTGTACCTTTTTTTTTTTTTCCCTAAACAATCTAATCTTATCTTTTTATACTGCTTTATTTACATCAATTCACAGTACCGCCAATTTCGATCTCGAGCTTTTGTGTTAGCCTGCAGATATGGATTTAAGTGTCTGGTTGGATGAATTATAATGTCATAAAAATGGACTCGTTGGCTGCATCATTTCAGTTTGTACTAATATTACGTATACGTTGTATTATTTTTTATTAGCATATTATTATTACTTTAGTATCTCAGTATTTCATTAAATTATGACTTCGTTGCTGCTTGTACACAGACAAATCAATCTTGAAAAGCATGTCATTTGGTATTTTTAAATTACAGACACAGGGCAGAGATAAAATGTTTCTTATTAATCTTTTATTTATACCGACTCAAAAACCTGTTTCCCAAGCATTTATTTCAGAATTGAAATACTATATGACGTCACCAACTGCTCAGAAAATAACAATGCTTTAAGTACAATTCAAATAATACATACAGTAAATATATATTGAATGTGATGCAGCAGGGTGTGTAGTTACACAAATCAGCACATGAAGCATTTGTGCCCCCAGGGGGAGTTAATACCCTACAACAAAGCACTCCTCCAATGGTAGTTTTTCAATTTCTTTAAAAAAATTAAATAAAAATAAATGAACAATTAAACACACCACACAAAAGTTACATATTTACATATGTACTATAAATATATTTAACACACGTCGTATGATCTGATTACGTTCAAATATCACGTCCCAGGATTGCAAGTGAAGGAAGTGACGTAGTTTACGCGCATGCGTTGAAAGGATCGGGCAGTGGTAGAAAGCCGTGGATCATGCGGTCTGCTGGGGCGTTCAAGTGCTGCCAATAATGTGAGAAATATGGGCTCTTTTACGTAAAATGTCATGTGGCGTTATTTGGAAATAATGCATTTATTCACTGGGTCATTCATCTGCTGCTCTTCAACAGTGTTGACGTTTAAATCTCCAAATTGCAGTTGTTTAATGTTTTGTGATCCAAACAAAGTGCTCAAGAATTATTCACAGCCAAGTTTTTAGCTTTGGTGCACTCATATTTTATGAAAAATGTAATTTGAATAATTTACTTTGTATATCTCACAATTGATTTTTATTTTTTTTATTATTCTTTTTAAGTGGAGATTATATTATATTGTACTTTTATTGTCTTATGACTTCATTTGTTAACATTAGTCATAGTATTTGTGCCAGTAATAAGTGCCAAATGAGTACAGCATCATTAAAATGTTAAATACTAGTCATGCTACCCGTGACAACGTGGACATTCTTATCTTTATGAGAAAGAATTTCAAATCATAAGCTCAGGTGTGCTTTGATTTATTTAAATCTTTTTAAATAATATGGACACAGGCTAGTTGTTACTTCACTTACTATATTGAAAGGAAGAAAATATGTCTTCAACGGTTCTTGAAGTTATTTATTATTCACACTCCATGTTTAAAAAAAAAAAAGGTGGTTATATGCCTTATGCTGCTTTTTCTCATATAATTTAAATGGCTATACTGGACATTTTGAGTTGTGTTGTTTTTAGTTTATCGGGAAAAAGTGAATTTATGAATTTATTTTTGTCTTGTCTTCTTTCTTTCCCTTTATTGTTTTGCTGAGCTGAAAAATGTCCCAATTTGTGACACAAAACTGTGATATGATCTGAATCTGAATGACATTTTCTCACCATTGCCTTCATTACTGATGGCATTTATTTACCAATTCAGGGAAAGGATGACCCTTTTATCAAGTATTTTGAATTGGGTATTTAGTATGGCCAAATTCGTCATAAACTCTTATTAATAATACTAATAATAATAATAGACACAATAGAACGCCATCTGAAATAAAGGCTCATCTCTTCATCATCCATTTAGATAAAACCTCCTCCATCTAGTAGAAGAGAGCAATTATTGTCTGTGACTTAGTATTAGTCCACAACTGAAAATTAATGCTGAATTACAGTATTTTATTTCTTAGAAAAGCTGTTTTGAAAAAATGAGACAAATTGTGCATCTTTGACCCACTTGTTCCTTTTTTCAGGGTCGCGGGGGTCCTGCTGGTGCCTATCTCCAGCTCTCATTGGGCGTTAGGCAGGGCGCCAGTCCATCACAGGGAGCTACTTTAATACGATTATGAAAAAATAAATGGTTTTCTATTTTGTTAAAAGCTGTGCTCTGCTGAAAGTGCTACACAACACAATCTGATGGGAGACATTATAAATAAGCTGGACAGTTGGTCTCCAGGACCAGGATTCCTGCGTTGGGGGTCTCCACAGTAAGTGCTCTGCCTCTATTTACGATATTTCTGTGTCACATGAATGTAAGTTAAACACCTTAATGTCCCTGTAAAGCCTCTGGCCTTTTCTTCCAACACCAAAGAAAAACCTTCATTACTGGCACCACCATTTTTATGTGTTTTTCTGTTATTTTTGTGTATTTTATTTTTTGTTTGTATATATTTGTTGGTTTTTTTTTGTATTTTTGTTGTGATTTTGTGGATTTGTCTCATTTTGCATGTTTTTAGACTTAATATGTGTTGTGATTTTGTGTTTTTGGAGTCTATTTATGTTGGTTTGAGGGATTATGTGTTTAGAGAGTCATTTTTGTGGATTTTAAATGTCATTTTGTATATTCTTCCTTAGTTGTCTTGTGTGTTTTTGTGTTATTTCTGTGTGGGGTTTTTTTGGGAGTCATTTTATGTATTTTATTTGTTATTTGTATGATGATTTTCTGTTATTTTGTTCTTGTGATTTTGTGAATTTTGTCCCTCATCTTGTGTGTTTTTAGAGTTAATTTGTTATGATATTTTAGAGATTTAGCATTTTTATATTTTACTCTATGTGATTTTTTGAGTATTCTTGGAGTAAACCTTGTGTATTTCTCTCTCATTTTGTGTGTTTTTTTTAGTTTATTTTTGTTGTTAAGAGGGATTTCCTGTTTTAGGAGAGATTGTTTTGTATTTTAAATGTAGTTTTTAAAAAATTCTGTATTTTTGTTATCGTCTGGTGTGTTTTTGATGTAAAACTGGTCTATATTTCTCTTATTTTATGTGTTTTTGGTGATTTTGTGTTTTGAGAGCCAATTTTTGTTGATTTTAAATGTCGTTTGTATGTTTTTTAGAATATCTTTAGTGTTTTTGGAGTCAATTTATGTTGTTATTGGTGATTTTTGTATTTTGGGAGACATTTTTGTGTATTTTAAATGTAATTTTGTTTATTTTCCTGTCATTTATTTGGTCGTCTTGTGTGTTTTTGCAGTAAATCTTGTGTAGTCTTCTGTCATATATGTTTTTGGAGTCATTTTGTGCATTTACTTTGGGGGGGGGCCTGCACAAACATAGACAGAGGGCCGCAGTTCAGGTGACCCGGTTCACATGGGGTCCCGACGCCAAGGTTGAAAAGCCCTTGGTTACACCCTTCTTTACAACTCGATGGGACAGTTGAAATGCAAACTCTAAAGTCAGAGTTTATAATGGGTGAATGCAGCATGTGAAAAAAAAAAAAACCCATCCCCTTGAGCTAAAACAAACACACACACGTGAAGAAACACACTCCTCTATGTCAAATGGTTTTCTTTAATGACAGAGATGAATGAGACCTGCAAATACAAAAGTGCAGCTAAGCAGGAGCTTATAACTCTCGCATGAAATAAGTGGAACAGCTCACAAACACGTCTTAGCAGGAGGGAAGCAGCAGAAAACAAGGATGCCTCCTGACTAACTCAGACACCAATAAAGCAGAGGCCTACAGTGGCCCCTAGTGGCCGGTGGTAAACCCTGCAACACACACACACACACACACACCTCACACAATGCCTGCGTGGCTGCATGGGAATCAATGAAAAACCTTAACACAAAGACACAATTTTAATTATAAAAAATAAATACAATCTACATGTTTTAAGAGCTTAATCACCTTGTGCAACCTATTTTATTTTATATTATTACCCTTTTCTCTGCTCTCTCACCTCTTTTAAAGTATCATTTGAACAGAGATGAATGAAGTTAAACACAGCTGGGATGTAGTTTTAATTTTTCCCAACTTTCTGCAGCTCATTGAAGTCTGTGAGAAGCAAACGGAAGTAGCCTGTGTTCTTTTCACAGCACCAATACTAACAACAACAACAACAGACTCACCACTCAACTTCAACAACAATATGCGGGGGATCCGCCAACCAGCTGTCGAAGGGGGACACGGATCCAAAAAGTAAAGAAATCCCTCTTCAGATCTCCAAACTGCTCGAGCGACAGATTAGCCTTAATCAGGTTGTTTGGTCGAAAATCGGATAAAGTCCACTGTTATTTTTGCCCCAACGGTGACAAGGAAAGCCGTGTGTGGTGGTCGATATGGTCCAGCTGTATGATTCCACCATTGGTTGGAGCCCACGTCAATCAAGACCATTCCTGTAATGCGATTGGCCTAAACTCCCACAATCCCCGCCCATTCACTCAAATCTCTCAAGATAAACGATTTACACCTTTTCTCCCCCTCCATCCTTCTTTTTAGTCGACATTACGCGTTAATTATTGACCGAAGGGTCGTTTCAACTTGTTTGACTCGTAACTTACTGGTAAAGTGCTAGTTTCACGTTTTTACAGGTGTTTATAGTGAAAAGGAAATTGGAAAACAGAAGAAAACTGTCAAAGCAAGCAGTGGTATGTAGCCGGCACGTGTTTATTGGCTGTATGCTTTGTTGTCTTCCCACTACACTGAAGTTCTATTTTTGTTTTTCACTTATATTCAAACCTTTAAAGTAAATTTTCTGTAAAACATGAACTTATAAAGCCCAGTGTCCAATATTAAATGTAAAAAGAGTTTGTTTTGAGGTCACTGTGTACGCAGTGACAATATTACTGTGTAAAATAGGTGGAAAAAGTAGCAAATATTTACATTACACACACACACACACAGAGAATATTTTAAAAATATTTTGCATTAGCTGACCACAAGTTTGAAATTTTGCAGCAAAAATATAGATTTTTAATTTATTTTTGCTACATTATTGTGGCAAAAAGAAAATCTATTTTTCATTGTTTTTTTTTTTTTGTTTTATATAGATTATGTTTTATTTTATTTTATATTCAGAGCAACATGAAAATGGCCCATAATATTATGTAAATGGTCCAGGCTTCACCATTTACAGTGTTGTGTCAATTTGCATGAGCATATATATATATATATAAACAATTACAGATGTATGGCACACTTTAGAAGAAGAAAAACTACACGGGTGGTGTAAATATTTGTTGTGGTTTATGAAAAATATTGGTAAATATATATATGGACATTTTTGGTTACTTTGTAATGTTTTTTTTTTAACACAGTGAAAGAAAAGTAAAATTTTCATTGCTTTAGTACATTTGCACACAAATTTGGTACATTTACAAACTAAAAAATGTTACAATGTAGCTATTACGTTAATTATATGGAATCAGGCACAATATGCTAATTATATGGACAAATATGAATATTGAAGCTATTGAAAAATAAAGTCCAGAGTAGTTCATACTAGTTTTTATCATTTAAAAATTGACAACTAAAACTACTTTGCAAATAAATCCCCCTGCCTTTAGATTAATGGAATAATAAAGCATTTTCACATCAGCATCAAGTGGTTTTCAAAGCATCCTGTTGTAGAACCTGTAAAAGAAGCTCCAAAAACAAAACAAAAAACGATGTTTGTTTGCGCATTTCCAATTTTCCATCCCATCACTTCTAGGAGGGAATGCCAGTGTTTGGGTGCAGGATGATGAAGCTATTGGGGAGAAAAAGACAAGGAGAGCAATCTGCAGCTGAGCGACAGTCCTCGCTTTTAAAGGTAACCATTTGTGCTCTGGAAAGACCTTTATTTCTTCTAAATTGCAGTGGTGTTCTAACCTCCAGAGAAAATTATACGTTTACCTGAGATATTGCGTCCGATTAGAGCACAAGGGATGAGTTTAAATGTTGATTTATACTGTAAAACTGCACATGAACCCATTTTTTAAATTATTTTATTAAAAATAGAATAGAATAAACCTTTATTGATTCCCATAGGGGAAATTCACACATTGCAGCAACACCATAGAATAGCAAAAGTAAACGGAACAAACAACCTTCAAACATAAATGCTTGCAAGAGGATTTTGTTAAGATTTTACCTCGTATGCTACAGAAGCTTATTGTATTTACTTGAATACAAGAAAGTTTCTGTTTTTATGAGTAAAATAAATCCTTTTTTTATGAGTAAAATAAATCCTGTTTTTATGAGTAAAATAAATCCTGTTTTTATGAGTAAAATAAATCCTTTTTTATGAGTAAAATAAATCCTGTTTTTATGAGTAAAATAAATCCTGTTTTTATGTGTAAAGTTTCTGTTTTTATGAGTAAAATAAATCCTATTTTTATGTGTAAAGTTTCTGTTTTTATGAGTAAAATAAATCCTGTTTTTATGTGTAAAGTTTCTGTTTTTATGAGTAAAATAAATCCTGTTTTATGAGTAAAATAAATCCTGTTTTTATGTGTAAAGTTTCTGTTTTTATGAGTAAAATAAATCCTGTTTTTATGAGTAAAATAAATCCTGTTTTTATGTGTAAAGTTTCTGTTTTTATGAGTAAAATAAATCCTGTTTTTATGAGTAAAATAAATCCTGTTTTTATGAGTAAAATAAATTGTGTTTTTATGTGTAAAGTTTCTGTTTTTATGAGTAAAATAAAAGCGGAATAAATTGAATAATCGAGGCATGGCGCAGTGCTCAACATCAAGCTGTGATCATACTGTAGTAGGTGGCTGTCATGAAAATAGAAACTTTACTAATAAAAACAGGATTTATTTTACTCATAAAAACAGAAACTTTACTCATAAAAATAGAAACTTTACTCATAAAAACAGGATCTATTTTGTTCATAAAAGCAGAAACTTTTTTCATTCATGCGAAGTCAACAACAAAGCTTTATATGCTTTCCATCACATCACTTTTTGTGGTTAAAACAGAATATTTAAATCAGGAACGTTCTCTGGCATGATGTGTACTGTATGTTGTCAATGCTTCGCAATAAGGGAGTATGCATAAAATATATTTTCAAAACTTCCCGTGCAGGTAGCTGTGGATGCTGGATCTATCACAGGGCCTGACAGAGACAAGGTTGTCCAAAAGGGTAATCACTTGCAGTTGGTCTTAACATCTTACAACCTCATATCAAATCAGCTTTGTTTGCAAATTGTGCAAAGTTCCAGCTGTTATTGATCAATGATTCAAACAAGAGCAGATCAACACACTGGAGCCACTAGTTTCCTCTTTCTGCCACTAACATGTGTTCCTTCAACAATGACCATGTAAACCATATCCTATTCTAGGAACATGCAGAGTCTTTTGTGTTGTTTTGTTTAACAATCCCCTTTAGACAACCCACTAAATGCAATCAAACATCTCTACGAAAAACCAGACATGGGAAACGGGCAGCGTGTGTCTCCCGCTCTAATTTTGTGCAGCTCCCAAAAACAAATAGCCTACGTGACATGGCTAAAAAAAAAACCCACATAAAATAATGGCCAAAATACACAAAATGACAGATCAACACTCAAAACGACCACGAAAATTTACAAAAAGGTAGAGAATTACACAAATTTACCAAAAATGTTTCCAAAAACATACAAATCAACAACAAAAACACAAAGGTGGAAAATTACTAAAAGCACACACATTTGCATCAAAAAAGCATAAAATAACATCAATAACAACAAAAATACACAAAATGACTAAAACACAGAAAATGACAACAAAAACACTCAAATCAACAAGCAAAATATACATAAAGGTAGAAAATTACACAAAAAGACAGGAAAATACCCAAAATGACTTCAAAAATACACACAAAGGCAAAAAAAAAAAAAAAAATACACAAGTTACTCAGAAACACACTGACATAAAAAAATACATAAAATAACTTGGAAAAACACACAAATTGACTAAAAATAGACATGAAATGACTACTAAAATGCTTAAATAGCAACAAAAATACACAGAAACTGTTGTTCTGTCCTATAATAAATGGTCATTAATCTATTCTGTGGTCTTCAGATTGAACAATGACATTTTTGTGGCCCTTGCTGTAATAAAAGTTCCCCATCACTGCTATTAACATTTTATCTTATCATGTGATGCCCTGATAGTCTATTTTTTTTTATCTTGCTGCCAGGTGTGAGTGAAATAACAAATAGGTGTATTTTATTTATGTCAGATTCTGTCAAAGGAGTTGAAACATTTCTGACTGTGTGTATTGTGAGTTAAAACAGAATATGGTGTTTTATAAAAGCAGCATGAAGGTGAATTACTCTAATGTTCCAGTGGAGGGCGACTGAGGTCTAACAGAGGGCTTGTGTTTGTTTCACATTATGTTTTTTGTGGGGTTTTTTTTTCTTTCTCTCCAACAAATATTTAAAACATAATAAAACTCAAAATAATATTGGTCAAATAAATTCTAAATAATTCAAACTCGTATTGAGTGCAACATATTTCTTTTGTCCAATCCAATAGCTCCAGATGTTCCCCCCTGTGTCCGCTTTGATTTAAATGCAGCTGATGGAAGTGCTTGGGAAGCACACAGGAACGCGGCTTATTTCCTCATGATTAGACCAACACTTGAACAACAGCCACTGGATTCCACTAGGAAACCTTGGGGTCGTGACCCCACATGGGGTCGCCTGGGAATCAAATTGGGTCACCTGAAATGAACAAAAATTGATCAAAATTACATATTTTACAATAATTTAATCATTCTTTCTCAAATTATAACACCACACTCAGTCTTAAAAAACTGTATTTTATACTTTCCTTTCGTCAAATATAAATCTTCTTCCAATAAAAGAAATATCTCACATCTCGTCACTAATCCTGGCGTACTCTGTATTTTTAACACAATGTAAACAAACTAGTTCTAGAAAAACAAATGTCTCTTAGGTCTCCCTAAATGAGTGATATCAGAATGGGGTCACTGCCCAATAAAGGTTGGGAACCACTGTTTTAGACGCTGGCCAATATAATCCCATACGGAATTTGCATGTTTTGTTTTAGTGCTCTTGTTTCCACAGTCCAAAAACACGTGTTAGATTAACGAACCACCATAATAAAGTGATGTGAGTGGAAAGGGTCTGTGATGGTTCTCTGATCCTGCTAGATTGTTTCCACAAATTCTCACATTTATTGCAGTTTGACGTATACTCTTATTGGAGTTTATATTTTCATGTGTGGTATTCCCCTCTCACCCTTTCCCCATTTTTTTTTTTTTTTTTTTTTTTTTTTGAACATCCCCCGCCCTTCTTTTACGTTCCCTCGGTCCCCTCAGCTGTAAATTTCCCTTTCCATCCTCGCTATTGAATAATAAATCATAAATTTCCTCCCTGCCCTTCATCACCTCTCACTCCCTTTTCTTTTTTAAATCTTCCGATGGCTTACACTTCTGTGGACAGCCATGTTTCAAATGTAAACGTGTACATATATTTGACCTTTTTAAAGTGACAGGTTTCTCGCGATAGCCTCACAACACATGTAGAGTGGGGGGATGCGTTAGCATTATAGCTTTTTAAACTGAACCATGCATTGCTAGTTTTAGAATGTCCTCTGATTTGGCATGTGGGCAGAATGCAAAACCTGGAAATACAGTGCATCCTAAAAAACAAAGTCAATAAAAGCAAATGATGATACTTTTATAGTTCATACCATCATTGGAAAACACTTAACTTCTCTTTTGTGCCAAATCCGTAGAAGAAAATCTACCTTTAAAAGTTCTATAAACTCACATCTGGTGCTTATGAACTCATGCAGGGTCACTTTTACTCTCCAGGAAATCAGATTCATGCTCCATCTGAGAATATGAGCCACTCAGATGAGCTGCGGGTATGACAAAAGCCTCTTGGAGAGTGTGTGTGTCTCGTTTGTTATGGGTGTGTTTCCGTTGCTCGAGGACTCCCATGGTCACCAAGATAAAGTGAAGTATAGGAGAGGAATGCTACACAGGGGTCCTTTCCTGTCACCTGACTCCATCATTTCCTGTGCTAAATTTCCTGCAACCCAGGAGAGTGACTATTTATAATTTAAAACTTGAAACATGATGGATAAAATATAACATAAGAGGTTCTTCTGTTGTTAATAATAAAGACAAGAGGTACATCACTTGAATAATTCCTCCATTTGTCAACCCCTGCCCCATTTTAATAATACAAAGAGAGCAAAAAAAGGCAAATAAAGAGGTGATGGCAAAATCCATAGGGGCCTCTTGGTTTTTGGGGCAACAATTGGACACATGCCAGGTAATAGCTTCCAGATACACACACACACATTTCATTTCATTTGTGTGTGTGTGCATGTGCAAGCATCTGTGGATGTGTATATTTACTAGGGCTATCACTAACACGTTAATTGCGATTAATTAATTACAGGAAAAGATAGCGCACTAAAAAAATGAACGCCACCCAAACAGCGCAGAACCTTTCCATTTACCCATAATACCGATGCACCGGCTACAACGGCTTCGTGCGCCTTAATTTTAGTTTAAAAAACCACACACCAGAAATGAAATCAAAAGCCCAGTTGTGTGCAGATTGTGCAAGAAAGAGTTTGTGGATCACGAGAGCTCCTCCTCCTTCCTTCTCTCTCAGCGCTAAATATGTAGCAGCTAGCACAGACAGCGGTCCATAAGTGATTGTAGTGGACAATCGACTAGGAGTGTGACGATATCTCGATACGGCGATATATCGCAATATTTTTTTTGCACGATCGATTATCAATATGCTCGCGCTATGTATTGATTTTTTTTTAATTTATATTTTTATTTTTATACCTTTTCTGCTTTCACGAAAATGTGCTGGTACGTTTTCACAGAAATGTTGTCACTGTTTGTTGAAGGAACCAATATATTGTTTACTGGAATATTGCACTATAATGATGTCACTGGTAAGAAAGACCCTATTTTTTGTTTACAGAAAGCAATATTGGAGATACTAGTTCGTTTACATTGGTATGTTGACACTTATTTACAGAAATGTTGCACCAAAATAGTGTCTGTTCATAGGAATATAGGTGGGAAAACCAGCAATTCCAACGTTAATCTGCCCACTTCCACATATAAATGGTATGTAGGGAACCAACAATGTCCAAGCAATAAGTGACCAGAGAGTTGAATTGAATTTGTATATTTGGAGGAACTGAGGTATCTACAACTGAATTAGTTAGTAATTTAAACAAAGAGTTATGTTTTCTCTGTTGTTTTTACTTTCTCCCGCGGGCCGAACTGGGTTCTAAAGGGTTTTACATCATTTTAGTCTGGATTCAGATTTTTTAAATTTGTATATATATATATATATATATTTTTTTTTACTTCTGTTCTTTTATACCAATTTCTTGGTTAAAACTACTTTGGTGTTAAACAAGCAATGGTATTGGCCTGTTAGTCTGTATGATCTCTGCTACTGGGTCTTAAAACCCACCAATCACATATAAAACTGACAAAAACTAGCAGTTTTCCTCAAGTCTCGCCAAAACATTGTAAACAAAAGTAATGTATTCTCAAAATAGGCTTTTTTTTGTGCATCTTTCTTAAATATATAGAAGCATGCAGGGTTGGGGTCAATTAAGTTTTTAAATTACTATTTCGTCTTCAATTATCCATGTTCAATTAAGCTTACATTGACTTGCATTTTTCCCTAATTACAATTAAAATGACAATTATTATGTTTCTCCTGAGAGTCAATTACAATTATGTTTCTCAATTACTAAAGTAAAATTACAATTCATCAAAATTACTGAGCCTTTAATAAATAATTCCATAAAACCTATCCTTCCTCTTGTGTTAGCTTTCTGTTAGCATTCCTATGATAACAGGTCAGTTTTGACCCATGTCTTAAATCAGCTGTAAAATACACTGACAAATAATATCTATCATCCAATGTGTTTCTCATCTATTGGTCACCTTATTAGGCTTATTTACCCATGAAAATATAGATTTTAATATTTTTAGTGTGGGCGTCTGAGCCCTTTTTTTTGTCAGTATACCACTCGATTTAAAATTGTTTTTTAAAAAAATGATCCTCAAGAGAACTGACATGAAAACTTCACATGAAACATATTTTAATCGTTGTTAACTATGTATGTGTTTGTGGTTTGTGTTTGATTAAATTGTAAATGACAAGATTTTTTTTTTTTACATGTAATTGACTTTGTAATTGGTATGGAAATTCTATGAACTCAGTTCCGATTACAACAGAAACATATTTTTTACTATTACATTTACACTTATAGTTATATCATAATTGTAATTAATTACGCAAGTACAATTATAATTGACCCCCAACCCTGGAAGCATGGTCATCAACTAATGTAATTGTGTTTTTGTGTGGCAAAGATCTTTTGGCTACGGTCAGAGAAAGAAAAAGAAAAAATGCGACCAAATTAAGCGAAGAATGAGAGAATGGTATTAACATAAACAACAAGTGTAGAACAAGTTGATGGAGGACATCAGGAGGAGTTAATTAAACTGAGGAGGAGTGGATGTGGAGGAGTAGGTGGAGAGAGATGACTTAACCAGGCTCCAAATGGCTCCGCCCTCAGAGTCTCCAACACAAACTCTGCAATTTACATGTGAAGTAAATCCCCCAGCATCCCCCCTTAATATGCTGTCACACCCCTCCCACTTCTACAACTGGTGTGTGTGTGTGTGTGTGTGTCTGTGTCCCGTATTTCTTGGACATTCCCGGGCAGAGCAAAAAGACGTGCACTGAGCTGCTAAGAGGCACAACTCTGTAGTAGATTTCATAGATTTTTGACAGGAGTAGGGTTTCTTGTTTTGTTTTGGAAAAAGTGCCTGCAGTCAGCAGGTAGAGTTAACCTGGGATTTCTCTTAAAAGCATCCTCTTGTATTCAGCCACCGTCTCTCATTCCTCTTCGTCTCTCCATCTGCCTTCCCCTGAGGACACGCTCCACGCTTTGCCAAATTCCAGAATTTGAGATTGCTTTTGTGCAGCAGTCAGGAAAGACGAAAAGGATAAGGGCAAAGCTGAGCAACTCACGAAGAGGTGAGTTAATCTTTTCAGGAATAAACTGTTCAACATGCAGGACACTTTCTTTTACAATGCAAAATTTTGCATTTTTGCAATGAATATAAAGTTTATCCTGTCTTTGTCAGTGATTTTACATCACTTTTGCAGAGTTTAACCCCAGACCTCAAACCTGTTGAGCTATTTTATCGAGTCTTTCCCTCGTAAAATATCATGAGTTGCCTTGTTCTCCTGATGTGCATTGAGTTTAATGACAAGATAATGAGAAACATGTAAATCTAAGCCAGAGAGAAAAGTCCGTGCGAGCAACAGTCTGCAGAGAAGTGTTCGCAGAGCTCGTTTCTCTAGTTTCACCATCAAACAGGACGGTCGACCACTGCTGATGATGCACTCAGTTAAATTCAAACATCTCTGACAGATGCATGGAAAAATGCACGCAGATGTTGTTGCACGCATGAATGTAAAGAAACAATGACTAGTTAATGTCGGCTCTCTTTAATCTCATTTTGTTTTTTTCTCAAACATTCGCTCGCAGGAGAAACACAAACACATCTTTGTCTCGTTGGATTCAGGGGTTCAGTTTGTTTCTGGTTCAGATCACAGTTTGTTGCTGGAACCAATGCATACACACACACGCACACGCACACACGCACACACACGGTTTTGTTAAAGAAAAACACAGAGCTCATGCAGACCCAGCAAGAACAGTTTGAACTCTGTGCCACTTGTGGAAAGACTGACATGAGAAAAATCTTTAAAAAAAAATTAAAAACAGATATACAAAGTACACAATAGATCAAATAATTTATTAAACGTTTATTACATCCTTGTTATCAGCTTAACTCGATTATTATGCTTTTACAAGTATGTGAAGATCATCATTATAAAAGCTCTCGTATAATTTAAGTGTATTTATCAGGCCAGGAAAAAATCTTAGGAACACATTTTCTAGAAGCGTTTCTATTTCCTGTTAGGTATTTGAGCGTGATATGGCTTTATCACTTAAATGTGCTTGGGTTATATGTTAAGGATTAATTTATTCAGACAACAGTTTTTTTTATCTTAAAGAGATCAAAGTAAATTCCAGCCCTCATGATCAAAGTAAATTTTCTGAAAAGAAAGTTGTCTGAATAAATGAAACCTTAACATATTAATAAAAAATAAATCCAGCAAGATTCTTTTTGTCTCCTTCTTCCAGAATCTTGCTGGAATATTACGCGAAAGTCAAGGAAACTTCGATAGAAATATCAAAGCGATCAGCAGACGCCCCTGACGAAGACTGACAATTGTCAGTTGAAACATGTCAGGAGGTTAAAGTGGATTCCCTGAAAAAAGTTGTCTGAATAAATGAAACCTCAACATATTATTGAAAAAGAAGACAAACTTATCCTGCTGGAATGATCATGAGTTAGTTTTGAGCAAATTAACCAATTAGATTAATATGTCATGGTCCCATGTGCAAGGGTATAAAATGAAATAATACAATTTTAAAATAATTAAATAATAGTTTGTTATGGTGTACGGAAAAAAACTGATTTTTGTAATTGGAGAGAAAAGGCTTTTAATAGTTATTCCTCCTTTAAATGAACTTCAACACTCATTGTACTTTAAAGCTGCTTAACCTCACAACTAGCCTAACTATACCTGTATTTCATCCAAAAGTGGTTCTCATCCACTACTGGTGCTAATGTGACCTCAAAAACGCTGCCAAACGGACTTTTCTGGTGTGTACACAGATTCAAAGTTGTTGAAAAACCAATCGCGAATGTTGATATGTTGGCTTTTCACGGAAACATCCAAATTATGGCTGAAATCAGACGATATTTTACTGGCAACGCAATGAACAAACCAGAACAAAAATGACTTGAAGCGAATCACTGTATTGTCTAGGGAGGAAACACAAGAAATCTCGGTAAGAATGGAGGAAAAACACTTCTTTAAGAAACTTATGCTTCCAGTGTTTGCATTCGTCTACGGGACTCTAAATCCCACAATGCAATGCGCGAAACTCCTCCAAAGTCACATGAACAGTTGTCAACAAACCGATTATTTATGGTGGATGGTGCAGTTTTTAAAAACTGTTAGTTTTGTGGTTAAGCAGCTCTAAATTTGACTCCAGACATTCCATTCTGATAATACTGTAGTAGTATGATAATATTCAAAGCCATTATTTAGTCAAACCAAAGTCGTCTAAAGCTACATCTTTCCTGGGTGGCCTGCCCATAGGAATTCAACTATCAACCACATGATAGCAGAGATTGGGATATAACGACAAACCGTCTTTCATTGAATGAATGAGTTTGGGGCAAACTTAGAAATTTAAGTTCACGCTGCCTTTGGATCAAACTGAAGATCAGGAGGGTTTCATTATAATTGTATCCATGTTTCTATAGACTCTGGCTCCTGTCAAGATGGCCGACGACGGACAGCCACATCTCAACAGCCAACAGTTCCTGGGTAAGATATGCACGCACATCCATGATTGTGCAGTTGTGTAAATCAGGGCTTCTCAATCTTGGGGTCGCGAGACACTGGGAGGGGGTCACCAGATACCTTCAAGAAACTAAGAATTGTTTTTGAACAATTTTTGCCTTTTTATAACCTTTTTCTGCAACTACACCAAACGTGCCATATTTTAACCTATCTTCATCACTTTTTCTTGTCATATTTTTGTTCCTTTTAATACATTTTTGCTACATTACTCCCATTTCTGCCACTTCTCCATCAAATTTGAATGCCTTTTCTGCACATTTTCAGCACTTATAAACCCTTTCCACCACATTTCCCACCTAATGTTGCATATTTTGACCCATTAATGTCACTTTTAACCTCTTTTCTCCATATTTCATCCTTATTTTTGCCAATTTAACCACATTCATGATTGGTCATGCCCATTATTTGCCAATTTAAACTAATTGTTCCCATATTGACATTTTGAATCCTTTTAACTTCTTTCTCTGTTTCTAATTTGCAACTTTTAGCCAATTTCTGTGGTTTTTAAAATCCCTTTTCACCACCATTTCCACCATTTTTGGTCATTTTTAACCCATTTTAATTTTGATTAAAACAAGGATTTACATCTTTAAGATGACTATATACTATAGCACAAATAATAGTTAAGTTCCTGGATAAAAGTGGATATTATTCAGATAAATAAATAAATGTGGTTATCACAGATTCATAGAACAATGGACCATCATTTTGCTGACTTTATGGATGGACCCCAAAAATCTCTCCCCTTTATTCCCCCTTATAGATGGCCCTGTTCACCACATGACTGTTTTTCAATGTTCATGTCTGTGTTCAACCACCTTCGGGTACAGTGGGGGTCCCCGCTCTGGCACCTTTATTTTGGGGTGTTGCGTTCTGCAAAGGTTGAGAACCACTGGTATAAATGACGCACTTCTTCTCTGTTTTCTTTTGGTAATTGGACAAGTCCATCTTTCCATGTCCTTTTCCCACTTAGTAATGTTAGTCACACCAGTTCATAACAACAACCTGACTTACACACCAATCTTCAGAGAAAAACTAAGCGTTGTGTAAACACATTTTTTTTTGTGACGCTTTTTCTTTCTTCAGATGAAAACGTATCAACACCTTCTTCTCCCACAATGGGCAGAAACGACTGCGGCATCGCTCCCCTCACGCCCTCGCCCTCTCCTGTAACTGCAGCCACACACACACACACTCCTACACACCCTTTTCCTCTGGCTACTTATTCTTCTATATATGGAGCTCCTAAACAAGAGCTGCACAGCCACATCCACCGCCGACTGTTATTAGTGGTTTATTTTCACACTTAAGACTGACATTTTAAAGTGAGGTGTACATTTTAGAGCCGGCACTAAAGAAAGAAAGACTACATTTTTGGCAAGGACATAAAAATGACTTTTGGCTCGTCCAGCAAGTCACTATTACAGTATGTGGTGCTGTTTCCACTCATAGAAACAAGTTATTATAGAAACATTAGATGTTTTCAGTAAATTTCAAGCATTCCAACAGAAAACTCTTATTGTTGGTGAATAGTCATGTTTTTATGTCCATTAACATTAATTCATGATAGAAATGACTGTTGCTGTCGTAATCGTAATTAAACTGTAATTGAGTTAAGATAATTTACTTTCTAATTTTAATTGCCTATTAAAAAATTGTCTGTTATGATTTAATGCTAAACTGGGGAACCATGTTACAGCTCTATGTACAGTTCTACACATACGTAGTTAACAATTATTGAAATATGTTTCATATCAAGCTTTCCCACATTTTACCATTAAAAAAAATAGATAAATTCAGAGGTACACTCTCACTTTTAACTTGTATTAGGTTATTTATTTCAAGCTCCGTAATTGTGATTTATTGTAATTTCACTTTGGTGATTGATAACGTAATTGTAATTGACTTTCTGAAGATAAAAAATATTTTTTATTTATTTAAAAAATGCTGGTCACTGTAATTGTAATTGAAAACGTAAGTGTAACTGAAAAATGTAATTGACCCCAACCCTGGTGTGTGATACTCTAATAATTATAATAATGGTATTGTGCTAGTACGAGGTGGAAAGGAACAACATATATATATATGTATATACAGTATATATGAGATATTACGATCAAATTTAGAGAGAAGAGGGAAAAACAAAGAAAAAAATACTTAAAAAAAGGGGAGAAATAATAGTTTCAACCTGGATATTTTGTCTTTTTATCAGAGGGTGGAGATCAGACCAAAGGCGGCCTGCCTGTTCTCAGTCGTCGTGGCGATAGATTTTGGCACCACCTCCAGCGGTTACGCTTTCAGCTTCACACAGGACTCAGAGGCCATACACATGATGAAGTGAGCATCCGTGTGTGTGTGTGTGCGCGTGTGTGTGTGTGTGCGCGCGTGTGTGTGTGTGTGTGTGTGTGTGTGTGTGTGTGTGTGTGTGTGTGTGTGTGTGTGTGTGTGTGTGTGTGTGTGTGTGTGTGTGTGTGTGTGTGTGTGTGTGTGTGTGTGTGTGTGTGTGTGTGTGTGTGTGTGTGTGTGTGTGTATTCCTGTCCCTGTCTTATCCTGTTTAGGTTATTTTCTGCCTCGATGACAGCTTTTCCTCTGATGCATGCAGACGCTGGGAAGGTGGAGACCCCGGAGTGGCCAATCAGAAGAGCCCAACGTGTCTGCTGCTAACTCCCCATCTGCGGTTCCACAGTTTTGGTTTTGCCGCGCGAGACTTCTACCACGACTTGGATCCAGAGGAGGCCCGGCACTGGCTGTACTTTGATAAATTTAAAATGAAGATCCACAGCACTAGTGTAAGAAAGACATAACAAAGATGTAGAGTTTGTGTTCAAAATGGCATACTCTGTCCGTATTATGCGCTACAAACTCAATAAGTATATACTGTCTGCTATATACTATAAATATGGTTTGAATGATGAGCATTCCCACTGAAGTATACTTCCAAGTTTCCCAAGATGCATTTCGAACCTACAACGACAAACACCTGAAGCACACTGAGGCTAAATATATCCTTTCAAGCTAGAAAGTGGTCATTTGATCCATAAAACTCGCAGAAACACATTTCATGCCGACATTTCGGAGATTTCCAGAGACCCGCCATTATGCTACTGACAAAACTTTGTCAAAAATTTCTCACATACTATGGTATCTTTTGTGAACTCACTACATACTAATTATAACGTCTGAGTATGAGTAGTACGTTAGTATGACATTTCGAACACAGCCATAGAGTTTGTGTAGCTTAAAAGTAGTCTATGGCAATCATAGATATATATATTAAGGGTGTGCATTACCATGAATCTGACCATACGATCCACGATTTGTGTGTCACAATACTACAGTATATATCCCAATACTAAACAATACGATATACATCGGGATATATCGCAATATCAATAATAATTAGACATTTCACCTTTACAAGTACAAAAGGGGATGGAATGCAATTTATTTCATTTTTTTTTTTAAACTTGCAGGAACAAGTATATGGTAACTCACTGTAATTCAACTACCAATATCAAAAAGAAGTGGTATGTTTTGAAAACTGTCCAATTACATTTTTCTAAAAAGTTTAACTTTTGCTTCTAGAACAGATTCTGATTCTGTTAAGTTATAAAAGTGTTAGAATAAAAAGTTACCACATACATCTATAAAAGTGCCCAGTATGTTTTATGAAAATAAAGTGCAATCAGCTCCCAAAGCTGAAATGCATTGAGGAGTGAAGTAGTTTAATAAGGTTTGATGTTGTTCACTGACAACTAGTGACCAGGCGGTTACGTGCTATGCATATGTTAAATGGATTTTTTGTTAAAAAAAATGATTAAAAAAAAATCGATTTGGACATTTTTTGGATCGATACAATAATCACGCAATGAAATATCGCGATATAAATCAATTTTTCTTCCACTTTTAATATATACAGTATGCTTTTCCACTGTAACTGAAGATCACCAAAATAAACTATATTAATACTGCAACAAGGCATATTCATTATGTCAGGTATACTCAGGCGTACTTCATGTTACCGTATAAAACAGTCCTCTGTGAAGACTTGTTTCTGCTGCAGGACCTCACCATGGAGACGGAGCTGGAGGCTGTTAATGGGAGGAGGGTCAGAGCCATTGAGGTGTTTGTTCATGCTCTTCGCTTCTTCCGGGAACATGCTCTGAAGGTATGTTTCCATCCATTGTTACGCGATGGAGAGAAGTTTTTCAAGTGCTTTTATTGTCAGAAAATGGATACTTGAGCTTGTTTGACCACAGAAGAGTTTTGCTTTTTGGGTGTTTAGGAGGTGAAGGATCAATCGTCTTCCGTGCTCGAAGGAGAGGAGATCAGATGGGTCATTACGGTCCCTGCAGTGTGGAGACAGCCTGCCAAACAGTTCATGAGAGAGGCTGCATACCTGGTAGGACATTTTAAATATATACCACACACAAAGGCAGCGACAAATATGCACATTTTAGAATATTTTTGCATTTATAATGAATATATATTAAATGAAAATCACAAAAATATTACAGTATAATGTAAGGATGTCCCGATCCGTTATCAATATCGTATATCCATCCGATATCAGTAAACAACAGGTATCAGATTGTATCTGCCTGTATCTTGCATTTTGTCTCTGTGGCACTTTGAGATTATTAAATGTAAAGTGCTTTACAAATCAAATAAAGTTATTATCCCCCACCACAAAGTGTGGAAGGGGGATTTAGATTTGAGCTCCGTCCGTCCGTGGTTCCGTCCATTCGAGTTATTTTTTTACGGAGTTATTGCCTTTGTTCCATTTTTTTATTATGCAGGGGATGAAGATTGTTTTGTTATTATTATTGTCTAAAATCTTGAATACAAGCACTCCAATACAAGCATAGAAAATTGACAATATTGTGTCTTGGATTTTTTCCTGCCCTCAGTTGTTCCCACCATAGTGAGTAAAAAAAACTGAAATTAACTGGAATTGTTATTTTGCAGTTTAAAACTTTAATTAGTTTTTATTGGATGTATAAAGGCTAATTTTCTGGGTCTTTAATATATTTTTTTATTAAATATATTTTGTTGTAGAATACTTTCATGTTTAAGGTTAAAATGGAGTGTGATTTTTTTTTTCTTTATTTTTTTTTTCTTTTTTTATTTCAGATAACGGATCGATATCGGTATTGTCCAATAAGCCTTTTCACACTCTCGGAAATCTCGCTCTTCTTCAATTCTCGCTTTGTTGAGACCTTGAGTAGAGACTGGTTTTTGCTGGCACTGTGAATCTAATCTAACATGACTCAGCAAAGGAACAACGTTCATCGTGTATAAACACATGAAAAATTGTGCACATGAACACTCATTTGATGATATGATGATTGATATAATAGTTGCCGTAACAACTTCCATTGAATTAAAATAATAGTTTAATAACAAATAATTATGGACCTGGTTTGGGAATGGTATTCCTCATAAATTTACCTTTTCAAAGTGAGAACTCATACTTTTCATACTCGGAAATCCCGCTTGTCCCATCAATAATAATGATACATTTTATTTATAAGCGCTTTTCAAAAACTCAAAGACACTTTACAGTTCTTAAAACAATTACACAAATTAAAAAAAAAGAAACTAACAATAATAAAGGTAAATACCAAAAAAAATACATAACAATCTCAAGTTAAAAGCTTGGGAGAAGGAGTGTGGAAACAGGAGGTCTGTCGCTTTGATACTGGGGACGGGACCTAGATAAGCAAACTGCTTCTCTCGTCTCCTTTTTCGACATGTACAAAACAAAACAAAAAAGAAATAACAAAACTTCTGTGAATGCAACCATGTCGGAAATAAACTGAATAAATAAATACTGTTTCTCTCATCGGTTTTACAAAAGTGCTCAGATATGTGCATCATTCCCAGGAGTCCGAATTCCGCCCGCTGGGGACACAGGTTGTTGGTGTTTTCGTTCACCAGGTGTAATTTGCGCAGAAGCGAGTGGAATGCCTTGCTTTGATAATGCTGCTAAGCTGCTCCCATTGGTTTTTAAAAGTTCTCAGATCGGCCAAAAATGACTTCAGCGGATGTCCCTGGTCTCCACTCAAGTCTGAACATGGAATAAAATGACAAACGCTGTTAGGTTGGAAATATCCTGGTCTTAATATCGGTATTGTATTGAAAATAAAAAAGTTGTATCAGGATTTGGGACGCCCCTAGTATTAAGTATACATGTTATCCCAGGAGGAAAAACGTTTTATTGTATTTACTTTTAAAAAAAAATTGTGTTTTAATTCACCCCAATCCTGGAGCTGCTACTTCCTGATTTCCTGCCATTATTATGAATTAGCCAGTTGCTAACCGCTACTTCTGCTAATGTTTACTCAAGTGGCGCGCACAGGATTAAAGTGGGTGCACATTTTAAATAGGTAAATGTGTTTAATTCAACCAATCCGATTTTTCAGATTTTAAAATCAATTCCAAAATTACCAACTGTACTTTTAATATGCACAGTTGGCAAAGATGAATATTATGCTGTAAAAAGGTCCAGAAGTTGTAAACATGGACGTGTGGAGAGTTTCATGTGGACAAAGTCACAGTCAGCAGTCTGCTATTCACCCATGAAACATCATGTGCACTTCCAGATGTACACTATACTAGACATATTGCACTAACACTCACACTCGTTGGGGCGTGGGTGCTTCCTGATGATGATGTCATGACGATCGAACAATACGGGAGACCGGCGTACAAACACAGGAAGTCGACATCAGACCCCCACCCTGCGCGCACCCACACACACACACACACACACACACACACACACACTTACAGATGATTACTGCCCTTAACTTTGCTTCTAATCCATCATGAGCGATGCTTATTAAACGTCTCTTTTCTTTAGTCTGACTCTGATCTCATCAAAGAAAACTGACTTTTAGGTCAAACATGCTCCCATCGCCACCATTCACTGTGTTTACATCTCTCTGGATGTTTACGTTGTACAGCTGTCTCTTAGGGCACAAGTGTGTGTGAATTTGTGTGAGTGTCCTTGCATAAGTTTCTAAGCCTCTTGGAAAAAGTTACTCAACATACTCATTACTTTCAACCCCCACATTTATTTTTGGTAATAAATCTTGCCACGGTTCCTTTGCATATAGTAAACATCTCATGTATAAATCTTGCACAATTTGAACTTCATTTTTTTCCACAAAAGGCATCTGTATAAAATTCAACTTTTGTCAAAATGTATTATTATTATTATTATTATTATTATTATTATTATTATTATATTTTAAATGAAGTCACACCAATGAATTAAATTCAAAATTAGAAAATTCTCAGGCTCTAAGTATAGCTAAATTTATGAAATCTAAATCTGAGAAAATAATCTCCATTCAACACTGTTTTGGCTCCGTGCATTACGTTTAATCTGATTGGTCGGCTATGATGTGATGCATTTGATTGTTGTATGGTCATTTCATTTTTTTGTAGTTTCACAATGTCCGTTAATGTCATTTTAAAACTAAAACATAATAATTTACTCAGTTATGGTTTGGTGTAGAAATGTAACAATTACTTTACTTCTAGTAAAAATACTGATTTAGAAATATACTCAAAAGAGCCATAAAAGTAACTCAATTAAAATAATGTGAGTACTTAATCCATTACTTTCACCTCTGCTATATACGTACTTATTTAATCTAAAACGTGTGTTTGTTTGAAGGGTAAAGCCTGTGTTTCTCTGTGTCTTCCAGGCTGGACTGGTGTCTCCTGACTGTCCTGAGCATCTCCTCATCGCCTTGGAACCCGAGGCGGCGTCCATCTACTGTCGAAAGCTCCGCCTCCACCAGGTGATAGATCTGAGTGTGCAGCCAATCACAAACGGGCTCGATCTGGACGGTTCCAGGCCATTCGACTCAAGCTTTAGACAAGGTAGTGTGAATGTGTGTGTGTTTGTGTTTTATCTTTCAGCAGCAGCATAAGCAGAGAACCACACTCTGTTCCTGGAAGTGTTATTTGGTTTCCCTAAGGGGGGGTAACAAGTTACAACCAGGTAGGGCACTGAAGGCAGGGATAAGGTTACAGATCGGATGATGAATTTGCCTCAGATGACTTTACACACAACTCTACACAGCCCATATGTGTTGTGTCGAGCACACAACGAAGCAGGAGAGCTTGAAACATGAGCGGAGGAAGAGAGGAGAGTGGGATTTAGAGCCAGACAGAAGCCATCCAAAGAAGCTTTGTCCCCTACTCATTTTTTTTTACAATGGCCACGGTTACATGCTCTTTTTTTTAATTCGGAATTAGTTATTTTGAATTAAATCATTTGGAAATAAAGTGTTATGCTTCGTGTTTACATGGAAATAGTAATTCCCGAATTGAGCTTTACATGGAAAACCGGTTTATTTGGCTTTAGTTCATTCTGCTTTAGGTCTGGGGGTTGGAAATGGTTCTGATTGGACAGGGGACGAATGTGAAGTATCACGTCCATCAGGAAAAACACACAACAAACCTTTTATTGTCAGCTATAACACAGAAGACCACCCATGAGAACTGTTTTCACCTTTCACGGTAGGGAAAAAGCTCACTAAAACTCCGGAAAACGATCACCAGGAATAAATATTTGCTCCCTGGTAAAGATAGTAGCTAAAACAACAGATAAAATGATAAACTGGTGATATTACAGCCTCCGTGTCCTAGTACCAGCCGTCCGGTGAAGCTTGTTCCGTTTACCACGTTTACCAAGGTCTGTGTGTGTCAATAAGTTCGTGTGTGTCCATGTTTATGCTTTCGTCCATCCACTCTTTTCATTATATCCATGTTTTTTAAATAGTATTGGCTGGAGTTCGGGCCACCGCCATCTTGGATTATGTCGTCACCAGCGCGTCATCGCCGCAAGTCGCGCAAACGCAGAACGACCCAAATTAACTTAAAGCAAAATTAAGCAGGTTTAGTGTTTACAAGACAGAGGAACTATTTAATTCAGAATTAAAATCACAATAAACCAGCCACCTAATTAGGATTTAAGTTTAATTTGGAATTAAATTAGCATTAGGAATTAAGTGTGTAAATGGTCAGTTTAAAGAGGAATTAACTTTTATTCTGCTTTAAAGAGGAATTAAAGCTCCCATGTAAACGTGGCCATTCATTCCTTTGTGAACGTTAGATTTCATCTATCACAAAATCTCTTGTTAAAACTGCAATATGTCATTTTTTTTGGCATCAGTTGGTGAAAAATCCATAATCATCTTTGAGCATATTGTAATCCATAGTGTTCTGAGTGGACAGTGAACATATTTTCTTTCTCCTGTCCCTGTAAATGAAGTTTAGAAATCCAGGAGCGTGACGCTGGATGTCAGCCAATCAGAGATCTTTCTACAAACACGTGTGCTCCATGAGCTGTACATCGGTAGTAAAAGTGTAATGACGGACGTCCCAGCAGAAGTCTCCATAATAGCATTAGACACCGCCGTTACACAGCAAATCAAGAGGAATAAGGCAGACCGAGGTAGAGAAGCAACAGTTTAAGAGGCACAAACACTGAGGAGGAGCGGATCACTTTGTGTCCTCAGCCGCTGCTCGGGACAGTAACTAGAGTGATACGTACAACCATGTCAGAGTCTCTAAAACACCAGAAAAATCTACACCAACACAAGATAAAGTCCATACAATTGTCACTAGTCTCTAAGGAGAAAAAAGTATCAGTAAGAGAGGTTGAGTTTTGTTTTCGGTTTCAAAACGGAGCAGAGACAAGATTCTACATACCGCAGCTTTAAGTAGCAGCACAAACAAATGCAAAAATAAGTGTTGTTTTTCCGCATAAACCCCAAAATAAACATCCACCATTGTTTTTGCCACAACTTTCGGTTTGTGAAAACACCAGAAATGTGTTGGGAAGTCACTTTGGCAGAGTTATTTTTTGGAAAACCTAAGAAACAAAACAAACTTTCAAGCTGTAATTTCAACCTTTTACATCTGTTTTTTTTTTTTTTTTTTTTTTTTTTTTTTTAGCAAATTTGTTGGTCTGAGAACTATACTGTCTTAATCAGATAAAATACAAATAAAATGTCTCCAGCAGCTTTAAATGACAAATATGAATTCAATCTATTGTTAAGATCCAGAACTTGGCACAAAGAAAAAACTTATTGGGGTGAAACGTCTGGGCACAAAGATAAAAAGCAACGAATTACGTAGAATGCAATTTACAAGCAACTCAAACAAAAGTGAGGTCAGTCAAGCAGACGTGTGTGCAATTATGCCGCACAAAAATAAAACATGCCCATCTTTTAGCAGCAACAGAGAAAAGGGATTGTTGTATAAGATGACTGTTGTATAATTTGGTCAGTGAACATGCCGTCCAAAATCCCCTGCAAAGGCCTGCTTAAATACATATGCACTCAGTGACACACACACACAGAGAGAGAGAGAGAGAGAGAGAGAGGCACACACACAGACACCCCAAACACAGGATATTGTAATTGGAACAAGGTGCAGTGAGACCATGATCTCACCCCCTCCCGTCATTCTCCCTCTCCTTCTTACTTTCATATTTCACTCTCCCCTCCCTCTGTCCCTGCCTTTTTTTCTACACATTTTATTTTGGCCAAGTTGTTCCTTCCCTCAACAAATCTTAGACTTCCGTCCTCACAAAGACAGATATCTGCACACACACACACACACTTTGCTTCACTTTCATTGTTTGTACTAACATTAACTTTTCTTTAACTTAATTTCCAAAGATAGCCACTATTGAACTATTACACATGCACACACACTTCTTTTCTTTTCGTCTATTTCATGTTGATTATTTCCAGACTGAAGTTCTGTGCATCACCCCTTTCCAAACACAGAGATGAAATCGAGACCTGTATGGTTGTAATGTTCTGTTAAGCTTCACTGACTACACACACACACACACACATGGGCACGCACTCGTGCACACACACGCTGATGCACACGCATATTTATAGTCCTTTGAACAAACTTTGCTACAGCTTTTGCTTTCTGCTCTTTGCTGCACAGAAAGTCAGACGTTCTGTTTCTTTGTCGTCGCCCGATCACTGAGTTTACTTTCCCGTTACAGTATTTTTTTGTATTTGTGTGTAGTTCTGCAGTTTGAGCCAATCACAACACACATCTTTGGCTATTTTCAAACCTTTTAAAACCTGCCACATTAATTCAGAGGAAATTAAATAATTGTTTTTTTTTTACTTATTAAAAACAGAATTATACAGGTCTCACAGCCTTTTTACGTCTTGTATGTGTGTGGAGGCATCTGAAGTGTATGTGCTCCGTCTAACATGCTGGCAGCTTGGTTGTATTTCTACCTTCGGTGCATGAGAGCGCTCTGTTTTTACTGGCATCTGTCCACACTCCAAACCTGCCAGTCACGCAGTTCACAGCACGAGCAAACACAGCAAATCTGTGAGATCTTTTCATTTTCAACAAATTACCCCATCATGCAAACATTGGGGCTTTAGTTTGCATTTGTCTTGTGTTTTATTAAGAAAGATCACAAACTTTTAGGGTACTTTATAAGCGATTAATGACCATACGTACCTTTATATCGTTAAAGTCTCCGATATCTGTGAAAGTTACGCATTCTTTGGTTGAGCAATAAAAAATTGTGGAAAACGTGTGCTACCCTTTTATTGACATTATACTGGCCCAATTTTTGGTACAAATATTCAAAATATCAATAAGAACAAGGCAAAATGTGATCTGGCAAAATTTGGAAAACATGTTTTTATTTATTATTTTATATTGTGAGCCACCCTAACCATCTCATGCAAATCCCAGGCTAATTATTTGATTTGAACGTTCTTCATAACCTGAAACACTTAAATGTTTCACTACAGTAAACACAAATTATTATGTTTAGATGCCCGTTTCAAAATTGCAAATGTGAGAAACAGATTTCTGAATTTCTTCCTAAAGTTTAACCTTTATTTTCTGGGCATTTAGATGTAATTTATCCAGGGATCATCATCCACATTCATACTTCAATTTATTGCATTATAATCTATATAGAAAATAAATTTTTTAAAAATGAGTGTGTGGGTTTTTTTTCTTCTTTTAGCTTTAAACATATTGATGGTTTTTACGTTATTTTAGGTCCAATTTGTTAATAACGTATGTATTGAAATTGGGTTTTTATTTCAGAAATAGATTACGCCACCAATCATCGTTACATTTAAACCGGTTGTTGTGTCCCCCTCTTTAATTTCTCCACATTTGTCACCAGACTGGTTAGATAAATTAGACCCCACAACACAATATGCACAATAGCATCACATTACACTTTCAGCACAACCAAAATAATTGACTCTTTCCCACCCTTTCCATTGTCTCACCCTAACTCCCTCTTCTCTGTTCCTTTCCCCCTCACCAAAGTGTAACACTACAAGGCACTTTACCCACATTGCCTCATATCAATGGGTATGCCTTGTGCATGAATGTTGGTGGTGGTCAGAAGGGCCGTAGGTGCAAAATGGCAGCCGCGCTTCTGTCAGTCGGCCCCAGGGCAGCTGTGGCTACATTGTAGCTTACCACCACCGGTATGAATCTGTGAGTGACTGGTGTGAATGAATAATGGTTTCTGTAACGCGCTTTGAGTCTCGTTGAGAAAAGCGCTCCATAAATCCAAGCCATTATTATTATTATTAGATTAAATGTATTCCACAGTCGTACTTCAATGTATTGCATTAAAAAAATATGAACATTGGTGAGTTTTTTGTTTTTTTTTATCTTTAAAGATATCAGTGGTTTTCACAGTAAAAAAACAAACTTTTTTTTCTACTAGATTATGCGGTTTTTATGTGATTTTAGGTCCAATTTGTTAATAAAGTAATTAGAGTAACACTTGCCCTCTCTTTTCATATCTTCCCTCTAATAAGGTCTTTTTTTTAGAGGGAGGGATAGATCATGCTTCTTATTTGAGACTAAAACGCGCCTTGTTGAGGCTACTTTTATGTCCATGTTGGACTACGGTGACCTTGTTTACATGAATGCTTCCTCTCGGGGTGGTGTTTAGCTCAGTGGGTTGAGCCCCCGCCCCATGTACAGAGGCTATAGCTCCTCACCTGCAGCAGGTCCAGGTTCGATTCCCGGCCTGGGACCCTTTCCTGCGTGTCATTCCCTGCTTTCTCTGACCCCCTTCCTGTCAAGCAACTGTCATATAAAGGCCACTAGAGCCAAAAAAATCCTTTAAAAAAAAAAAAAAAAAATGAATGCTTCCTCTCAGTGTCTTCATTGCTGGACACTGTTTATCACACTGCACTGAGATGTATCACTAACTGCAAAGCAAAGGGTTGGATGGACGCTCTTTATTTATATCATTACGCTGGCATATCTACTGGTTTGGTTTTATCTACAAGGCAATTCTTGGTTTGCTGCCTCCCTAACCCTACCTTTGTAGTTATGTGATCCAAGAAACTAGATGTAACCAGTCTGCACACTAAAGGCTTATTTTTACTCACCGTTCCAATTGTTTGTACTGAACAGGGGGAAAAAAGCCTTATGTGTTCTGCTCCATGTTTATGGAATGCTTTGGAAAAATACTTTAATCTCACAGACTTGGTCTCAATGGGACAAAATCTTCACCATTTTCTTCTTTTATCTCAGTTATCTTTGACTATTTACAGTTTTATTTTTCATTAGCTCTTATTCTGTCACTGTGCTTTCTACTGTTTTTCATGTACTTGTTTTTTTATTTGTTTTAAGAACATTTTACTTTTACTTTAACACTGTAACTTGTTTCATGTACTGCTGCTTAACTTAACCAGGAAACACTTTTGAAAGACATTGTTTATCTCAATATGGTTCTCCTGTTTAAATAAAGGTTAAGGAAATTAAATGTAAAATTGTAAGTTCGCACAGGTTGTGCTGAAAAAAATAATGAAGGTAAAGAGTTTTTAAGGCAGTGGTTCGCAACCTTTTTTGGGTCGTGACCCCATTTTTATACTACACATTTCTGGCGACCCCAGAGACCTTCTTTCTTCTAAAATTAGTTTTTTCTATCATATTTGTTATACCGTGTTGCAAACACATAGTAGTAAGAACTAGTGCACAGAGTGACAATGAGCACCAGCTCAGATATTTTTATACTGCAATTTATTTCAACTAGATATATATTTGAGAAAGTATAGAATACAGGTGTCTGAGATTGTGTGTGGTGTTTACATTTAAAAAAGAATAATAAATATTACCAATTGTTGGACAATACAGAGAACCTCCATTTATCAAGATGTAAAATGACTGTGTTGCAGCGAGGGAGCAGCTGAGGCGGTCCAGACACAGCCGGACCTTCCTGGTGGAGAGTGGAACTGGAGAGCTGTGGTCCGAGCTGCAGACGGGTGAGAACAGAACAGATGTGTGCGTTTATGAGTTTCACAGCTTCCACCACAATCGGGGCCTAATGATGACTTTGACCTTTAACCCTGCACACACTAGCTGTACGCAGCAGATGCGCTGACTTTAATGGGGAAACAATCATCACACACTTGAAAGACTCTGTTTTTACCCTGCTGCTTATTTCAATGCCAGTGTTTGTTTCCAACCAACATGCAAATGAATCAGTGAGTATGAACGTGCCCTCTTTTAGTATACAGACCCTTTCCAAAAAATCAGAATATCATGGAAAAGTTGTTTAATTTCCATAATTCCATTCAAAAAGTTAAACTTTCATAGATCATAGATTCAGGGCCCACAATTTAAACGATTTCAAGTATTTATTTGTTTATTTTAACATAATTTGAGCTTCCAGCTCATAAAACCCACAAAAACAGGATTTCAAAAAATTAGAATACTGTGAAGAAATCACCATTTACTTTTCAGTTTTTGCAGAAAAAAAGGAGAGAAGAAGGACTGGGCTGTTGGCCAGTGGTCTAAGCTGCTCTTTTCTGATGAAAGTAAAGTGTCTGTCATTCAGGAATCAAGGTCCAAGGGTTTGGAGGAAGACGGGTGAGGAACAGAACAGAACATTGCACCCCAAATCATGACTGACTGTGGATATTTCACACTGGACCTGAAGCAGCTTGGGTTCTGTTCCTCACCCGTCTTCCTCCAAACCCTGCCTGGGGCACCAGGTAGACCGCATGGACCATGTGAGGTGCCCTCAGGAGCTCTAGTCACCAATGAGCTCCATCTAAAATCCGATTTACTTTCCAGGATTCAAACTCACAAAGATAAATACAGATGGGAGATGTAGTTAGTACTTAGTAGAGTTAAATACTGCTGCATGTGATAAAGTTTTAGTATTGAATGAACCTTCTTTAAATGGGTTTTTTCACTGAAAAATTGTATAAAATGTTTTTAAGTTTTGCAGATCTGGTGTATGGTCAGTGTTGTGTTGTATAAAATAAGATTTATATGAAATATGTTTTTTTAAAAAGCAAGTGGATTTTTTTATGACGTGATGACAATGAAACAATTGCATACATTAAGACAAATAAAGCATTTCATGTTGAATCCTCAACATTTTCTACCTTTTTAGCCATCCTTATTATCCTACCATCGAAAAAAAAAGTGAAATTGTGGAAAATGTAGTACTTAAGAAGTACTTTTCTAACTGGGAACCCTACGGACTATAAAGTACCTTAGCTCAGTTTCAGAAAGGTTGGTGACCCCTGCATGCTTTAAAGGATCAGGTTTGGCCCCCAGGCCTTGAGTTTGACACATTTTGTTGGATACTCTTGTTACTCAGTACTTTTTCTCTCCTGTCAGCTTGTTTTTTCTTTTTTCATTGCTTCAGTTTTGATAGTAGAGTTTCTGTCGGTCCTCATACGGGTTGTTCCAGCCTTGCCAAACCTTTAATATGTCAGGCTCATCAATGCAAGAGCCAATCAGAGAGAGGCGAGTCATGTCTAATAGTGTTGTTGTTTGGCAGTGAGAAGGACAAATATACTCATTCTGAGAATCGATGGACATAATGTATTTCTATTTAATGTATCATTAAAAAAAGCATTTTAAAGCTGGCAATATAAAGTCTGGTTGCACTGCATTTTATTAAGTTTTTAGCATTTGTTAAATATAACTCAATGATGCTCCAATATTACAAGTGACAGAAATATGTTGTTTTTCTTGTTAATAATAGAGGTGTTGGTTTTTTGGCAAATAAAACTGTTTGTACTGATGAATGCAGCTGAGTTTGTAAACTTAGACTTCTTATTTTTATTTGCGCACAATGTTGAGCCTATTGAACAGCACTTTGTTCTTTCTGTGAATAATGGGATTTCTGTTGGTTTGATGTGGTTTTATTATGGTTATAGTAGTTATTGAAACACGACACAGGGTTATTCAGTCGTACTATAAACATGTAACAGATAGTGCATCAGTGTTTTCTTATTTACAATTATGATGATGAAAATAATACTAGAGATTTTTAATAAATTAATTATGTGTGTGTGTGGTCAGAATAATTTTATTTTCAACAATGTGGACATTTTTTATTTCAAGGCAGTTTATTTAAACTTTTAAACAGATATCAGCTACAGGTTTATCATTCATTGCGGTAGATATGAGCCAGTCTGTATTATACTTTATACAACAGTTAGTTCTGACCAAATAATACTGGTGTGACAATATACGGCGCGAGCCTGCAACCGAATCACGCCAAATATCAACACGACACTTCCTCTCGTGTGATATTGCTTAAGTATGGAACCTCAGGAAGTAGTGGTGGATGTGAAACAGAGGTGGGCGATAAATCCATGTCCTGTTTTCCTCCTCGTACCCTGCAGCTCCCGTTCTTTTTGACCATTACCATGCAGTACGTCATCAGGGATTAGAAAGAATGGGTGTCTTGGGTTCTTTTCTGCTTTTTTCACCATACTCCCCAGCACTTGTGGGCCTGGAATGACCTCTCTAGCTGGTGCCTATCTCCAACTGAGAGAATCCATTTCCTTATTGTGCTTTCTCACCACGTGCGGCGTTGGAGGAGTGTGGAGAGGTTGGGCGAGATTTTTGCACCAGCCAGGCATGACACTGTAGCTTCACCAATCGTGATCGCTGCTTTGGGCAAATGGTCAAGCACTGGTTCATGAAGTCTTTGCATTTACGAGACAGCCTATCAAAGGGGGGGTTTAGTCCATTCATATATTCTTTGGTGTGGAACGGTCTGTCACTGTAGAGGTTCCACAGCAGGGCCCCTATCTGCCACACTGTAGTTTGCTCTGCATAGCACAGATTCAGCAGATGCTGCTCAGGTGGTGCATTGGCTAAACTGCCTCGAAAAGTCGTGTAGGGCTTTTTTTGTAAAATATCGCCACAGCCAAAATCAATGATCTTGATTGAGAGCTCTTCTTGGACCCGAAAAACCAGGATGTTCTCTCCCTTTATATCACGGTGAAAAATCCCATTCTTATGCATTAGCACGGCAGCGTCCACGAGCTGTTTGAAGATGCTCTTGACCTCGTGCTGTGGGATATTTCCCCCTCTCCATTTAAATAACTCCTTGATGTTCATCGATTTTAAGGGGCGCTCCATAACTATGAGGACTTCCTCGTTTAGCTAGAAGACATCCAATAAGCCGATGACCGCGTGGTTTATTTCACTGCCATTGTAGAGGAGGCGGGCTGCCTGGGCCATGAGGACGACCTCAGTTATCGTTTTGTAATTGTCATTCTGGGTTTTTGCCCACATGTATTTGACCAAGTTTAATGGAATGTGCTTTATTGCCACGGGTCTTGAGTCAGAACGGCGTACTCCTGCGGTGACTATTCCGAAGCATCCTTGACCAATTGTTTCGAATTCAAAATATTTCTCTTTAAATTCCTTTTTTGATTTTCGGACAACTACACGGTTGTCAAACGGTCTAATTTTAGGTTTCGAGGACAATGACTTTTCATAGAAGATTTCGGGGACAGAATAGTTTAGGGACATCATGTCTGGGCTAGACTTGGAAGGGCCGGCTTCTTTGTCTGGTTGGCGTGGCTCAAGTTTAGATGATTGATTTGTTGCTGAGGAGAACGGTAAGTCAGTGCTGGACTTGCATGTGTGGTACTCCTTACTGCTCACACACTGCTCCACTTTTAGTACTAACCTTGTTTTGGCTTTGATGATTTTACTTGTTTTCTTCTCCTCAAGGTCATTGCGGGCCAAGCAGCTCTGTTTGCTTGGTCTTTCATCCTACAGCTCTTTGACAGCTTTTCTTTTCTTGCTGTTCATGGTTGTAAACAGTTCTTCTTTTGCCGTTCTTTCCTTTGCCTCTGTGATGACCACTGCAGGGGGTAGGATGAGATTCAGTGGGACGGATCTTTTGTGGTTTTCCCTCTGCCACATGGTGTTTCTTAGATGTTCTTTCCTGTTATGTTCTTTTGTACTGATTTCATTGCTGTCCTAAAGCCTAATAAACACAGTATATTGTAATTTGTACTTTATAAATGCACAGTTTTTATGAACACTCAAGGTTTTTTTTTTGTTTTTCTTTTGCTTTTTTTTTTTTTTTTTTTCGTGGGCCTATATACATCAACACAAAACAAAAACAATAAGTAAGGGGTCAACTCTTCTTGAACTAGGGGGCTTACAGTTTTCATGTTAGATGTAAAAAACACATTTTCACTTAAATTCTGGCGTTTTTGTTTTTAACTGTAAATGTTTTTTTTCTTACTGTAACTGAGCACACAATGCTCACACTGGCAACCAGGGCCGTTCCAAGCTCACAGCAGGAATCCCCCCTCCCTGTCCCTTTTCTGGCACGGTAGAACGGACGTGATCACCAGCTCCACTCGGTTCCCACAGAGATTAATTTATGACACACGTATGGCGTTACGTCACCATTAAGTGACCCTGGGTTTGTTGTTGACAGTACATGCTGTTAATTTTACATTTTCTGTTGCGTAGTGTAATTATAAATCAAGATTTACCCAGACACGTGCTCTTTTCACGGCTGGATTATACGAACGAACTGAGTTTCCCAGGGCCCCTGAACGCATCATGTTAATTTAAATGATCGTAAATCAGCTCATATTTGCTTTATCGGAGAAATTCCACCAGTTTATGAAAGATAAGAAGTTGCTCTTTACAGCCAGTGTAAATTACGGTAATTTTACTCACGCGTAACGGAAACATTAAAGATGGCGCTTTGTTTTGACGAAATCGACACGAGGAACATAGAGAGAACCAAGTGAGAGAGAAAGAAAGAGAGAGAGATTAAAACAGACCAAATGTTAGTGGATTTATTGAAAATGAAAGACTCTCTGACGATGAAAACCACCATGGATGGAGGTTCAAAGGGATTTAAAAACAAAGGAGGAAATTGAGCCTATGAAGGTAAGATCAGTTTAATTTCTAGATCAATAAATCATTCTGCTTTTGTGGCGCTAGTCTTTGTGTACATTAATGTACAAAGTGTAATAAAGTGTAAATAGATGCTTTTAATGTGTGAGACAGTTTAGGACAGTTTGTTTAAACTTTGTGTGTGTGCGTGTGTGTGTCCATATGAGCATATTTATCTCCATCACTTTCAGTTTTCCTTTCGATGAACATGACAATATCTAACTCTTCTTTTATTTCTTCTTCTTTAAGTCCATGCACAGTGGCCACGCCCCTCCCTGGACATCAAAACCATGAGCTGACCCTAGTTTCCATCATCTGGTCTCGACCCATCACTTCCACAGACAAAAGACAGAATAAAGTTCAGAGTCAACATGGGACCATGGGATGCACTTATTTATTGAAATGTATATTCAATGATTATTTAATGTTCTGTAATTTTGTTTTTTAGGAGATGTTTTTCATTGTTTCAATAATTTAGAGACTTAAGGGAGGTTTATATGATATGTTTCAAGAACAGATTGTTATAATGCATAATAAAGGTGATTGACTTGAGTCACCACTAATTTCAGATTGTTTTTATGTCTTTGTATAAAGAGACTTTAAAAGGACAACGATGGTGTGCAGGGCTGCAGTAATGTTGGCTTCATACAATAATAATAATAACAACAACAACTGCACATTATTATTCACTGGAAGCTTAGATATTGTGTGACAAAGATATCAAATTTTGTTGTACTCCCAATGTTTAAATGTTTTGTTTTTAAGGTCCATGTTAAATTTTGCAAAAGGTTACACTTTATTTCTGGCTTATTGATTTTTGTTTGGCAAATTATTACACTTTCTTTCTGACGTTTCATTTATTTGGGCTTGTATTTGTGATGTTCTGTTTTTGGTTACATTTGGATGGATAAATTAATACACTACACTTTGCTCCCCAAGACACTTTGTTTGTTGTGATTCTACAGAGTTTGTGAGTATGTGTCCCAGAACACTGAAACACCATATAGATATACCTGCTTTATATATATATACATTATTTATACATTAGCAGCAGTACAATGTCCAATTTCCATTTTTTTCTGGGTTATATAATAGCAACCACATGTGTCCTATATATACCAGTAATGTTTCATACATTTGCATGCGCGGTCCACCGTGCCAGTCTGGCACGCTGTTTGGACCATCTCTTCCAGCAGGACCATCGGGCCATTACCCCCCCCTGCAGTGCAGTTCACACCTACGCAGGCCAGACAATGGTCCCCCATGGTTTCACACATGCACAGAGCTGGTTAGGAACGGCACTGGTTGCCAGTGTGAGCACTGATAAAGGGGCCAACATCAAAATGTGTTGCCTGAGGGCAAGACTATGCCATAGAAGAAGCATGAAATCAAATAAATATTTATATGTTGAATTCACGTCATTAGAATATTAGATCAGCTCTGAAGGTACAGAGCGAGGGACTTTATTTTCATTGTTTGCAGAGAAAAAAATGAGGATCTTCATCTGCATTTGTTAGTTGTACCTATTAAAGAAGTCAGTGAGTGTAAATTAGGCTGCGTTGTTTTTTACAGTCTAATATCCACATCTGCACAAACTGTTTATTGAGCAGCATGTGACCATAGATGTCTAAAAAAAAAAAAAAAAAGCATTTATAATCTCCGTCACTTAAATGTCGCTAAACTTTGTTTATAGATGTATTGATGAATTTTTGAAAATTTGAATGTATTTTTTTAAGTTTGCTTCCACACAGTACACTCTAGTGTTGTACTAATCGAGACTGGCCTTGGTCTCAAGTGCATTTTTATTCAGCTTTTTGTCCCGGTCGCAGACTGGCCAGACTTTGGATTTTCCGTCAACACCAGCACTGATAGGCTATTTTTCAACTTCATTAATGTGATAATAAGGATAAGCACTTGGATCTGTTCCTGATTAATTAATTTTGTCATTTGGCTTCAAACATTTAACTTTAGCTCACAGATCGTTTTGTTTTCTACTGTCTTATGTGTCAGACGCCTGCAAAAACACATTAGTCCATCTTAGTCACCAACTGTCCTAATAATGTCTTTTTTTAGAGCTTTTCACTTATGGAAAAAATTACCTCGGGACCTGAAAGACATGTCAACTTTACGCATATTTAAAAATGCTTTAAAATAATTGTTTTACCATTCTTAATACACATTCATATCATGTATTTTTTTTATCTTGATTTACCTTTTCATGTAATATTTCTGTATATTTTTAACAGTCTTTAATTTTTTTCTGTTCTTACATGCACTCGAATCTTGATTTTTTTTTTTTTTTTAAATGGACTCCAGGAAGATTAGCAACCACTACCATGGGAGGTAATGGGGATCCTATATAAACAAAATAAACCAATCTTATTTATAGGAATATATCGGAAATACCTCCTGAAACCTTCACTTTAGGCCTCATTCACCTGACAAATCCACAGTGCGTAGCAAGAGAGAGAGGTGCCACTCTGTGGGACGTGACAAAGCGCTCAGCTACTCTGTCCAAAATAAGGTCACCCATACGCACTTGCACGGATGCGACCAATTTTTCACTCGCACACACTGAAGAAATAGTCGCATATGCGACCAATTTAGTCGCAGTGTCGAGCCCTGCATCAAACACAATCCAGGTTTTGATTGGTTCTTTTTGCCCGGCCGCGGTGTATTCTGGCAATCTGCCAAAGGCAGCAGGCGGGACTCAATGAACCGTTTTTTTTTCACACAAACTACTAGCACACATGACAAAAAGTCACTTTTTAAGAGTTATGGATTGCACCTTTAAGCTTAGAAAAAATAAAAATAAATAGGCCGGAAAACAGGGAAAAAAATGTGTCCAAAAAACTGAAAAAATTTAGTATGAAAAACTGAAAAAACAAACCAAAAAAAAATAATTATTCAGAGTGAATTCAATACACTTGACTCGACTCCCAAAAGTCTTGGTCTTGGTCTTGATCTATGACACAATTCTTTGGAGCCACGTGCCCCAACCGACCCTTTCTACTCCCTTTCCTGTCCACACACACACGCACACCACACGCACACACAGAGAGAGAGAGGAAGGACCCAGCCCATGGGACTCTCTACTCCCTCTTATTTTTTTCCTTCTAAACCACAATTTTTTGAGCTATTTGCTGAACTTCATCTTCGCTTTCTTCCTTCACTCGTCCTGTGTTCCAGCTGTATGCTGAGATAATGAGAGGGTTAATTTAAACAACTCTTATCGCTGCACCGTGCATAGACTGTAAGCTATTGCAGAGGGAGGCCAGGGAAATATTTACATTTCAGAGGCTGCTGCTGGTTTAATTGTAAAGTTGCACAGGCAAAAATAAACGGCAACATCTTGCAACAAATCACGTTTTTAGGTTACTTTTGACCAGATTTACAGCAATACATGTAAAATTTGTGATATTTTTTTCTAGTGAAAATGTAATGCCAGTGATAAATCTAAATGTTAAATATGAAATCTAAATGTTAAATCTAAATGCTGAATGTTAAATTTAAAAGCTGAATGTTAAATCTAAATGTTGAAATTAAATGTTATATTTAATCTAAATGTTATATCTAAATGTTAAATATGAAATATAAATGCTAAATCATAATGTTAAATATTTAATCTAAATCTAAAATGTGAATTCTAAATGTTACATTTAAATAGAAATGTTAAATGTAAATGCTGAAAGTTAAATCTAAATGTTACATTTAAATCTTAAATGTTTAATTTAAATGTAAATATTACATCTAAATGTGAAATATTAAATCTAAATTTTAAATTAAAATCCTAAATGTTTAATCTAAATCTAAATGTTATATCTAAATGTTAAATCTAAATGTTAGATTTAAATTTTAAATATTAAATCAAAATTTTACAATTAAATATAAATGTGAAATATAAATATAAATGTTAAATTTAAATTTTAAACATGAAATCTAAGTGTTATATCTAAATGTTGAATGTTAAATCTAAATGTCACAGGAGAAAATAAATATTTAGCTTATATAAACAAATTCACCAGGAAGTGTTAAAATAAAAGCTCATAAGTATCACTGTAAATCTGGTCAAAAGTAACATTAAAAAAAATTCACATTTAATTTTTAAACGTGTTTTGTTGCTAAATGTTGCAAAAAGATGCAGTTTATTTTAGCATGCTCAACTTAAAAATCGGCGCCCCACAGGGGAAACAGACACACACACATTTCACAACATTAGGATCATTTACTGCTATTTCACAAGCTCCCATTGCACTCGGTTACTTAAACAATATCTCTAATCCTACTGATAAACACAATAGATCACGTGTGTGTTTCTGATTTCTTTCCTTGCAGGGGATCGGTACGTCGTTGCAGACTGTGGAGGAGGAACAGTTGATCTGACAGTTCATCAGATAGAACAACCACAGGGGACCCTCAAAGAGCTCTACAAGGCTTCAGGTAAATATTGTCGTATGCGGAATTTGAGATTTTTTTTTTGTTTTTTTTGAGGGGGGGAATAAATGTATAGACCGTCTCGTTATTCCCGTGTAACATATACAGGACAGTAAAGCAAAAATGATTAGTAACATAATTGATAATGTTAAATACAAAAATTTGCGTCGACACATTGTGACGTCCACCGTCCCCAGTACGGGTCAAAATGCATGTTCTCACTTATTAAGGGATTAAATGCTTCTCAAATACTGCAGCATATCACAAGTATCAGATACCTTTTGAAAGCTTAGAATATCACGCAAACACAGTCAGTTATTTTGTCAAACTTGGAAAAAAAATGGCGACATAAACAAGCCATCACTCCTCACCTTTAAAGCGATGCCATGTCTTACTGAATCCATGTTCCATGGTCTCAAAATCTTCCTAAGACATTCAAAAATTCAATAAATCCCAGAAATTTGTCAAAAACACAGTAAAACTGCTGTTAAGAAATTAAATGTAACATCCTATTTCACTCCTAATTTCTCAGCTCTGTGAAGCTGACTGTGTCATTAAAAATCCTCATTTTTAGATTAATGTTATAAATTCGTGATGAAGCCAGAACTGCTGGGTCCATTAACATTGTGAAGAAGAATTGCTGAGTCACCAAAAATTAACTTGTATTTTTAAAAGAACAACAAATTAACTAAATTTTCATATATATTTTGTACAGTCACTGTTTTTTATGGCACTTAAAATATTTGTAAATTATGTACATTATAATTAAGAATTGTCGTTTTTCAATTGTATGATTATCCTCCCCATTCAGCACATGAAATCCTGATATTTTGGATCTTCTTTGCAGTGTGTTGGGCTTTTAATAGATCTTTTTTTTTAATCCAGGTGGTCCCTACGGTGCTGTGGGTGTAGACCTAGCCTTTGAAGCCATGCTGTGTCAGATCTTTGGCGAGGACTTCATCCAGAGCTTCAAAGCCAAGCGACCTGCGGCCTGGGTGGACCTCACCATTGCCTTTGAGGCCAGGAAGCGAACGGCGTCGCCGGGCAGGACCAACGCCCTCAACATCTCCCTGCCTTTCTCTTTCATCGACTTCTACAAGAGGCACCGAGGGCAGAGTGTGGAGGCGGCTCTGCGGAGGAGCAAGTGAGTGTGAGGGAAGAAGTGCGTCAGTGATGATGTGTGACATCCATGGTGAACCATTTTCTCCTGTGTGTGTGTGTGTGTGTCTCAGCATGAACATTGTGAAGTGGTCGTCTCAGGGGATGCTGCGGCTGACTCAAGAGGCCATGAATGAGCTTTTCCAGCCCACCATCATCAACATTGTTCAACACATTGGTGAGAAACACACAGAGACAAATCACTTAAAGGCCTTATGTCATGCTATTTTTCACCCAAAACATAGTATTTGAGGTTTATTTTCCCAAACTCGCCTGTTTTCCAGAGTTTTAGTCTGAAAAGTCACTTTCTGAGCAACTCTACACAAAACAGGCTGATTTGAGTGAGTGGGCGTGTCTATAGACGGGACACGGACTTCCTCCTCCCAGAGGTCGCCAGAGGACGGCCCACCTCCTCCCATCCACTCCGTAGCCGAGCTCATGCTGCTTTATAAACACGAGACAGAACGTAGGGGCGGGGTGTTCGCCGGTACATACATAGATAACATACATAACACTGTGTGAAGGACGCTGACTGACACGCTCACCTTCGTGGGCGTGTCTGTTTACATGTCAATCACGGCAGAGAGCTTCCTGGAGGCGCGGCTTCTCCAGCTCAGTGCCGCGTGAAATTCGTCATCAAAGTGGGAACGTGTCATCAAATTGGAGCGAGGTGTTTGGGCTCACCATGCAGTAAGAAAGGAGCAAATCACCCTTTAACTAACGATTGAGGGAATCAATAAAAAAAACACTTTGGGCATGTGTATGAAGCCCAAATAGCACTTTATCATGTTTAAAGCACAGAAAAGTTGATATAACATTTAGCTTAACATGGACCCTTTAAATAGGAGCCACCCTGTAGGATTTTAAATATGTGTTACAACCTGAAGTAAAAATGTCATAAAGGGGACATATTATGCAATTTTTCACAAGAACCCCAAAAACATTATTTGAGGTTTATTTTCCCAAACTCACCTGTTTTCCAGAGTTTTAGCCTCTGAAAAGTCACTTTCTGAGCAGTTCTGAAATCGGGCCGTTTTGGGGCCTTCCTATGCATGTTCATGAGTGGGCGTGTCTATAGATGCTCACTCACTTCATGTCATGCCAAAAAAACTGCACATTACAGTAAAATACATGGCTATTTAAGCGGCTATTGTTATTTTGAGTTCGTCTCAGCACTTCAGGGTCCGTGCATCTCAGCAGCAGCAGTCATTCAAACTCTGCTAAGTCACTTTCTCCTCCTCTATTGCTCTTCTAACTACAGGAATAGAGCATTTAAGGTGATAATCATGTGTTTTCTCCAACCGCTGCAACGCATTGTGTCACAAACACGTTAGATCAGTGATACAAGACGAAATAACACGAGCGGCGTACATTTCCGAATGAATAAATAGTGCTTACACTAGAGTGTACGACGTTCACTGTGGAGGCACGGCACCAGGACAGTTCTGTATTTAGTTTTACTGGTAGCCATCACTCCTTCACTCGTGAGAACAACAATGGTGGACGCTCGCAAAAGTTTTCATCATGTTGGAGGTGGAGTTACCAGCGGAGGGGAGGGGCTTTTCTTTCCCGATTTGACTTGTGACATCACAAATCTGGAAAATTTGAAACGGAGCAATTTTCTCTGTTGTAAGACTTACAAAGACCACAAAAAAACAACTGGATGGATTTATTTCACATTTTGTGTGCCGGTGGACACTCAAGTTACCTCATATGTGATCAAAAAAACTGCAAAAGTGTTTTTTTCATAATATGTCCCCTTTAATAGAAATAAGAGCACTCAGAGAACGCAAACCTCCACTATGCGCCATATATATATATCCTCTTGGCTTGTAAGAGGACGTTTTGGAAAATCCAGATCTATCCCGATTGCTCAAATGTTTCTGTTGGCTCACAAGTGTCAAACTCATGGCCCGGGGGCCAAATCCGGCCCTTTGGAGCCTATAATTTGACCCACAGGAGAAAGTAAAAAAGACAGAGAAAACATGAATTATTGTGTAATCAAAACACAACACTCCCGGTGCATGATGCAGTAATTTTTAATGTTAAACAGTGGAAAAAGCTTAAATTAAGACATAATATTTCCCTTAATTAAAGTAGAAGATCCTGTTGGGACTGATATCTGTCACTTATTGCTTGGATATTGTCGTTTTCAAACATATTTTGTATTTTATGTATATGTACAAGTGCAAACTATGGCACAATGTTGTTGAAATTACTCATTTTCTTGCAGCAAATCTGTGGCCCTCTGGAGATACAGCTGCTCCGTATTTGGCCCCTGAACTAAAATGAGTGTGACACATATGTGTTAACTGATGGCTGTGTTTGTGCTTTTGTTGACAGAGGAGTTGATGTCCAAGCCAGAGGTGCGAGGTGTGCGTTTTGTCTTCCTGGTTGGTGGTTTTGCTGAGTCGCCCATGCTACAGAAAGCAGTGCAGAAGTCACTGGGCAGGACGTGTCGCATCATCATCCCTCATGATGTCGGTCTGACCATCCTTAAAGGCGCAGTGCTGTTTGGGCTGGATCCCACCGTGGTGAGGGGGGTGGGCTCACACAGTAATCTGGTGCTTGTACCAGGGTTGGGGTCAAATGTGGGGACCACATGCGGCCCTCGATCTAATTTTGTGCAATCCCACAAGTAACTGCTCAAACTGATTAAAAAAAAACACACAAAATGACTGAAAAATACACAAAATGTAGGCCAAAAATGCAAAAATACCCCCCAAAAAAGTGTCCAAAACTACATCAAAAATGACTCCTACAACAACAAAATTATGCAAAAACACTAAAACACTCCAAAAACACACAGAATAACACTCAAAACAACAACGAAAGTGGTTACAACCGGATGCACCAACAATTGACGATTGGTATAAAATTATTTATGACATCTACATTATGGAAAGATTGACCTTTTCTATTAAAGTGCAATCGGAGAAATTTCAAAGATGGTGGTCAAAGTGGATTGGGTACATTGGCCCTCGGAGGCCAGACTTGATTTGATGACCCACCTATAGAATATAAAACTTACTGGACTACTCAATAGAGATGTGAGTATATACTTATAAATGGACGAGTGAAGGTGACAGCTTTTTGTTCTTGTTCATTTATTTTACTTTATTTTATTTTATTTTACTTTTGGGTTTTGAAATGTATACATTTGTTTAAAATGTTTTTGAAAATGAGAGGAAGGAATGGCTGAAGTTTCAACTTGAGGAACCACATCTTGCACTGTTGGGTTATTTGTATATATGTGTATACAGATATATGTTGTGCTGTAATGTTTGGAAATTGCTAAGATGTTGGACCATGTAAGATCTTCCTGTTTAAAAAAAAAAAAAAACAACAACGAAAATACACAAAAGGACTCCACAAACACGTGATTACAAAAAAAAACCCAAGAAAATATACAATACAAAAAACACACAAACCCTTTGTTTTTCTTGTATTAATGATCAGATTAGGTCATTATTCGAAATGCTGACATGAATGTTAATAACGTGGCCCTCACATCTGACATTTACATTTTTGTGGCCCCCGCTGTGATAAAACTTGCCCATCTCTGTCATAAACGATAGTAACAAAAAGCTTACACAAGAGGAAGGTTCAGTTTCATGTTTTTTTGTAATTAATTGATTAATTTGAATTAAACTTTAATAATTGGGAGTGTGATTGTAATTGACTCTCTGGGGAAAAATGATCATTTACATTTTAATTGTATTTTGAAAAAATACAGGCTAACGTAATTTAATTGTAATTCAACATTGGTTAATTGAAGACGTAATGGCAGAGGTGTAAAGAGTACTGATGTATCCTAGTAAAGTAGAAGTACTGTTATTTGATTGAATTTGAACACAAGTAAAAGTAAGTCATACATAAATTACTCAAGTACAAGTAAAAAGTAGCTCAATTAAAAAGTACTCAAAGTAAAATGTACTAGTTACTTTTGTTTATTGTTGGTAATAAATCTTGCCACGGTTTCCTTGGATACAGTAAGCATCTCGTGTATAAACTATAAAAAGGAAGAGATAAAATCATTCAGTAACAGTTGGGTGTAGAAATGTAATGAATTACTTTCTTCTTTTAAAATGTACTAAAATACAAGTAAAATGACTGATTAAGAAATATACTCAAAAAAGTACAAGTACCCATAAAAGCATATCAATTACAGTAACATGAGTACTTGTAATCTATTACTTTTACCTCTAATAGTAATTGAAAAATGTAATTGACCCCAACCATGGCCTTGTACATTAAGCATCTAACGAGAAGTTTTTCTTCCAGGTCAGAGTGCGGCGGTGTCCTGTTACTTATGGCGTCGGCGTCCTCAACCGCTTTGTCAACGGACGCCACCCTCGAGACAAACTCCTCATCAAAGAAGGACGTGAGTGGTGCACGGACATCTTCGACCGCTTTGTGTCCGTGGATCAGTCGGTGGCCCTGGGCGAGGTGGTGAAGCGCAGCTACACGCCCGCACGCACGGGCCAACGCAAGATCATCATCAACATCTACTGCAGCACCACAGACGACGTGGTCTACATCTCAGACCCCGGCGTGAGGAAGTGCGGGACCATAACTTTAGACCTGCCAGAGGCAGGGGCAGAAGGAGGAACCGGAGCAGCGGGAGGAGGAAGCCCGGAAAGACGGGAGATCAGGGCCACCATGCAGTTTGGAGACACGGAGATCAAAGTCACAGCTGTAGATGTCACGTCCAGCCGCTCTGTCCGCGCTTCCATAGACTTCCTGTCCAACTGAGGAGGAGCAGGAAGGGTGAGAAAACACAGAACTGATGCCAGGGATGATAATTCTGGATAAAGCGGTACTTTGGGAGCGGGCCATCACCATGAGCAGCAACGTTAGCTTAGCACACTTCGTGAGACATTTGGCCTTTGAACACCTTTCTGACTTTTACAGACACATCCTCATAAACAAGCATCTGAAGAGGAGATTATCACATGATGCTGGAACGGTTCCTGTCCTCAGAACTGAAGAAACCTCATTTTGAGACTCAACGGAACAAACACAAGCCTCAGGAATCATCCTCAACTAGACGTTTACTATCATCATACTACCTAGTTCATGAATAACCACCATCATTCCCTTTAGTACAAGCACCTTTACCTGCATTATACCTGGTATTACCTTATTATTATAGGAAATATAGTCATCACTACCTGAACTCTGGTTCTGTTCTCCAACAGGGCGCCACTTAGTGGGGAAACAGAATAACACCATGGTGCAATCCATTGTAAAGGTAAAAAAAAATGTGAATCTCTGATGCCCAAACAACCCATTCTTGGAGGCGCTACTGTAGATAACTTGTGTGGCAGCAGGCTAATCAATAACAGTAAAAGTAATGTATGAAGATGTTACAATGTAATAGTGGACAGGAATAAGAACAGAAATGATTTGTTGTGTATAAGCTACAGTATGCTTATTGTATGTTAAAAAAAAAAAAAAATGGAAAAAAGTTATTCATGTTTAACTGATTCTAGTTTATTTTTGTTTGTCTTGTTTTTTAAAATGATGGTTGTAGCTTTAAGTAGTTGTCCTGAGAATAAGGCTTTTATTTTTACTGTATTATTAGTTTTTACTACTTTTTATTATTTTTACTACATCACATTTGTAATTGTAATGTTGGCTCTAAGAGGTTATTTTATTCACTCCATGATAAAACAGATGTGGTGACTTATTATAGGTTTGTTAACATTTCTAAATACACAACCAAACCATGATAGGAAGTAGATTAATATTCTACACTTTATACCACGGGTCAAACTCAAGGCCCGGGTTCCAAATATAGTCCCTTTAGACTATTCAATTTGACCCACAGGAGAAAGTAAAAAAAAAAAGACAAAAAACTGAAATTATTGTGTAAATTACTAAATAATTTAGCTCAGCCCTTCTCAATACACTAATTCAATGAAACTTCACAATATTTGGAGGATCACAATTTCCTCATGTTTTTTTAGTCACGACTTCAGTCATTGTAAATATCAAATTGTTAAAAAAACTCAATTTTCCAGAAATGATTTCCCAAAATTACATAACTTTGTCACCAAAAAAAAAAAAAAAATCAATTAAATTTAAGAGAACACCCTACAGGGACTAATATCTGTCACTTATTGTTATACTTTATGTATCATTTATACTTCAAAGTGCTAATTTGGGGGAAATACTGTTGAAATTGCTCATTTTCCCACCTAAAATCTACAGCCTACTTAAGATCAAACTACTTTATATTTGCCCCCTGAGTTAGAATGAGTTAGACACCCCTGCATTTATGGAAAATGTTAGGATTAGAAAATAGTCATGAAACCTGACTTAGTCAAGCTTGTGCATAAGATTTTAAACCAAATGTTTACATTAAGCACAGCAGACGATCTGACTTTAGCGGTGAATTTATTGATAAGAATGGTCCAATAAATAGTTTGACAGTGTGATGGTTGAGAACTGTGCTAATCCTTCTTCCCTGCTGCCCTAAAGCAGATCACAGGTTTACGGACATCGCCTTACTACGTGTTTCAACATTAAAGGAACTGCTCTCAGTGAAACAAACGGTGGAATGAGACAATGCTTGAAATGTAAATCAGATGTTTTTATAGACAGACATTTAAGTAGAGAAATGCTGCTATGTTAGACCTAAGTCCACAGTTTCTTTAATCATGGATCTGTTTCACATCCATCCCAGTGCTTTCCAAAACAAACCACATTTAAAGTTAAGAGTTCAAATCTGAATGCACATCAAGCAGCGGCTCAGCAGGATCCAGCTCTTTGATTTGCATTTAGACTTTGAGGCTTCTTTCCTTCCTTCCTGCTGCTCCTTAGTGAGCGTGAGCTCGCCCTCGCCCTCTGCCACCTCCTGGTGGTCCGTCCACGGAGCCGCGGGGGTTCTTGATGGTCTCGTCCACAGACAGAATGAGACAGGCTGCCTCCGACGCTGCCGTCAGAGCGTTGATCCGTACGATGGAGGGCTCCCACACGCAGGCAACAAAGTTGTCTGTGATGTCCTCGTTGTTGATGTCCACGCCGTACCACGTGCCGCCCTGAGAGAGAGGGGGGGTTGGGGGGTGGAGCACATGGTGAGTATTTGTTATTTATCATCAGGACTAGGGCGTGCATTGCCATGGTATGAAATACCATTTATTTAATTTTTTTTTTAAACTTGCGAGAACAAGTAAATGGTAACTCACAGTAATTCAAGTACCAACATAAAAAAAACAAGTGGTATGTTCATCAAACTGTCAAATTACATTTTTCAAAAAGGTTAAACTCTTGCATCTACAACCACATACATCTATATAAGTGTCCAGTATGTTTTATAAAAATTAAGTGCAATCAACTTCCAAAGCTAAAATGCATTGAGTAGTGAGGTAGTTTAACAAGGTCTGATGTGATTCACTGACACCTAGTGACCAGGCATTTACGTGCTATGTATATGTTTGCTCAATTATGTGTGTTTTTCATTCAAAAACATGATTTTAAAAATCTATCAAGTCAAGTTTTTTCTTACACCCTAAATCAGGACTGTGTGTGTGTGTGTTCTGTACCTGCGCGTGTTTGGCCCGCAGCTTGTTCAGGATGTTGGTGGCGTCAAAGCCGGCGTTGTCGCACAGCTGGCGGGGGATGATCTCCAGGGCCTTGGCGTAGGCGCCGATCAGCAGCTGCTGTTTTCCTGGGATGGTTCTGGAATAGTCCCGGAGATACTTGGACAGCTCCATCTCAATGGCTCCTCCCCCTGCTACGATGGAGTCGTTCTGGAAATAGATGGGTGTGGTTAATTGGTTTTTTGGGGTATTTCCCCCACTTTGAAAGAAGGTGAACTTTCAAGCCCCACCTGTGCCCATAGCCCCCTCAAAAAAATAATCCTGACAAATTACACATTTTCAAATGTACTGAACTAACGGAACAGGTAACGTCTAATTCCTTCAGTGCTCCATCATATGATATGGGTTTAAAACCAAGCCACTAAGGCTGTTTTTAGATTTGATAATGACAAAGTGAATGGAAGGATAAAGTTCACAATTGGACATTGAGCTCATGGTGAACAGTTCTTTCTTTCAGCCTGGCCAAAACAAAAACCTAATCAAACATTAAGAGCAACCGTCCCGAATCTGTATTATCACCAGTCAGAATAGATTGGAGGAGGAGTGAACATGTGGAGTCTTAATATTGTTCTTCCTTTGTTACCTTTATGGCTCTGCGGACAATCATGATGGCGTCGTGCAGCGAGCGCTCCGTCTCTTCTGTGAACTGTTCGGCTCCACCTCTCAGGATGATGGTGCAAGTCTTGGCCTTTGGGCAGCCTTTGAACAAGTTGTACCTGAGCAGAAATGTATTTAAATCAGATCATTATCAAACATGAATTGGGTGAAATCTATAGAACAGGGATGTCAAACTCAATTTAGTTCAATGGCCAAATACGGACCAGTTTGATCATCAGTGGGCCACAGGTTATAGGAACAATTTCTACATTAAAGTGCTGACGTTTGTACTTCCGGTTATAAATTCGACAAAGTGTGGAACGCATCAACAATATATAAGCAATAAGTGACAGATACTTAAATGTCCTTTCATTTTAGATTTTTTGACCAATATTTCTTTAATTTTATGGAATAATTTAAGAAAAAAAAAGCAGGATTTTGAAAAAATGTGTAGTTCTTTTAAAAATTTACAACTGAATTATTTAGTAATTTACACAATGATTCACGTGTTCAGTCATTTTATTTTCTCCTGTGGGCCAAATCGAATGCTCTAAAGGGCCGGATTTGGCCCCCCGGGCCTTGATTTTGACACGTGCTATAGAGGAAATAAATAAACTATGTTGTGGAAACAAATGAGTACAATCCTTATCCACACAGCCTGCAGTGAGTAAGATCTTCACCTTTCTCCTCCAATCTGGACCTCCTCAAACAGTTCACACTGTCCCAACGTGTCCTCCGTCATGGCTCCCACTGAGGTCTGGATGGAGCCCCCGCAGGCCTGGAGGAGACAACGCACACTGAATGTTGAGAGGCTTCAACACGAGTCCTGAAAGAAGCTCAACGATAGTGTTTGAGTGAGAGTCACCATCATGGTTCTCTTCAGGTCCTCCTCCTGGACTCTCCCAGCACAGAACAGGTCTCTGTCTGCAAAGTACTGCGTGGCCACATCCCCGATGGGTAACTTAGACAGAACCACTTTGGCTCCAGACTGGTAGATCTTCTCCAGTTTGTCGTAGAGGATGTTCCACTCCGCGTCCACAATGGCCTGGTAGTCCTGGAAGACAAAGGAATTGGAAAACAAGTTTAGCGTCAAGTCCAGAGGAGCATTCAGAAATTAAAGCAGTTGTCTTGGGTAACATCTCACCTCCACAGACTTGACGCGGACCTCTGCGTTGTCCTTCTCAGCCTTCAACTCCAGCTCCACGTTAAGAAGGGCAATCTTCAGGTTCTCGTAGCGTTTAGGCTGCATCTCAAAGCCGGCGTATGAGAAGGTCTTTTTAAACGCGACTCCAGAAATCAGCTGGGAGTCCTGCACGGATGGAGCACAGGAAATATTACAAAACAAAGCCAAAGAGCAAAGGAGAAGTCCAGGAAGTCTTCACCCACCTCGAGGGCTCCTCCCTGAACCTTCTTGATGCCGATCATCTTCAGAGGCAGCAGCTCATCCAGAGACATTACGGCGTCCACCACCATCTTAGCAAAGAAGTCCTTCTGACCAGCGATGAGCTTGGAGTTCAGAGCTGTGGCTGCACACTTCTCCAGCAGCTTCCTCTGCTCTCTGAGGAAGACCATCATCATCTCACAGGAACATCATCACACATGTGGAGACTTCAGACAGAATGCTGCACTTACTGCTTATCATCTTTCTTCACAGAGACTGCGATCTCCTTGGTCTTGCTGACTGCCAGGTTGGTAGCGGTGCGGAAAGCTCTGATGATGGTCTGAGGGTGGAGGCCGTCCTCCACGTACGACTTCAGCTGCTTCAGGAACTCAGCGGCCAGGAGGGTCACCGAGGTGGTGCCGTCTCCCACCTGACGACAGAATAAAGGTGTCACTTTAAATCTTGCGACAGATTCACGGCCTGCTTTACCACGGCATGTCTAGAAGTGTTCCAATACATCAATTATTAGATTAATCGCAATTAAACACCTGACGATTCAATATTCATATATGTATTCATAAATGTTCAAAAAACGATTGTTTTTCAAAATAACTAATTGACAGGAACACGACCGCTGCATGAGGAACAAAAGTTAAAGTGGCGGAGGCCGCCCAGAACACCTGAAGGAACGGACCAGGTGAAGACAGCAGCTAACTTCCCTGGACTTGTGGATGTTTGAGCGAGCCTTTGGCTACAGTTACTGAGCGTGAAATTCACTCATCTGGATTAAAAACTAGCGTTTGAAAGAACCAAGCGCTGTTTCCGATGATTTCAAAGTTGACCAAGAGGTACCGGTGCATTCCTGGCACACATGTCTAAGCGGAGAGAACGTTCTCCACCATGTTGAACAGCTCCTTTTCTTACACAAGAACTTCAAAGGTTAAAATCCTGAGACTGAAGACAGCACCGATGATGAATAGCTGCACATTTGCCTTTACCCTTACAGTCCCTGGCATGATTTAATAATTCATTGTGTTATGAGAGCTGATGTTGTAGGTTTTATGTTTTTAAAGCTTCTTTGATTGTTCACAGCAACATATAAGTATATATGTTTAGTTTCTTGTGGGATCTATGCTGCTCTTTGAGGATTTTGTTGGGAAGTCTGAAAAAGCTAATGTTGTAATATCGTAATAATCTATTGTAATATTACATTTGGATTTGGTGATTTAACATAAATAAGATAATGGAGATACATTTGTGTGGATACTTTAATCAATTAATAGTGACACATATACCCTATGAAGTAGCCACAAAGTGAGGGGAAAAAAATGCTTCAGAAATCGTGATATCGTGTAAATATTGTAATAACCGTTAAATAATCAAATTGTAGCACCTCTGCATCCTGGGAGCGTGCGATGTCCACCAGAGTCTTGGCCGCTGGGTGAACCACGTCCAGGAGCTTCAGGATGGTGGCTCCATCGTTGGAGATCGTGGCCTTTCCTGGAAAAACACTTTTTTTCTAGTCCACTGCACATAAAACCAAACTTTACACCCTAATGTTTCCTTCTCACCTCTGCTATCGACCATCAGCTTGTCCATTCCTCTGGGACCCAGAGTGGTCCGGACCGCCTCAGAAATCACCTGTAGCACAAAGCACATGCTGCACAGTTAGAAGATCACACTGGAGGCAAACACGGGTATAATGTAAGGAGGAGGAGCTCTGACCTGGCACGCATTGATGTTGCTGATGAGCTGAGGGATGCCCTGAGACGTGTCTGTCCCCTCCTTCAGCAGGATAACTGGTGTGTGCTGCAGGAGGGAAGGAGGACAATATGGTGAGACATATTTATATTGTAAAATTTACATATTTGACCCTTTGATTTGATTTTAAACAAACCTGATCTTTAAGACTGAAATAATGATTATTACAGCAGGGAAGCATTAAATGTGGACTATGTGGAAGTGAACTGCTTTTCTTTCCCCTGTACATTTCTTGGCCCCACAGCATCCTGTCTTTTCTCTTGTGTGTAGTTGTTCTGGTCCCAGTGTTCCATTTAACATGTAATGTTGCTGTATTCTATGATCCCTATGTTTTGTTTTTTTTTTTGTCCTGTATGCAATCTTTTTATATATTGTTTTGTGTCTTGCCATGTCTTATTGTTAAGTGTAACATTTTATTACATCAGCCTGTCTAGGGACAGCAGATGGAAATTAGCCGTTGGCTACAATCTGGCATATTTACATTTTTTTGAATGTTCATTAATATGTATTGTCCCTACTTAAATAAAGAAATTAAAAAAAAAAAAAAATTAAAAAAATTGATTTAATGACAGAAAAAAACTGCAGTTTTTAATGCACACGCTGATTAAATTAGACTGTATGGAAAGGAAGTTGAAATTATCGTGTTTTTTTTTTTTTTTTTTTACCTCATCAACTCATAAATTAAAATTGTTCAAAATGATCACCATTAAAAATAATACAGGGAAAAACAAATGGGATAAATGACAACCTCAAAGCAATTTTCGAATAATTGTGGCAAACACATACTTAAAATGATATTTATTAATTTAATTTTGGGAAATATTTTACTGTCTATTATTACAAGATATTACATAGGAAACTTTATCTTAGGACATTTTATAAATGAAAAAAACAGTTTGTGAAATCCAGTGACGTTCAAAGGCTGTCCATCAGACGCCTTCATTATTGTTAGAATATCATTTAAAATAACACAAACACATTACACGGTCATAAACATGACGATATTAAAGTCTGAAACACAATATTGTGTATTAAAAGCTGCTGCTCCTCGTTAGACACACAAAGAGAATCATCACTACGAACTGCACACACTGGAATAAATTCACCTGAGTGCAAATATCCTCAAACACCAGCCATTAACGCTCAACATCTGTGTAAATAACTCAGTCAAAATCCGTGATTAATCAACACCAGTGAACAAAATGCTACTATATAGCATCCATCCATCCAACCACAGCTTCGATTACGCCCATTCGTAAGAGCTAGCATGATGCTAACACTCATATCAAACGTGTTTTAAACGCATATTTATGGTAAATGGCGGCTTTAGAGCACTGCAGCAGGCGTGTTGTGTGAGATGGTTCCGATACCGGAGTCATCGTAACTGATGGAGTAAAGGATGGAGGTGGATTGTTGGTTAGTAGCTGAAGCACACATGCTAGCTGACTCACCATCATGTTTCCAGTTCCTTCGAAAAGCTCCTACTGGCGATCAATCCCACAATGCATTTCGGCTGACAGGGTGTATTCGAACGCGAGGAGCAGCCTGTTCTAATCATTTCTAATTAACAACAAACGTTTTATGTGCAAGTGTGTTGTGTTCGGTTTGGGAAAAAATAATGTATTTATATTAAAGAGAGTAAATAAATTCAATAAAACATGCTATCAAAAACAATATATATTTTAAAGACCTTCTTTTTTTGTTTTGTTTTATTACCGCATTATTTGCAAAGGATAAGTAACTGCATTGTTTACTTACTTATTTTTTAATCTAATTTATATATGTATTTTTTATTTATTCATAAAAGGGTTATAGTTCGACTTCGTTGAAATATTAAATACACATTGTTAATGTCCAAACAAATAAAAATCAAACAATCTGAGTTCTATAATGTACCGAATTGGTCTGAAATAAAGAATTCTATCAGAATAACTGCGGGTTGTGTTCAGTTTTATTTTTTTAGGTTAATACTTTTATTATAAAACACTTTTTTATTGTAAACGCTTTATCTACAAATAGACCAATTGCGTTATTGAACACAACTTCTAACACACCCTGCGTCCGGGCTGCTGATCTGTGATTGGTTACCATAACCCTTATTGGTGCTTGATGTGAGTATTAGAATCTTCCGCAGAGGCGGAGCGCCCCAGTCTCCGTTGTTTGCAGCGTGTAGTTCCCCTCCGGGGCTGCGCCGCTCCCCAAAACAAGCACACCCAACCGCCTAGCCCGTACAGGCGCGCGGAGTTTTAACAGCATACACAACGACGGCGGGAGAAAACGAGAGAGAAACAAGAAGAAACTGTCGTTTTTGTCCTTCAAAGGTCGTCTTTATGAACTAAATCAGAGGCTAAAGGTTGGCGATAATTTTATTTGAAGGGAGCAATCGCAGAAATGGAGGAGTTTGGTGTTTACGCGGTTTTTGGTTTGAATGGTCCTCCGCAGAAACTGCTTAGGTAAGGTTAGCGTGTAAAATATTTAGATATTCTGTAGTTATTTTAGCACTTTTTTGGTTTGTCACTTCAATAAAATTAAATGGACTTTAAACTATAGGCCTAACGCATGAATTAATTAATTAATGTCCTTGTTATTATGGGATTATTCGTATTTTTTCTTCTTTCCTAGTTGGTTACATGTATTTTTTTCTATTATTATTATGTCAGTGTGCATATTACACTTTTGGCAAACAATAAATAAATGAAGTGTTTTCTCTACCGTCAGTGCCAACGGGGCTAGCAGGGTGTGTGTTGCAGTTCCATCGGATGTCCGCCAGGTGGTGCTTTTCAGCAGCGGCCAATGGGAGCAGCGGATCTGTGTCAACGCTCAGCTGAACGACGCCGATCGCTTCCCTATCACCATCGGAAAACTGACACCATATAACAAGTAGATTCATACAAAAAAAATGTATTCATGTTTTGCTTGTGTGCAAAAAAAAAAAAAAAATCTGTAGTTTGATTTGTTTTCAGGTGTCTGTGTTGGGAGCAGTGGGAGGAGGACACGTGGAAGGACAACGTCACCATCAGTCTGAGCCTGGAAGGTGGAAACGTGGTGGTAATAAAATGACACATTAATCTATTACATTTCTGCCATAATACAAAATGAAAGGGCTGCTTTGACTAGAAATGTGCAATGTTTGTTATTTGTAATGAAATGATGAAAACCTTGGTGATTAAATCCTTGTATTCTTCAGTCAACAGAAGAATGGCTGGAACCAGAGCTTCTGACTGTGAAAGAGTGCACACCAAAGGTAACACACCTATTACAGCTTATTAGGACCACATTCAAATAAAATAAAACATTTGGGCACGACGAGACTAAAGTCCTATTATTTTAAGAACAACATTTGAATTTTATTAGATTAAAGTCGTAATATTTCAAGATTAAAGTCGTAATATTCCAACAATAAAATTGTCATTTTATGAGATTAAAGTCATAATATTTCAAGAATAAAATCGTAATTTTATGAGATTAAAGTCATAATATTTCAAGATTAAAGTCGTAATATTCCAACAATAAAATTAAAGTCATAATATTTCAAGAATAAAATCGTAATTTTATGAGATTAAAGTCATAATATTTCAAGATTAAAGTCATAATATTCCAACAATAAAATTGTAATTTTATGAGATTAAAGTCATAATATTTCAAGATTAAAGTCATAATATTCCAACAATAAAATTGTAATTTTATGAGATTAAAGTCATAATATTTCAAGAATAAAATCGTAATTTTATGAGATTAAAGTCATAATATTTCAAGATTAAAGTCATAATATTCCAACAATAAAATTGTAATTTTATGAGATTAAAGTCGTAACATTCCAACAATAAAATTGTAATTTTATGAGATTAAAGTCATAATATTTCAAGAATAAAATCGTAATTTTATGAGATTAAAGTCATAATATTTCAAGATTAAAGTCGTAATATTCCAACAATAAAATTGTCATTTTATGAGATTAAAGTCATAATATTTCAAGAATAAAATCGTAATTTTATGAGATTAAAGTCATAATATTTCAAGATTAAAGTCGTAATATTCCAACAATAAAATTGTCATTTTATGAGATTAAAGTCATAATATTTCAAGAATAAAATTGTAATTTTATGAGATTAAAGTCATAATATTTCAAGATTAAAGTTGTAATATTTCGAGAATAAAATTGTAATTTCATGAGATTAACATCATAATATTTCAAGATTAAAGTCGTAACATTTCAAGAATAATATTATTTTATTAAAGTAATAATAAAAAATAATAATAAATTGTAATATTTTGAGAATAAAATTGTAACTTTATAAGATTAAAGTCATAATATTTCGAGATTAAAGTTGTAATATTTCGAGATTAAAGTCGTAATATTTCGAGATTAAAGTCGTAATATTTTGAGATTAAAGTTGTAATATTTTGAGATTAAAGTTGTAATATTTCGAGAATAAAATTGTAATTTTATGAGATTAAAGTCGTAATATTTCAAGAATAATATTGTAACTTTATGAGACTAGTCATCCTATTTCAAGATTAAATTTGTAATATTTCGAGAATAAAATTGTAATTTTATTAAAGTCATAATATTTCAAGTTTTAATTTTATTAGATTAGTCATATTTCGAGATTAAAGTCGTAATATTTTGAGAATAAAATTGTAATTTTATGAGATTGAAGTCATAATATTTAAAGATTAAAGTAATTATATTTCTAGATTAAAGTTGTTATTTTATTAAAGTAATAATAAAAAATAATAATAAATTGTAATATTTTGAGAATAAAATTGTAATTTTATGAGATTAAAGTCATAATATTTTGAGATTAATGTCGTAAAATTTCAAGATTAAAATCGTAATATTTTGAGATTAAAGTTGTAATATTTCGAGAATAAAATTGTAATTTTATGAGATTAAAGTGATTATATTCAAGATTAATGTTGTAATATTTTGAGAATAAAGTTGTAATCTTATTAGATTAAAGTCGTAATATTTAAAGATTAAGTCGTAATAGTTCAAGATTAAAGTCGTAATATTTCGACAATAAAATTGTATTTTTATGAGATTAAAGTCATAATATTTCAAGAATAATATTGTAATTTTATGAGATTAAAGTCATCCTATTTCAAGATTAAATTTGTAATATTTTGATAATAAAATTGTAATTTTATTAAAGTCATAATATTTTAAGATTAAAGTTGTAATATTTCGAGCATAAAATTGTAATTTTATGAGATTAACGTCATAATGTTTCAAGATTAAAGTCGTAAAATTTCAAGAATAAAATTGTAATTTTATGAAATAAAAGTCATAATATTTAAAGTCATTATATTTCTAGATTAAAGTTGTAATATTTTGAGAATAAAATTCTAATTTATTAGATTAAAGTTATAATATTTCAAGATTAAAGTTGTAATATTTCAAGAATAAAATCATAATTTTATGAGAACAAAATCGAAATATGAATAGAGTCTTGTCTGTGTTGTGGTCACTTGTTATGGATAATGTGAAGCATTTATTTTAGTGAGATTATACTTCTCGTTAGGTTTCATGATGATGGTGAAATCCTGATCTTTTTGGCCCATCATTACCACACTGTTATCACTTTAAGGACTATAACGCAGCTTTGCGATGGTTCCGACAAAGAAAACGGCCTGATTTGCAGTTAATGGCCTCTTTAGTGGAGGAGGAACTGGCTGGAAGTAGTTGATTTCAGGGCTATTGGTGTTAGTTGTGTTCAGTTGAACAGGTAATTCTGAAGCGCTATACCACTATGAGTTTTCATAGATACGTCTTTATTCTCATAAAATTATGACTATTCTCAAAATATTATGATTTTATTCTGGTAGTGCTCACATTTCTTTTTATTTTAATGTGGCCCGAGTACGCCATCGTAGATGGCTGTCCATGTTAACTACTTTTCTCTACTGTTTGGATGTTTTTTCTCCCCCTTGGTGATCACTTCCTGTTCCGTGTCGTTAAAGGCATCAGTGCCCCCCCTCTCCGTCAGGGAGCCCAACAACAAGAGAAAAAGAGATGGTGATGTCAAGAAGGAGACAAAAGCAGGACAGGATGAGAACATCTGTCCAAATGTGGAGAAGACTACACCTGTGAGGAGGGTCAGAGGTCAAACCAAACGCAGTCAGAGTCTGTTTACCAGCAGCACAGAGAACCACAGCAATAACAATGAAGGTGTTTTTGGATACATGATGATGACGTAGCTGTTTTGCATGGGTTTCGTGTGACACTGATGTTTTTCCTGCAGCCGTCAGCCCCTCAGGACGCTGGGGTCAGACTCTGTGTGCGATCGACGCACAGACTGCGATCCTGATTGGAGGACAAGGAGCTCGGACACAGTTTTGCAAGGATCCCATGTGGAAGCTATGCACAGGTGATGTTTCTCATCATCTAATGATTGTAAAACCCTACTTCAAATGCATTTTTAAACTCATAGTTTATGATGAAAAAGTCACATATTGTTAAGAGCAGGGGTTCTCAACCTTGGGGTCAGGAGTCAGGACTCCATCTGGGGGGGGGTAGAGGTGCCTTATCAAACTGAACAATTTGTTCCCATTTTTGCTTATTTTTTACCATTTTTCTGCAAATACACCAAACTTGCCATATATCACTTTTTCTTGCCATATTTTTGCTCTTTTTAATACATTATTGCTACATTACTCCCTTTCCTGCCACTTCTCCATCTAATTTCAGTGTTTTTTTCTGCCCATTTTTTACTTGCAAGACATTTTTGGCACTTTTTTTTAACCTGTCACATATGTTGACCCATTATTGTCACTTTTAACCTCTTTTCACCATATTTCATGCTTATTTTTTGCCAATTTAACCACATTCACAACTTGTCATGCCCATTATTTTCCAGTTTAAACTAACTGTTCCTTTTTTTTGCCACTTTTAAGCCATTATTGACACTTTTTCTGTCTATTTTTGACCACTCTCATTTGCAACTTTTAACCAATTTCTGTGGTTTTTAAAATCCTATTTCACCACCATTTTTGATCACTATCCTGGTGATCAACCTAATAAACGATGAAGAATTAATTCAGAAACAAGCCTAAGAGCAACTTTTAAAAACCTAGTGATTATCTAGAACACATGGAAGTGCAAATCAGGGCACATTAATGTTGAATTTGCTTTTTTTTTTTTGTCCCCACTTAAAATCTGTGGCCCACTGAAACTCAAACTGCTCCGTATTTGGCCCCTGAACTAGAACAAACATGACAATATCACAAATTTTAATCCATAAAATAATCTCCAAGACAAAACTGATGAGTGTCCTGCTCTCTGTCCCACAGAGGACTTGTCCTGGGTTCCTGCTGAGACTCTGGCTGAAGGTCCGACCCCTGACTCGCGGATGGGCCACACCGCCGTCTACGATCCCGACTCGAAGCGGATCTTTGTGTTCGGAGGCTCCAAGAACAAGAAGTGGTTCAACGACGTTCACATCCTGGACACGCAGAGCTGGAGGTGGAGCATGGTGGAGGTGTGTGCTGTGCATGTAGGAAGGAACCGTCACTGTGGGAGGGTTCTTTACCTCAGGGGTCCTCAACTGCTCTCACTCTGGGACCCACATTTTGCCACGGTCATTAAATTGTGACCCACCTTTTTTTTTTTTAGAATTCAGACAACCATATTTAGTTTTTTAAAAGCTATATAATCTTTTTTAAAATATAAATCTATATATTTTCCTGTGCAACATGCATTTCCCCACATCCCTGTCAGAGGAATAGTTTCTTTCACAATAAAAGACAAGTCCAACATTAGAGACATTAAGTATTTATTTATTTTTGACTAGCTGTCCGCGACCCACCAGTTGAGAATCGCTGCTTTAACCTCTATCTCCTGCAGGCTCAGGGGAAGGTCCCCCCGCTGGCGTACCACACATGCAGCATGTTCAGAGGAGAGCTTTTCGTTCTTGGGGGAGTGTTTCCGTGCCCGAACCCTGAGCCTGACGGTTGCAGCGACTCCCTGTATATCTTCGACCCCCACCTCTCCATCTGGTACCAGCCCATTGTCACAGGGAGCCGACCCTCCCCCCGCTCAGGGTGAGGTGATGATGATCTAATGCAGGGTTCCTGTGATGCTTCATAATGTTTCATTTTAAGTAGAGTAAAACTAAAAAGAGTCATATTAAACATAAAAGAAAATAAATTCTTTTTCACAATAAAATGACACCCAGAGGTAAAAGCAATTTGGAACTCCCATTTTGAAAAGTTACACAAAATTTATCCCCGTAACTTATTAATTTCCAAACATGTTGATAAGAGTCAAAAATGCCCTTTTTGTTTAAATGAATATATACGTTATTATTCTGGAATACGGTGAAGGATTTTTGTATACAACAGAACCAAATATTGCCAAAACACATTGCTTTTATTTTTGAAAACAAAAATAAATCATTATCTTTCATCATTAGTCGAGCAAAAGTCCATATTCAGATATCTAAATTCACAAAAATCCCTTCCAAATTTTTCATTTTTTCTTAATCAGGTTTAAATATAATATGAATACTCTGAAGTTTTTGAAAAACAAAAAAAAGGTGAAATAATTATTTCCTGTTCCTAAGTGACATGTACTGTGCTTTATTCTTTATTAATGACGTTTTCCCCGACTTTGATCTTTGTTCCTTGTTGTTTTACTGATTTGTAAATTACTGCAATTTGTCTATATATATATATATATATACATATATATATATATATATATTTAAAAGAAGAAGGTTTAATGCTTCTAGTCTCCTCCCCCCTCCTTCCCTCTGCCCGTAGCCACTCTGCGTGTGTGATGCAGGAGAGAAAGATCTACATGTTCGGAGGGTGGGACACGCCCATCTGCTACAATGACATGTACATGTTGGACCTGGGTGAGTCAGACACACACATACACACATGCTGCTTGAATCAAACAATGCACCCCTGAACACCGCGTGTGACGTGTTTTTTTACAGGTCTGATGGAGTTTTGTGTCGTCAAAACGAGTGGGACGGCCCCCTCCCCTCGAAGGTAACGACACTCATGCGAAAGTTCCTTCATTAGGGAGAAAAACAACACAATTCCTGAACCTGGAGCACCAAGTATACAGATAATCTTGTTGTTTAGTCAGGTTTATTTAGAGATATGCGTGAAAAGAAAGGAAATGTAGGTGTCAGAATTTGCTCCTGCATGTTTTAGACGTCATCTTGCTCCAACACTCATCACGTGAGTTTTCATCAGGCAGCGCTGAAGACAGTCTGGTAACAAGGTTCTCCTCCATAAGAGCAGTGACTAAACATGCAGGACTGTAGCTCTCCAGGAATTTAGACTTCCTGAGCAAAACACCTATTTTAACTCAACTCTTCTTCATTTGTCATGATACGTCATGCTTAAAAAAAAAATCAAATTTTTCTGCTGTAATACTATGTTGTTTTCAAAATAAAAGCCAGTAGTCAATGTGCATCATGGAAGTGGCAAATATGTCACTTTTTTTTACTTTTACATTTTTGTGATGATATTAAAAATCAATGTTTCTCCCTACCCCAGAATCTTTTGTTTTTTAAATTTCATTTAAAAATATATATACATTTTATTTTTCTAAAAATTTTTTACCATGTCAGCAAATGTCGATATAGGTTAACACTACATGTAGTGTAGTGCTATTTCATGGGACGTTAAAATAACTTATATGAAGTGTATGATTAAACTTTCATTGTTGGATAAAGACATTAATGTAATTAAAATTGCAATAATCATAACTATGACTCGTATTTTGTTTTTTAATAAGATAATTAAGATTGTGATAATCGTTACCATCGCATCCCAATACCGAATAGATCAAGAATCCCAATGTAAATCGCATCGGCACCAAACAAAGTATCGCGATTATAATTAATTGGGACGAGAGCATATCGTCTGTTTTTTTTTTTAATCATAGAGTTTGTGTGTGTTGTAGTTGGCATGGGAGCGCTGCACTGTCGGACACAAAGTTCCTGATTCATGGTGGTTATAATGGGAACAACGCCCTCAGTGACGCCTTTATCTTCGACACAGGTGAGATGTTAAATATGAACGTTTTTGTGCTTTGCCTGTCAAATGAAGAGCTTTTAAACTCTGATAAATGTATTCTAAAACGTTCATGTCATTGTCAACACTCATGTCAGCATTTAGAAAAATAACCAATCTGAGCAGGTTGTGTGGGGTTTGTTTTGGTTTTTGTTGATGTTTTTTTTTTTTTTTTTTTTTGTCATTTTTTCTATATTTTTGTTGTCGTGTTGTGTGTTTTTGAGTCATTTTGTTTATTAATCTCCCATTTTGTGTATCTTTTTCACATTTTGTCATTTTTTTTGTTGTTTTGTTTGTCATTTTGAGTTTTTTTGTTGATGTTTTCCTTATTTTTGTGTATGATAGTCATTTTGTGTTATTTTGTCATCCTTTTGTGTATTTTTGTTCTTTTCTTTTGTCTATTTTTCTTGTCCCTTTGTTTAATTTTGTTGTCCTTTTTGTGTATATTTATTGTTCTTTTGTGTTCTTTTGTCTGTTTTTGTTGATTTTTGTTTAATTTTGTTGTTTTGTCTGTTTTTGTGTATTTTTGTTGTCCTTTTGTGTATTTTGTTGCTTTTTTTTCTATTTTTGTTGCTCTTTTGTGTATTTTTTGTCTTTGTGTTTAATTTTGTTGTTTTTTGTGTATTTTTCATTGTTCTTTTGTGTATTTTTCATTGTTCTTTTGTCTATTTAGGTTGTAATGTTCTTCTTCACTGTTTCAGACTCCAGCAGCTGGACAGAGGTGACACTGCCTCAGCTCTCCGCCCCCCGGGCGGGACACTCCATCATCACCATGGAGACGAATAGTCGGCATCGCTCGGAGGAAGACGGAGGCACCAGAAAGACGCTGCTGGTTTTCGGCGGCGGAGACAACGAGGGCAGCTTCTACTGCGACCTGACCACGGTCAGCGTGGAGGACGTGCTCGCTGCTTCTTGAAGAGCAAACACCAAAGAACAAGAAGAATCCTGGCTCCTCCCACACACAAGGACGTGTATTTATAATCCAAGGTGAATGCCACTGTTTTGAATGATACATTTTTATTCTCAGGTTTTAAAAAAAAAAAAAAAAGTATTTTTATTTTATTACCTTCAAACTGATGCAAACTGGCTTTTTTTTTTTTAAATGCCGAGTCATGCTTTTGTTTGTATTGGTCATTTCCCAAAATGTCCTTGACAGTTTCTGCCTTTTACTCAATAAAAAAAAGACCTAAATTTCATAAAGGCTGTGTTTAAGTTTTATCTATAAAGTGATGGACTAGTGACTTTACACCAGGAGTAGACGGGGACAGGCTCTAGCATCCACTAACATTACACAGGATAAGTAGGTATTATGATAGGTGGGTGGGGACATTATGTGGCTGTAATTGTTGCACAGTCCGTCCAAAAGTCTGCTCCTGGTTCGCATTGCAGTGAGTCAGCAGATTCCACATTGTGAATTTCATGCAGGATCTTTCTTTATTTTTTTTTGTACTGTTGCGACGCAAATTACTGTTTGGAGCTGAAATAAATTTTACAATCACAACTTTACTTATCAATTAATCAATGGATGTCAGCTAATTGTTTTAGCTTGGGAATGAAAATGCTTCGTTTTGTTTTTATCGTATTGAAGCCATTCAGATTCCTGGCGCGCACACAGTATTTAAAGTGTGAGTATCTGTGTGACGTGTACAAAACGTTATTGACTCGTTGCGTATTTAATAATAACTTTGTCACAGCCTCAGATCCATATGGCACCACAGATTGACAGAATGGACATGCAAAAGGCTGCTTTGTTTTTCAGCATGAAGTGAAATCAGACGCTGTTATTAACCGTCTATAAGAGCGTCCTCCTGCTCACCACATCATCTAAACAAGTGGAGCGCAGCCTTTCAGATGAATGTGTTAAAGACTAAATATTTATAGGACACTCAGCCTCCATCTGGGTGTCAAACATGAGGCCTGCGGGTGTAAAAGGGGCCTGCCAGAAGGTCCAATCTGCTCACTCTGATGTTGACACTTAATGTTCTCATGCTCCTTTTCCACTTAAAACCTATTTTATTTTACATTCATTAGTATTTTTCCCTGTAACTGTGTTTTGATTCGACTGTTTTCTGCACATTCAGATGATATTAGGTTATATGTCGCTTCTGACCTGAGGATGAGTCATTACCGTCTACTTCTATGGATGAATAGACACATGGTGTAATACATAGAGTTCTCCTACAGATGGCGACACTGAAGCATGTTCTCAGCACTAAACAGCAAGGCAGGAAGAAGACCACGTTCTGCAGTGAAGGATTCTGGGAGTTGGAGTTCACAAATGACTTTTTAAATTTATTATTATTATTTTTTTTTTTCAAGGCTTAAACCAGGGTCAAGTTTGATCTAAATTTCTCTTAAATCAGTGTTTTTCAACCTTAGGGTCACCTGAAATGTTTTTATTCTTTTTCAAATTACAACACACCAGACAATCTTAAAAAATTATTCTGTACTTTAAAAAATAAAAATGGAGTACAAAAATCACTTTGCGCACTAATCCTAGCTACTCAACATTTGTAACGCAAGTATGAAAAACATGTAAAATATCTTTGGGGTCACTAGGAATTTGTGAGAGCACAAAATGAGGGGTCACGATCCAAAAAAAAGGTTGGGAACCACTGTCTTAAATGAACAATCCTAAGTGATTTCAAGGAGTGTAAAGTATGAAGGTCGATTTGCGTCTTTATTATTCAATGAATTAAAAAATAAAACTCAATTAAAAATCACTTCAATAAAAAGAAACACACAAAATTTCAATCAAAGAAAAAAATTGTTCAAACGCAAAAAAAACAAAACATTGGAGGCCCAATAAATTGCATTTGAACACTTTTTCTTTATAGTTCTTGATTACTAAAGAACACAAGAATCAACAAAAGTATGTTTTCTCACTGAACATTTTATTAATTATCAAGCAGGCAATCTATTTTAGACAGTTTATAGCAGTGTTTTTCAACCTTTGGGTCACCTGAAATTTTAATGTTGAGTAAAATACGGATTATTAAAAATATATTGTTTGAATTCTTTAATTATTATTCTGTCCTAAACCAAAACACAATAGAATCTTAAAGAATTGTGTTCTATACTTTCGCTTTCTCAAATATACATAGATCAAGTTCAAATAAAATGCAGAATAAGAATAATCTAAGCTGGCACAACATGTCACTAATCGTGGCTACTCTATTTGTAACAAACATGATCAAAAAGTAATTTGTGATAATCAAAGGCTGGGATCCACTGGTTTATAGTGGGACACAGTAATGTGTGGCCTGTTTGAAATCAAACCCTGTTCATATTTAGCTCATCATTCCTATTCCTTTCAGCTTTATGATTGTATTATTGTCATATTCCATAGATCTATTACACTCCGACTCAAAGCCCATTGTTAGAGCCAGAAAGCAGTTCAAAGCCAGGGTGTTTGTCTCCTCTTCTAATCCTCTCCCTCCATCATTACAGAGGTGACTTTTTTTTTACACCGGCCAGATTTGTCGGGAAATCCTGCCAGTTGGACGCGCTCCCAGTTTTTCCAAATAAGCATCTCTTCTCCTCCTATTTCCTGACATGTTCCTTTTGTTGTCTCCGGAACATCCTCGCATTGTTGTTGATGCTGAAACTGATTTGGCTGTTTTCAATCTGCAGCCCCCCAGATTGACTTGAGGTCACACATCAACCACTTTCAAACTCATGGCAGCCAGTTGGTCCATGACTGTTGCTAAGTAACTTGGAAAATATCTGTGCCTCATGCTGTCAGCATCTCCTTCTCACTTAGCAGCACCGGTATAAGTTTAGTGATTATTTACACAACTGTTGCAACAGAAGGAGCGTGATTCAAGTCAGCTAAGCCAATATTATGGATTCTCTTCACACATGCACTCACCCTCATTTTAAATACCCATCATGATTAAAGACAGAGCCTATTCAAGGTGAAAGGCTATGGGGCGCAGATTGTAAATGTTTAATATTAGATATAAATATTAAATCTAAATGTTACAATTAAATTTAAATGTTATATCTAAATTTGAGATCTAAATCTAAATGTTAGATATTAAATCTAAACCTTAAATCTTGCACAAGTTGTGCATGCTAAAATAAACAGCAACTTTGTGCAACATTTAGCAACAAACCACATTTTAAAAAACCTGATTTTTTTTATGTTACTTTTGACCAGATTTACAGACATTTGTGATATTTTTTCTCTCTCGTAAAAATACAATGTCAATGTTTAAATCTTATACCTAAATGTTACATTTAAATATAAATGTTAAATCTAAATGTAAATAATAAATCTACATCTAAATTGTGTATTAGCCTATTAGCTAAATATTTAGTTTCACCCTTGACATTTAATATTTGCATTCAACATTTAGATTTAGATTTAACATTTATATTTAATTGTAGCATTTAGATTTACACTTTAGATTGAATATTTAGATATAAGATAATCCTTTATTCATCTCGCAATGGAGAAATTTACAGTGTTACAGCAGCAAAGGAGGATAGCAGAAGAAACTCAGTACAAAACTAGATTAGATAGAAAATATAAAAATTAAAAAATATAAAATATGCATCAAAAAATACTTGAAAAGAGCCAGTAACATCAACATGTAAGTCTATATACTCTGTATGAACACTATCATGCACACAGTGCATATTTAACATTTAGATTTAGAATTAATATTTAACACTTAGATTTAACGTTGACATTTTTAGAAAGAGAAAAAAAATCACAAATTTGACAAATATTGCTGTAAATCTGGTCAAAAAGCAACACAAAAAAAATTCACATACGTTTTATAAATGTGGTTTGTTGCTGTTTATTTTAACATTGCGCAACTTTACAATCAGCGCCCCTTGGAAATTTCCCCAATTACTATTATTGGGAATTATTTAGTAAAATGATCTTGAACAATAAAAAAAACTGATCAAAAGCCCCATGACTAAAGAACCCATGTGATCTCAAAGCTGTGTCTCTACCTCTGAAAGCTGTTGTGGGAACAACAACAACTATTTTTCCGGCCTAACCAGACTTTCCAGTGAGACAAAAGAAAGGTGTGTGGCTATGAACATGTTTGGTAATAAAGTAAAGCACCACTGAATGACTTCCACACCTTTTTTTTTTTTTTTTTTTTAAACTGTTTCAGGAAAGAATTCAGGCCCCATTCACAAAAAGAAAAGAAAAAGTTACATAATCACTTGAGGTTGATATGGTCCTCCGTCAATATTTAGATTTGATATACTCGACTACGTGTTTGACACATTTAGATAGATTTTAAAAGAAAATTTGCATGTGTATGCAAATGCTCAGGTTCAATTCCACAGCACAAAACATGCCTATATGAACTTACTGTATGTGAATGTGTGTGCTTGTATAAGAGATAAAGGGCAATGATGATAAAAAAAAAAATGATTGTATGGAATATCAGGAAAACATGGAAACTGGGGGGAATAAATGGAGAACCTGCAAACCATTAAAGCCAAGACTTTCTTGACTGAGCTTCCCCGAAATGCACAATTTTGGCCAAATCTTTAGGATATGCCTCAGAATAATCAAATCCATGTGTTACAATCCTATTGTGCCAAATATGGGAAGCTTATCTAAAGTCACAGCTGTTTTAGCTGTAAAAGGGACAAAATCCATGTCCAGTCGACGATGAATAGGGATGTCGTTAAGTTTCATGTGCGGGTAAAGGAAGATGTCCCTAAAATATTGCTGATACGGTGTATGTTGCAGTGTGGAATGTCACATCTACCTATGAGGGAAGGTTTTAAAAATGTCAGTTCAGATCAAACAAATTTCACCTTAGGATTTAGAATCAGAATCAGACTAAGTTGAGTTTTTAGACAATACGAGGAAGTTGACTTTGTGGTTGGTGTGGGGAAAAAAACCCAGAAACAGCATAATATCAATAATTATAATATTATAATTAATATTTGTAATTGAGGATAATGACCAATCTGAGCATTAATACAAGCAACAACAAATGTTTTGTGTGTGTTTTTGTTGTTGTTGTTTTGTGTTTTTCTGTCATTTTTGTACATTTTTCTTCTTGTTCTGTGTATTTTTTGTTTTGTTTTGTCTCCACCGTATTTTCATTGTTGTTTTGTTAGAATAATGACCAACCTGAACATTATTACAAGCAAGAACAAATGTTTTTTGTGTTAATATTGTCATTGTGTGTGTTTTCAGTGTCATTCTGTAAATTTTTCTGTCATTTTGTGCTATTTTGTTGTCGTTTAATGTGTTTTTGTCATAATTTCGGGCGCTTTGGAGTCTTTTGTTGTCAATTTGAGGTTTTCTGGGTCATTTCTGTGTATATTTGTTTCTTTATATTTGATCATTTTTCTCTCTTCTATAAAGACATCTTGTGTACATATTAGGGTTGTCCCGATCCGATATTGATGTCGGATATTAGTCCGATATCAGCCTGAAAGCGAATATCAGATTTTATCTAAAATCTCCGATCTATATTATATTATATTTATTCAATTGTAGAATACTGTAGATATTATGTTGAAGGTTAAAATGTAACCAATTGGTTAATAATAAATGGGTCAGTTTTTCTCATACCTACTATTGCTGACTATTGTTCTCTGTTTGAGTAACAACACCTGATCAAGCCTTTTCTGACATTCCACACTACAAAACGAGTAATAAAAGTATGTATGATTTGTGCTGATATTGTATCGGATCAATATCGGTATCGACTAATACTCAAGGCTGCCATATCGGTTTTGTATTGGAGGTGTATCGGGACATTCCTAGTATTTTTGGAGTCAATTCAGGGGGTTTGGAGTCTTTTATGTGTATATTTGTCGTCAATTTTAGGTTTTTGAGTCATTTCTGTGTATATTTGTTGATTTATATTTGATCATTTTTCTCTTGAGTGTATCTTTGTAGACGTCTCATATGTTTTTGGAGTAATTTTGTGTTGTTTTGTTGTGTAGAGTATTTTTCTGTAATGTTGTAAGTTTTTTTAAAGTCATATTGGGGGTCGCACAAAATTAGAGCAACGGCCGTATGTGGGACCCGCACCGCCAGTTGCCCATATCTGATTTAGGGAGTCTTGACATGGTAACATGTATTTACAGAGATCAGGGCCCACACCTGAAGATATTTTGGGACTGTGCACTTGTTGTATACCACTGAGGGAGAACGGTGGTCAGTCACACTACGAAAGCCCGGAAAAGATCGACTGGAGCCGAACACTGAGCTCCCTCCCTCCCTCCCTCCCTCCCTCCCTCCCTGTTTCGTTCGGTCGTGGTGCAAGCAGCCATGTTGCTGTGAGCCTGTTCCGGTATCAGGGCACGATCGTGCGCATAGACCGCAGTTCCTCGGCTTTGACACGCAGCTAGCTCCTCACGGTAACCCCCCCTCTAGTCTGTAGCCAGGATGGACCTTACGCCCTGATCATCGTCCCTACAGTGGGCTGCTGGCTGGGATCATCATCATCGGCGTGGCGACAGGAGGACGGACTGGTGGATCGTCACACTGCAGTGCAGCACTGGTGGTGAACGACCTTATTCCAATCACGCAGCACAAGGAAGCGCGCCGGTGGTTTCCGTGGATTTGGAGTTTGGTGGCAGTCGCTGGGAATACGCTCACTCACTGTGGTTACACTGAAGAAGAAAAACAAGATTATCTCTGCTTTTTACTTCATGCCATGCGACCATTTTACACGGCGACGCTTTTATTTTTCCCCACACAGCAGCCCGGAATTTCTCTCTGGGAATATTTCGACCTATATTGTGTGACCTCGCCGGGAATAAGTTTGGCCTGAAACTTTGGTGGTGTTTTCACGGCTAAAAGGAGACCCGTGTAGCACTGAAGGAGAGACACACACGAAAAGGCCTCGGGTCCAAACTACTCCGGATTCATATTTGACGTGTTTTTTGCACTCAGGTCTTCATTTGACGTGAATTAGCATGCTAGCTTCCTGATTGAGTCTCTACTCAAATCAACGGCTGCCCAACTTTTCCACCGAGCTAGCGCTAACTGCTAGCCGCCGCCTCAAACGTCACACGGCGGTGTCCGTGTTTTGTGCTGCTATTTCACCTCAAACAAGAACTTAATAGTGTATTTCCCAGCTTTGGAAAAACGACTGCTTCTGCTTGTTTGCGCTTGTTGACAAACATGGGACGTGCGGCTGCTAGCTAGCTAGTTTTTAGCTAGCAGGCTAACTGTGCTAGCGGCTGATGTGGGATTCAACTTGTTGATTCACGGACTGTTTGTCGTGCTGCTAGCTTGCTAGCACTGGACATCTGTCTGAGGACCAGTCTCTGCCTGTCAGCTACACTGGTTTCAAATGATCCAGGGACACTGAGGGGAAAAAAAACCCTCACCTGCTCCAGTTCTCCTTTTGTAATTTCCATTTCTTTGAACCATGTCAACAAGGATTCCGCTGGTGCAAGTCATCGAGAACTCGACTGGGCAGGTAAGATGCGGATCTTACTTAACTTTGCATTCTAAACTACTGTTTTCCACCTTAAGGGACTGTAGTGAGTGTATAGTGGTTTTTTGTTTGATAGGACATTCCCTGTCGTGTATATATTATTGGACAGGTGTGCCAAACTCGAGGCCCGCGGGTCAAATTTGCCCAGTCAGGGTCCATTTCCGGCCCCTAACCACTAATGAGCATTGATTATGATGTGAAGCAGCTCTAATGTCTTATTCGAGCTATCACTAAATGGCATTTTTAAGTGTCATTTCAGTAATGCATTATCATAGACTAGATTACTGGTTTAAATACTTTCATAGTAACAGGTGTGTTTTGACATGTCAAAATGTAATGACATAGATGTAATGAAGTTTCAGATCTGCAATGGCAATTTCCACTAGTGAGAATTGAATTGTTGATATCAACAATTATTAGTGTAAGTAGTGAGAATAGAATTCTACATATCAATAATTTGAATTGCAACTAGTCAAAATAAAGTTTCGTTATGGATATGAGGACTTGGAATTACAACATGTCAAAATTGAATTATGGATTTCTACGATTACAAGTACAGCTACTTCTTTAATGTTGAAACGGCTAGCCATAAAGCGGTCGCTGCTCGGTGACTTCATACCCGGTGGTAACATTAGTGCCTCTCGTTTTTACTTTCAAAGTTTCCCAAATTCCGTTTCAGGGTTTACCCATTTCCGGGTCACTTTATACTTTTTTGTTTCCGTTTCATCATCTTTCAATGTTTAGATTAACTTTACTGGCTATTTAACTTCCCTAAATCCTATCAAACATGCTAAATAGGGTTAGTTGTTAGAGACGGATACTGTTATTAATCTTACATTTTATATGGTTTAGATGATTTATGAAAACATGGTCACCCTGAAATCATACAAGTATTTCACCTCAGCCAGCCATTTAAAGAAAAATACAATTGAAATTATGTTATATCAGCGGTGTTAAAGTCATTTTAGTTCAGGGGCCAAATACGGAGCAGTTTTATCTGAAATCATTATGGATCTTACGTGAGAAAGTAGGTAATTTCAACATTATTGTGCCCTAGTTTACACTTCTATGTATATCTGAAATAAATAAAAAAAATAAAATGTAAAACTGACAATATCCAAGCAATAACTGATAGATATCAGGCCCAATGGGATCTTCACTTTAAATTTCCTAGGTTTTGGGACCAATTTCTATTGAATTAACTCATTCACTGCCAGCCATTTTCACAATGGCGACCCCCCCCCCCCCCCCCCCCCCCGCTCTCTCACTGCCAGCCATTATAGAGCATTTTGACTGATTTTTAAAGACACACAGAATATTTTGTACTATGACAATCTGAAACCAGACTCTGAAATATTTGGTCTCTACTTTCATCAACATTTTTGTTTTTGTTTCTAATAATCAGCAGTTGAATAGAGGCAAGTTTCACACAAATCTCCAGTTTCTGACAAAAAGCTGAGAAAAAAGACTTTGAAACTTATTGATTTATTTTTGCTTTAGTGACAACCTCAACATTGGTTTCCTTCTGTAAAACTACAAACACAACACTGAGACCGGACTTTTAGGGGGTTGCATTTATCCTTGGTTTATATCTAGGGATGTAACGATTAATTGTAAGGCAGGTAAAAATCGATTCATAGGTATCAAGGTTCACATCGATGCTGTGAAAATTGAATCGCAGTACTTAGCATCTCTTCTTCACTGCAAGATATCTGCTTGCCTACCGACCTCTGGGTTACCAGCGCCCTCTGCTGGTCCAAACAAATATATGACGCAAATACAATGCAGTTTTTTGTTAAAGTCCAATTGTTAAGGTACAAAATACATTTTCAGTTGCACTTTTAAAAAGAAAAATAACTATTATGCAGTTTTGTATTGTTTCCTATAGAACCAGAATTTGAATTAGGCTTCTTCTTCATTTGTATTATTCCTTTATTTATTTAATTCAAGATTTATTTTTAGTTAAATTGCATTGTTTAAATAAAGACATTTTTTTCAGTCATTTATGTACAGTCTCATTTTGTAAAATAAATCGTGAGAGAATCGTATCGTGAACCCAGTAGCGTGAATCGAATCGTATCGGGAGTTGGGTGAATCGTTACATCCCTATTTATATCACATGAATGCAGTAATATTTAATTGCAAATTGTGGAAAGAACTCTCAATTTTGCCAGAAACTTTGCAATTTCTCACAATTTCACAAATTTACTCTAAATTACACAAACATTGGAAACAAAAAACAATTATTTTTGAAGTGAATTGAGCTGATAGTGAAAACTAGGGCACAATGATGTTAGAATATTTCTGTTTTACCCCCACCTAAAGTCTGCGGCCCACTTGAGATCAAACTGGTCCGTATTTGGCCCCTGAACTAAAATGAGTTTGACACCCCTGCTCTACAACATAAATTGTCACTTAGAAAGGTGGTTTGCTGAATGAGCTGATTTCTGTGACATTAGCCATAATCATTTGTCAGTCGAGCAGTAACAAAGAGTAAACATTTAGTAAAGACAGGCTAAGGGAGGTAGGTACACTTAGTGAGCAGGGTCATTGGAAGGTGAACTACTTCCTGCAAAGTAAGTACCAGTAGTTATGGACTTGACTTGTGTGTGTGATCTTCAGATTAGCTCAGGTGCATTGAAGCCTTCATAGAACACATACTTTTCATGGCTGAGCAGCTATATCCAAACATTGCACTATAAAGCACAATGTAAAGTGTTGAATGCAGGGGACTGGACTGGACAAACTTATCTGTCCAACAGTCTATTGCAGTGGTGCCAGTGCTGTTAATATGTTAGGGTTTCATTCATTCAGACAACTTTTTTTCAAGAAGTTTACGTTGATCTCCTGATATGTTTCGACCGTCAACTGCCAGTCTTCCTCAGATGCGTCTGCTGATCAAGTTTTGGCCATAACTTCCGCGTAATATATGTGTTGAGGTTTCATTTAAACCTTAAAATATTATTGAAAAAAGAAGACAAAATGAACTTGCTGGAATTATTAACAGTGTTATTGCTCAGTAAAATACTATATTTTCTTGTAATTTATTGAAACATGATTATTTTATGCTGTAGAGGCCATTTTATCATACTTCTGACTATAGTGGACAACAATTAGCTACATTTTACAAAGGAGACTGTATTTACCTACTATTGAAGTAATCACATTAAAGTTTTGTCTTTTTTAAAATTCTGCTTTAAATTACACGTTGTTTTGAAATTGTAGATTAAGCCTTAGGGAACCAGTGTTCATGAAACAGTTAGGGATTTAGGAGAGCCTGCTGTTCTACAAATTATGGTGAGGGTACTAATGATATGAAGGGGTACACATGATTTGACAAAAATGCAAACTGCGTACAAGGGACCAAAGAAGATTGGGAACCACTTGTTTATTGGATTATTATTATTATTATTATTATGGACTCTGTCTGAACAGATAGTATCAAGCATTAAGTTTGTATTATAGTGTGGGATTGTTATTCGCTTTCAGGGTTTGGTCTCATTTTAGCAATGAAATCACAAGATAGCTCATCCTGGAACATTTCATACTCCTAACCATCAGGGTACACCTTAAGATCCAAAATCACAGCAGTGCAAAAAAACAAGTTGCATAATGACATGGATGAGCGCATTTTGGTGGAATAGCTTGGCTGGCTTCACAGTGTCCTGTCCAACGTCGGCGATCCACCCCACCAAAGTGCTTCTTGAAGCATTGTCAAAAATTCCCTCCTAGACAATAGAGCTGCATTTTACACTATCACAAGGATAATCTCTTTAGTGCACGCTGACTGTCTCGTGTAATAGACACATGGACTATGGAAGACGCTCTCTTCAATCTACTTCAGTGCAAAGTTCTTTTGTGCTGCAAAAATAGGCCCTGTGTATGTGTGTCCTTGTGCAGTCTCTGGTTGCTTCTGTTGTCTTTGCAGCAGTGATTCACCTACTTGCCTACGCACTCGCACTGGATCTCCCACTCCTTGCAGAGAAGGAGAACAAACATAGTTTTCTGTCTTATTCCTGAAAAAAATTGTTGATTAAATGGGGGGAAAAAAGAAAAAAAAATAGACAATTCAAACTGTCGCAGTCAATGCTTCGTTTAGATGTTGTTACCGGAACCACTGGGTCTCATTTTCTCAGTCTGCCCGGACTGGCTTTTATTCAGCACCGCTGCCCTTATTTTTGCTGTTGAACTATTGCCATGGTTACCCAAAGAAGCTTGGAGTGGTCAGCTGAGCATAGCAAAACTAGCGGTGAATGTTTAGCAAAAAAAAAGGACAGTGTGTGTTAAGTGTGGGACCAATACACACTATAGGAAAGACAGCACTGTGCGGTGTGTTAGCTTTTCATAGCAGCACCTCAACAGCTAGCATCCATTAAAAGCAGCTGACAGTACTGATGGTGTATTAAAGGTGTATTTTCTCCGCAAAACACATTTACTGTAAATCAAGGCAGAGAAATGTGTAATTTCGTGTCAAACGTTAATGCTCTTGCCGCAAGTTTGTGGATTTAATTGCAGTATAAAACCAAAGCAAGTAAATGGAGACGCCTCAGTGACGAGGACATTTAACCAGGGACACTTCAGCAGTATTTGGCTCAAAGGCATAAAATCACATGTACCCTCTGTAATTTCATAGTGTCTAATTTAATACAACAACAACAACAACAAAAAAATGTTACAAAACTGGAAAATTAATTTTATAAATATTGATGAAAAGTTTAAAAATTGAGAACAATGATTACCGAATAATAATGTTCTGTTATTTTGGCTTTATTTTTATTTATTTTTTTGAATTTTTTTTGTGGTTGGACACTACTCACACACACACACACACACACACACAACAGATTTTGGTGTTGAAACATACTGTAGCTACAAGCATTGCACATTACCACAGCCAAAAATATCAAATTTAAGTATTTTTAATTCAAACGCAAGTAAAACGCACATTATTTTATAGTTGAACTTAAGTTTTACCTCAATTTAGCATTGAGGTTGTTTATTTGAGCAATATCAGGCCTTAAAGTAATAGCTGTTTAAAGGGTGAAATTATTTTTGTTAGATTTGTGTATGTTTGTTTTTTGTGCAATAACGAGAGCTCAAAATGATTTGTTAGTGATGGAATAAGGTCAAAAAGCATAAAGATTGCAAAATGTGTACCGGTAGTTTCTTAATTATTTAAACAATGAATAGATTAAGCGGTCACTCAAAGAATCGTTTACTGTAGCCCTATTCTGTTTAGTCTGTATTCTGAGGCATGTCCGCCTCCTTTTGACTGTCAGAATTCACTGTCAGCTGTTCTATGTTTGTATCATCTGATGGAAAAGACCCCACACAGTAATTACACTTATAAAGACACTGTGTTTTTGAGAAGTTTCATCTGCAAAGACCTGTAGATTATTTCTACTTCAAACAAATTCGTCTAATTCAAAATAGGTCTATCTAACATCCACACAGATTAACATGTAGGAATTTGGAAACATTCATAGTAAGTTGTTGAAGTAAATTTTGGGATAAGTGTTGAATTGACAGCTATCAGGCAGTACCCACAGGTATATCAACTAAAGTTGACATCTTTTTCCTAAATAGTTCAGTGAATAACACTTAAGTCACTGTTTTACCCGGAAAAACAAAGTTTTTCTTTCTTTCTTTGGCTGAAAACACATGCTTTTGTTTGTTTTGTTTTTTAAAATTCCCCTTCGGACACAGTTATTAAAGGGAAATGTTAAACTGTTTTGGATTCAAACAAAACCCATAAGCTGTATTGCACTGCCAAGCCATTATAGATTTGGTGTGAGGCAATTCAATTATGGCTGTATACCCGTCCATGTGAGAGTGCAGTAGCTTCAGTGATGACTGTTATAGGGCTTCTGACTTCCGTGATCACGAAAAACGGGCAGAAAATATGGAATTCCTCAAAAATAAAAATGGTATATTGTTTTGTTTTTAGTTTTTTTCAAATTATATTTTAAACAAAATCAACCAGAAATTGCATTATTACACAAAATATACCCTTGCATGCATATTTTTGGAAATATTCACACAATTACACACACTTCTTTTCAAGTAGAAAAGTGGGCAAGGGAGGGAAAATGTCAAATCTTGTCCAAAATTTGACGTAATATGGCTCCTGAAATGGAAATGACTTTATGACGTGGACTGAACCCTCACTAACATGTTTTGTTACAATACCATGCATGTCGACAATATTTTGCACCATTAAACAGGTAGCCTAATGTCTAGCTTTAGCAAGTTTAGCGAACGACAAAATGTCAAATCTCGCTCGATCTCAGTGTGTGCCTCTTCTGTGTAGAAATATGAAATTAATTCAAATTACATATCAATTATCCATTAATAAGTAGGCTTTACACCATTAGGATTTTTGGGCTGATCAATGAGTTTAAGAAAAATGATCACCGATCTGATCATATGAATTCAGGTTGTTTGTTTTTTTAGGTATCAACCAAATTCCTTTGGTACTACCTGATACAGATTCATGGAAAATCAAACGGTACCATGTTTCTGGACCTAAACACAGCCTTGTGACTGTGAGGGAGTGGAAGAGTTGAAGAATTTCCATGCAGGACTTGAACATAACATTTGGTGCGTGTGTGTGGCCCTTTAACTGCGAATGAATTCCCTAGTCGCTCGACCAGTGTGCGGAGTGAGGGAGTGTGTGTGAACGGAGCAGATTGATTATAAGCTGTATGCTGTTTTTAATAATCAGCAAAAAAACGTTGCAGCTGTTGTATTAAACCAGAGCCCAATGTCACAGTCAATGACTGCTGTGAAGCGAGGGAGTTAACCCCAAAGCTGAGGATAGCTTCAACTACAAGAGAGTTGGAGATGAAGCTGCGGAGACAGACCACACTGGAACTACGTAAAGCCTCCATCAGCATTAGGAGCAAACGCATATTTCCTGACTGTGGCATCACAACATCTGCTGTTGCTTAGTCCATATTGACAGGTGCACAGCGGAGATGGGGCACACACGCGCTTCTGTGACCATTACTGCCCTGAAACAGACAGAAGTCTCCGGTATGAAAGCGAAAGGAAATGGGAGCTCATCACTATAGGACTCTCTCTTTTGACATGTTCGGGCTGAATAAACAAAACAAATGTACGCACACAGACATACACTAACAGCAGACACTGCCCCCACTTTCAGAGCCAGTAGACTGGGGAAGAAGTCCAGCGCTCAGCCACTCCGCTCCAACCGATCGCCATTTTTGTCATTCGCTCATAGGTTTTCACCCTTGTGCGTAAATGCGAGGGAAATAAAGCCATGTCACGTAAATCAAACAATTCTTTTCAATGTAAATGAGACAGATAAAACAATGCAATGGGAGCATCTACAGAAAGTTTCATCACGACAATGGCATCATTGATCGGCTCGGCAAATTAAGACATTACAGCCGATCCCATTAATTGCATAAAATGCAAAATATTGGCTGATCCTAAATAGCCATTCAGATCGGTGTAAAGCCTATTAATAAGTATATTAATGGTTGTATTTATCCATTAAGTATATTAACTCATTCAGTGCCATTGACGTAATATTACGTCAATTAAGATTACTAGAATACACCCTGGCGTAGGTCCTTCATCAATATCGAAGCTGTAGTGTGAGATTAGCCACTGATACTACCATTAGCAAAGGAGAGAAAAGCAGGGACGAAGGAGATTATGGCGCTATGAAGTGATATTGTGAAGTATCCAGCAGCTCACAACACCACATACTAACACAAAGCATGTGTGTACCTGAGTGGATTATTCATCATGTTGTGATCGTGAGATAAAACCATCAACTAACCGAGCCAAACGGGTCATCTCTGCGTGTCGGGAGGAAGAGGAAGTTACATCTGTGTGATTGATGGGGGGAGGAGATACAAAATGCTCTAAGCAAAACATTCAGCTGTGAGCCAAATAGCAAAATAATATTTTTGCCATCAAAAGCCTTGTCTGTGTTGTTGTTTTTTAGGAGGAAACCAATGTTCAGATGTTATAGTTTTCAATAAAGCAAAAAAAATGCTTCAAAGTCTTTGACAGATTTTTTATTTAGAAAAAGCCTGTTTTCTCAGCTTTTTGCTCAGAAACTGGCGATTTGTGTAAAACTTGCTCGATTCAACTCCGGATTCTTGATGAAAGTAGAGACTTTAGTCTTTCAGAATCTGGTGTCAGATTTCAGATTGTCATAGTACAAAATATTCTGTGGGTTTTTAAAAATCAGTCAAAATGCTCTAAAACGGCTGGCACGGAGGGTGGTAGAGATTCTGAAATGGCTGGCACTGAATGAGTTAAACATGTGTAGCTGGGGTTCAGGACGTTCAATAGCCTGTAATCACATTTAATGAGGGAAAGCCTAGGATACAGAAATGAGGAAATTCTGAAAAGGAATTCAGGCAATTTTGGAACAGAAAATTGGACACATTTTATTTTGCCAATGTTCTTCAATCAATCACTTTTTCAAAGTTGTTACTCAGGTTCAAAGTCCTTCTTTTTTTGGTGAAGCCAAAGTGGTTTAAAGGAAGTGATATGCAACTTTTTGAGTCTGTCACAACAGCTGCGCCCTGTGTCAAACAGGTGAGACGTTAAAAACGCAGGTGTGTGCTGTAGTTAAATAGCCAACCACGTGACAGGCCTGCTCTTATCAGCCAATCCCAGCACTTCTTGTCGGAAGACGCTCAAGTGTTCAAAGTCTTTGTGTGTTTCTCCTCTCATAAAAATTAAAATTTCTGACAGAACTAACTGTTGGTTCCTGTTAAAGTGTCAGTGGCAACAACAGCACGGTTTAGGTGTAGACAAATAAATATCTGCTCCTGGGGCAAAGCGTAATGTGTTCTTATAGATACACCCTAATGGGAACAGAGGTCAAGGATGAAATAGAGGGTTATGTAAGTATTTGTTGCTGCCTGACATAAACAGATACAAGAAAGAGCCTTATCTAAGAATACGTCCTGTAGAACTGAGCTGTGTGTAAAGTGAGGTGCGTTTTCAGCCCACAGGTATGAAAGGTGTAGCCTACATTAATAACCAACTTTCTCCTAATTTCGGTGAGGCAGAAAATTAAATAAATAGTTAATCTGTTGGTTGCGTTTTAGCCAGATGACATCATGTCAGCACACCTACTTTGTAGGGATTATTTTCAGCAACAAACCACATGGAGTTTTGTTTTTATCTGCATCCTACTTCAAACACTTATTGTGAAATGTATATTGCTATTTAAGCAGTCAGTATTATTGTGATCATAAAACCATCAACATAAATCCTCCAACGCTGTGTGACCTGCAGTCGACCAACCGTAGCCAAACTCGTCGGAATCCCTCATTAAGAATTTAGGGTTGAAACATAAAATTTAGGGTTATTGAAAACTGTTGACTGTGTTTGTAGGGTAAAGGTCAACAGTGGCTTCTTCCACACAAACACGGTTGGTTTAAAGGCCATCTATAGCAAGCCTTTGGTGTCAGGTCTCACCATACAAGACAAAGTGGCACCAAACAGTAGGAACCGGGCTTAGCATTCACATGAGTCTGCATTGCTCAGCAGAGACTTGTGTGTGGATTTTGATGTGAATATGCAGTCCTTTGTTCTGTAGATATTTTCTAAAATTTGCGATGTATCAGAAGAACTGGTATTTACTTTGGTGTATACATGTTTATCTTAGGCTATCTAGACTGAAATTAGCATAATATTTTCACATAAAGAGGGAGCTAAGCGTCGAGTTAATGGTCGTAGAAGTGTGTGGGGGTGGATGGGTAAAGTTACTGGCCAGGACCGCCTACCACTCCATTATCAAGAACAGTTGCCTGGCACGTATCAAAGCAGACCTGTCAAATATAGAGGAGTGACTTGTGACATCTTTTTAATGGTGTGAAATGGCAGATATGTTAAGTGGCTTTGAATGGACGTGTTGCCATGCTTTCCAATGAATTTGTGAGGGCTGTTAGTTTAAGGAACTGATCTGAATATGACAACCGCTTTTATTGTGACACCAACTCAACCAGAAAAACTTGTCTGACAGAGGGTGTGTGTGTGTGTGTGTGTGTGTGTGTGTGTGTGTGTGTGTGTGTGTGTGTGTGTGTGTGTGTGTGTGTGTGTGTGTGTGTGTGTGTGTGTGTGTGTGTGTGTGTGTGTGTGTGTGTGTGTGTGTGTGTGTGTGTGTGTGTGTGTGTGTGTGTGTGTGTGTGTGTGTGTGTGTGTGTGTGCGCGCGCGCGCGCGTGCGGTCAATGCAGCCAGTGGTAATCAAGGGCGCACTTGTAAACATATTAGTGAGCTAAAGCAATGGACCACTTTTAAACAGTTTTTCTGAGTCAAGAGCAGAGTGAGGTGCGCTTCCATACACTTTTTTTTATATAATATTGGACATTTCTGTCCTTAGATGGGAGTTGGTGGATGCAGAAAGGGTTTTTTTGCATGCACCGCACCTCTGCATTGAACCTGTGATTGATTACTGGTCGTTTCTTTACATGGACCGGAAGTTTTGGCAAGTGCATGGCCTGGTACTAAGTGGTCCATGGACTGGTACTGATACCCAAACTTTTTCAACATGTTCAGTGATATATCTAATTTTTGTATTAGTTTTGTTTTTGGTTATTAACACGATAGTGGACACAAATGTATTTAGATGGGAAAAATGTTTACAGTTCTTAGTTCATCGCCTTTTTCATTTCTGATAAAGAAAACTAATAGATTTATTAACTTTGAAATGGGAGGAAATTATACATTTGTATTTGTTTTAGAAGTGGAAATTTGTTGATCGTGTTGAAATAAATTTTGTTCAGCTCTAGGTTACCCTCGGTCATAAGCCAAAATGTAGGAAAAACATTAATTGATTTGTTTGATTTATAATGGTCAATAAACCTTTATTTTTATATATATATATATATATATATATATTTATTTTAACTAAGGACCATGTGGACATCTCCCATCGTCTCATTAGGAGTATGTCTAGGCATTCCAGGGAGTACAAACAGGCAGGTGGAGGCCACACACACACTACTCATTTTGACTTGTCTTGAGGAATTTCCACAGGAGTTGCATCATTCTGTGATCAGATTTTTCCGCTTTTATTTGGAGTATGATTCTGAATCCAGACCTCCATGGGATCATGATTTTGATTTCTGTTGATCATTCAACTATGTAATGAATGAAGATTTTTCACCTAAAATATTTCATTCATTCAGATCAATGATGAGTTGTTTGTGTTCCCTTTATTTATTTTGAGTAATGAATTTGACTTGAGGAGCACATGTGCTCCTTGGGAAAACTGTCAGTTAAGTAGAAGGTGAATACGATAGACTTTGTGAATTATTTATAAACCATATTCATGCTTTTAACATTCTAAATGAAAACCACTGCACAAAAGTGTAGAACAGCCAATCCAAACATTGGTTAAACGTCTGTACAGCAGGTTGGCATTTAGGAAAATCAGACTCCTGGGTTTGGGAGGTGACTGGATTCCTGCCTGTTAGTCGGTTTTCATCATGCTGGTAGATATTTAATAATAATGTTATATAAGTAAACAGGAGTTGAAGTTATTAGTTGATAATACATGTATCAGCTAAAGCTGCTTCTGTAATTAAAAGGCTTAAAGTGGAAAGTTGTGATTAGTGGGTTTGCCACTTGATGTTTATTGACTATTAGTGAAGCTGTTGGTTTAGTTTGTTATAAAAAGCCCTACAGTCACAAGAGAAACACTAGGCCTAGGAATAATAATCCTTTAGATGGTTAATGATTCAGTGGTGTTGCATTAAAAAATTAATAAATAAAGAAATCTGAGCGAGGAAATAGAAAGGGACAATGACTCAAAAAGCACCCTCTATCTAAATATTGACGTTTGTTTAAATCCATCAACAGCAGTACAAAAAGGAACTGGCTTGTTTTTTACTCAGCCAACTCAGAATCAAATGCATCCAGAGCACCTAATCTGACCACCAGTGCTGTCTAGGGTTGTATACCGGTGCCTACTCTGCATTTTGTGAACGGTTCCGGTGCTTAAATGGGGTTCTTAAAACACAATATTATCTTAAATAATATATTTACAAGTAACATGTGGAAAGAATAAATAAACAACACAATTTAAATAATATCAAATAAAACAATACTGTATCAAACAATATAATACTGGAGATGATTATTGTTATATCATGATTTTATTTGTCATTAAACATTAATAGCTTCTGTAAAAAAGAAAATAACGCTTTATTTCAATAGTTTTTTAAAGCTATAGGGAGTCATTGGAAAAGAGTCAAAGAGCCACAGGTTGCAGCAGACCCCTGAGCTAGCCTGTAAGGCTGTATAAGCTCAGCCTGTGTGAATGCAAAACTGTGCCTTCTATATCTGGTGTTAAAACTTAGGTTATCAAAGAAGGTGCATTGTTCGGCTTGTAAGTAAATTTCATGTGGCCTTTTATCCACTCGCTATCAGTTATGAGCAACAGGTGTGCTGAATCTGATGAGTAGTGGCACTGACGTCACCATCAACAACCGGGTGGGCGGTGCACCGAAATGTTCGTTCTTATTTGGTCTGGTTAGTACAGTTTACGTCCAAACCGGTGCCTTATTGGTACTGCGTTTCAGTACCCAACCCTAGTGCTGTCCTCTCTGTCAACTTTGATTGAGTTTCATTACATTCATGCTTAGCTAATTTAGAAATGTACTAGTTACTAGGAACTTTTCCATTTCCGATATACCAATATTGATCCAATATCAGCATGAATCATACATACTTTTTTTTTTTTTTTTTTTTTTTTAATAAAAAAATAGTTGTTACTTGATTTGTAGTGTGGAATGTTAGAAAAGGCTTGATCAAGTGATGTTACTCAATCAGAGAACAATAGTCAGCAACAGTAGGTATAAGAAAAACTGACCCATTTATTATTAACCAATTGGTTAATTGGTACAGTATTCTACAATTGAATAAAATAAATAAAAAAAATTAATTGGTTGGGGAAATAAAAATAAGAAATTGGAGAATCTGGAAATTTGAATCCGATATTCTTTTTCAGGCTAATATTGGACCGATATTGATATCGGATCGAGGCACCCCTACTAATCACCATAATCATTTAGATGAGATCTTACTTACTTACTAGGACAAAAAAAGTCAGATGTTGATCTTCATTGTAGTAAATTTGTTTTCAGTCACTGGATAACATTGTCACTACTCTAACCATAACAGGTAGCAGAGATTTTGAACGCGATTAATGGCTGAATGGCTCGTGTTTGTCAGATTCTCTGGACAATCAATCATATAGCATGTGATATTGTCCCAAAACATGCATATGAGTCACTTCTGTGTCATGTTGGGGCCTGATTTGAAATAGAGAAGAAAAAACGGATCAGATTTCTTTCTCTGTTATATAAAGGTAATTCCTTTTTTCCGTCTGTTCCGTCTGCTACCACAAGAAATCGGAGGCCCTAAATAAAAGATGTTGATTGTAATTAGCCTGTAGTTTGCCCTCTTACTTTTTTTTCTTTTTGATTTTTGAAAGTCAGTGGTTTTACCTAAGAGATCTGTAAAACATGCCACAAGATTCACTCAATATTTCCTATTCATCTCATTGGTTTTTGATATTTCTTTATTATATTACTGTATTTCTATCTTATCACACGTTTTATCTTGGAATCTTGCATATTACAGAGGCAGGAATTAATCTAGTTGTTCTGATTGAATCACAAATCTGCAGTCATAATGTAGATTCCTAATATCGTGCAACTTCCTGATCTCTTTCTGTTGACAGCGCGAAGATCAAAACCAAGAGCAGCGAAGCAAACAGAATTGGAATATATGAGTGTGGCATATCAGTTTGATACATTTCATCTGACACTGAAGAACTAAATATAAAAAGCTAGCATTTTGCGGCGAGCCACTAAGCTAAAAATGTAATATAGACGAGAAAGAAGCCCTTAATGTGAGTGTGTGGACAAAGGAGCACATTTTGACATTACATCTAATGCTTACCTTTTTGCACATCTTAAATCATGCTTGAATGAGTCATCATAGTGCCTCACACACACATGCACACGTACATGCACATCGTAGTTACATCCAGGAACCCATAAATTATGCCTTTCTCCTTAGACCAGACCTGTCACTAGGCAGATGAACAGAGAGACAAAGCTCGCCAGGCCCTAGCAACAGAGAACCTGCCATGCACACACACACACACGGTTACTCGCTCAGATTTGAGCTTGCATGCTTCACACACAAATGCACACACTTAGTTCCTCTTTTCTTTTTCTCGTTCTCACACTTAAATACTTGAAGATAATTGGATTTAATTTGTATTTTTAGTTGTAAGTTGGTGGAAGTCCTTGGACACTAAGGTGTGGGACAAGCTGGGTTGGTCAGTGTGTTTGCATAAACAATGCTGTAAAAATCCAGTGCTTTTGTGTTGGTCGGATTGTGTCTGATACGAGCTTGGTAAAACGGGCCTTTCCAGTTCAGACGAGAAGTGGCAGCTAAACTTGGCCTATTGTAAGGAGCTGACGTCATCCAGGTGAAGGAGTGGGGACTTCTTTCAGTGTTTTCTAAGTCTGAGTCAAGCCATTTGTCATTATTATGATGCTAAGATCTTTTGTGATCTTACCTGCCTGAAATGATAAATGATCAGATGTACTGTAGATGATGTTTATTTTGTAGGGAAAAAAATTAGGCAAAGAAATAAATGAAATCAATAGTACAGTACAGATACAAGTTATATCTGATCATTTTTGCTTTGTTTTTGGTGACATTGTGTTTTAAGGAAGATAAACTTTAATATTATACTTCAATATTCAGGTTTCTGTTGAGCGTAGGGGCCCCGTACGGTGTGATTTTGATCCCCTACGATGTGATGGTGCCCCCTACCCTGGTTGAAACAGGCTTTTTTGTGGTTTTTTCCTTTTTTAATCTATGCCGTTGTAATATTTGTTGCACATTAGTCCCGATATTACTGCGGGTCCCACGTAATACCTCATTTAAAGGTCCCATGTCATGCTATTTTTCACCCTTCTCCATTTGTTCTAAGAACCCCAAAAACATAGTATTTGAGGTTTATTTTCCCAAACTCGCCTGTTTTCCAGAGTTTTAGCCTCTGAAAAGTCACTTTCTGATCAACTCTACACAAACAGGCTGATTTGCAGCCTATTTATGCATATTCATGAGTGGTTGTGTCTATAGACGGGACACTGACTTCATCCTCCCCGCATGGTGACGTAGGGCCAGAGGACAGCCCACCTTCCTCCCACCCACTCCGTAGCTAAGCTCATTCTGCTTTATAAACACAAGACGGAGTGTGGGGGCGGGGCGTTCACCGGTACATCGATAGACTATAGAAAATACATACATAACACTGTGCGAAGGACGCTGAAATGCTCACCTTGGTGGGCGTGTTTGTTTACATGTCAATCACGGCAGAGAGCTTCCTGGAGGCGCGGCTTCTCCAGCTCAGTGCCGCGTCAAATTTGTCATCAAATTGGAGCGAGGTGTTTGGGCTCGCCCTGCAGTAAGAAAGGAGCAAATCACCCTCTAACTAACGATTGAGGGAATCAATGAAAAAAACACTTTGGGCATGTGTTTTATGATGCCCAAATAGCACTTTGAGGATGTTTAAAGCACAGAAAAGTTGATTTAGCGTAACATGGGCCCTTTAAATTTAAAAAGTGTGTCTTGGTATCAGTCTTTTAAATAAAATTCAATAAAATGTTGTTTCTTGTCTATACAGTGTTTTTATTAAGTAGTTATTTGTGGAGGACCTATACCAAGCGTGAGTAACTCTCTAACTCCATTCATCATGACCCTTTACCAACACAACAAATAACTTTTGGCTTTAAAGTAAAGCAGTCACAAACAACAACTTAAGCTTAACTTCACAAAATTTGGCCATCAGAGAGTTAGAAATTTCAAAATTTTACGGACCCCCCCTTACGATGTGAATTATTCCTGGTGAGAACCCTGTAATATTAATCATAAAAATTCAAGGTTTTACCAGTAGCTACACTGTATTTCATAATATGAACCGGTAGCGGAATTGAGTTGAATTAATAAGTTGTTCCATGCTGTTTATTTGCTGTGTTCATTTACTATTTGCATACTGAGGATGAGCAGCATCTGTTGGAGTAAATCTTCCGCTCAGGCCGAGTCACTGTTAACTGACTGAAATCCGGTTAGACCTCTTGAGGGATCAAAATGTTGAGGGTAAACGAGCAGTAAGGAGGCCAACGTCAAAAGACAGATGACGTCCAGTGTTCAGCAGAAATGGTGAACTTTCCTGATTATTCCTAAATTCTCTTTTAATTCCCTAATGTTATAGCTTGACCTCATTTACTTAAGTTCATTTTTAAAAAGAAAAACTGATTTTAATGTATTGTAGATACTGTATAACTTCAGCTTGTCTAGCAATTGCATCATACATTTTGTGTACTCTCAAAGTTGTGTCGGCGTTAACTGAAAATGTTCAAGTCTGAAGATGAAGCCAGACGTTCTGAATATGGCATCTCTTCTTTTTTTAAAAAGCTATATAAAGGTTGTAATGGTGTTGTCAGAGCTTCCCCAACCTGTTTACACCAGTCCCTCTCATGGACCGCTCACACCCTTGAAGTTGCGTAGCAGCAAAAGAAGGGCACACAAGGAAGTGCTATGCAATGTGTCCTTACTGTGACAGTAGCACAGCAAACAGCACTGAATTGATTTGAAACACACACACACAGACACACAGACACACAGACACAAGGCGGTCTGTTAATCCAGTTCAAGCGAACACACTTCTCACTCACAATAGTACATTCACAGCAATCTGAGACCCAGTGTGACACCACCTTGCTAAAGTAGGGGCCTTGCTCAAATTCACTTGACCTCATATGCTATGGTGAGTTTGTTAGGCTAGGGTAGATGTACTCATGCTGTATATTAGCTAGTTTGCTGTGTTTTCCAAAAAAGAGCAATGTACATGCAGCACTAGAAAAAAAGACAACTTTGACCCAGTTTGAGTTATTGCTGCAGCATCCATGAGTATATGTTTTAAATGTTGGCATCTTATAAAAAATGTTTTTTTTTTTGGTACAGTTTGTTTCAGGCTGATCATGCTTTCTTACTTCTGCTCGTTGAATTGGTGAAACACGCCTTCTGGCTTCATCATTCTATTTTAGGTTCACTCATGCAATGTTTTGTTTTGTTTATTACAGTGATAATAAAAAACAGAGGCGAAATATGACTTGTTTGTGTGTTTGATGACTATTGTTTGTACAGTAGGACAAGTTAAACTTCAGTATATTATCTGTATGTTAGTACCTAGTATCTCTTGACTGCCATTTGCTGCGCTCATTTTGTAGGTGATGGATGTAATATCCTGACTTGAAGCATTTAAAATTCCATAAGGCACTGAGTGGCTTCCTCCTAATGCTGAGATTAGTAAGGGTTGCAGATAATGAGCCTTGTCTCAAAACGTAACCGGTACTGCATTAGATTAATTTCTTTGCTTTAGTACATGCAATTACTGTTGTTGTTGATACCTTTGCATTAAACGTTCATTGATGACTAAGAATCCACCAATAATCAATTTTTTATAATAATCGGTATCGGACATTTTATCCACTTATAGGCTAACCTGTAGCTGTTTATTTTAAAATGTGCTCCTTCCTTTCCTGAAGCACCGCTCTTATTTTAAGGTATTTTTTTTATATATTATAAATCATTGTACAAAAACAAACAATATACTCTATTTAGTCTAATTCCAGGTTTGTTTTTCAAAATTGACACCAAAATTGAATTTTTTTTTTTTTTACAGCAAATTAACAACCCAAGGTATCTGGTGGATAGCAAACTTGAAAACAAACGCCATTTCCTTGTTAATCATTACAGCCTTAGTTGTTTGAACTTTCTTTATTCATTTTACCAATTGACAACTTATAAAACATTTTTTTTCCTGGCATAGGAATATTATTGGGACACTTCTAAACTGTATGTTGGCACTATCAAGTATGCAATAATGAGTCATTCTCAACAAACGACTAAGAACAAAACAATGATGTCATTTATTGTCTTCTAACACATCTAAAATTAAAACAGAGGGGTTAGTGTGCGTGCGTGCGTGCGTGTGTGTGTGTCTGGGGGAGGGGGTTCGCTTGGCCTGCAGCTGCCCAAAATGAAGAAAGAATTAGAAGATAAATATAGTCGGACATGAAAGAGGATAGGGTAGGAAGAAGACTAAAGAGCCAGGGGCTGTGGACAAGGGAAAGAAAGAACTCAGCGGATGCAGGCTCCATTTGTACTGGCCAGTTTATAATGCCAGTTACAGTTGATAAATTGCCTTATTGAGCGACATGAGAAAACCTGAGTGCAGCTTGCTATTCTTAGGAGACTTAAATTTGATGCTGACAGATGTGTAAAAGAATCAAGAACAGGGACATAAGAGCTTCTCTTTATCCTTAGCCGTGGAAGTGACTAAAGCCAGTGTGCATACCAGAGTTTGCTGCTCAATTCTATTGATTTGTTTCTAGAAAGGATTTGTTTGAAATGGCCATTGTGATGGGAGATGCTTCATTATTTTCTTATCTTAATATATGAAAAAAATCTGTAATGTGGGCGGAAATGATTTCGAAGGGTGGGGGGACAGGGTGTATCCGGAACGTCCCGAGCTAAAGTTATTTTTAGCTTTTGCTGATGAAAAGTTGTTCATTTTTGGACAGCTGTGTCTTTTTTTCTGTATTTGAATTAACCTACTTCACACCTTCACGTTCAGGTTGCAGCATTTGAAGTAGTTACCATGGGAAATTCTGTTAATAAGCTTTTACTGAACATTTGTGGTTATGTCAGTAGAACAAATAGAGATTATGTACATCTGACGATGCCATGCATTAAAACAACTGCATCTTTGTTGGTGCCAGCCTATAGGAGAAATGGTTCTTTCCAGTTCCAACAGTCAAAGGCAATTCCTGCACTTAACTGCGTATTTTATCAATCTATTTATTAGATTCATAAATAGGGTGGGTACAGGATCCTATGGGAGACGCCCTTAACTTTCAGAATTTGCTAATTTGGGGATTGTGGCTTAACCACCAGGTCTTTCTGTGCGAATAAATAGTAAATACCCAACCAAGCTGTCCTACTTTGTACCAAATATGTTTATAAATGGGCAAACAGAAGAGTTAACTTGTATTGTTACTGGCGCTATGTTCATATAATGAATATGTTTTTTACTAAATAAAAAAAAATGCTAAAAGGGAATCAAAGTTTTTCCTGTAGTTCACTGGTATTTAAGCTAATTTTATCTTTTCTCTAATTGCCAATGTATAGGCCTGTAAGTACATTCTGACCACAACATAATTGTGCATGCTTTATGTGAAACAATATATATTGCACTTCTAAGACGTTCAGTGTTAGAGCAAAAATGTGAGTTTTAGGCATGATAATTAGGAACCGCAGCACTTAAGACACATGGACCTCAGTGAGGATGCTTGAGTCCATTCATCTAGAAATGGCATCGTTCACTCACATGTAGTCTTTGTCTTAAAAACTGTCCACATAAGATGTTTGTATCTCTCTCCCACATGTTCCAAAACTAAAAATCCTGTCTTTGATCTTTCTCCCAAGACTGTTTAAGGCCCTTTTCATGTCCTCTGGATTTAAAGCTGTTGCTCTTGCTATAAAATTCATTTTGTTTAGACCCGCTCTGGCTGTTATACTGCACTTTATGTTGGCCCATGTCAGTGCTATCAGCATCAGGAGCTGTGGAGATGTTCAACATCTGTTTGAGTGAACCATCTCTGGAGGATGATGCTTACAAACCCAGTAGAGCAATCATGGCTTTTTTTCTCTCTTTGCAATGATGATAACCATGATTTTAAAAATCAGAATCAGAAATCAGAATCAGAAATGTTTTTAATGGCCATGTACAGTTTTAAGGACAGTACAAGGAATTTGTCTTGGTAGTTGGTGCACAAAACATACAACAAAAAAAAAAAAAGAAAAAAAACAAAGAACAACCCAGCAACAATAATAATAATAATAATAATGATAAATATAAAGGATGAGGGATAAATAAAGGATAGATAGAGAATAAAGTATAAATAGGATAAATATAAATAAATATATATATACCAGATGGTGATGGAGGAGCAGAGGATGGACTGGATGATGGAGCTGTAGAAGTTCACCATCATCTTTGTTGGCAGACTGAACTTCTTCAGCTGCCGCAGGAAGTACATCCTCTGCTGAGCTTTTTTGATAAGGGAGCTGATGTTCAGCTCCCACTTGAGGTCCTGAGTGATGATGGTCCCCAGGAAGCAGAAGTACTCCACAGAGCTCACTGTAGAGTCTCCCAGGGTGAGGGGGGTGAGGGGGGCTGGGTTCTTCCTGAAGTCTGCTATCATCTCCACTGTCTTTAAAGCGTTGAGCTCCAGGTTGTTCTGGCTGCAACAGGACACCAGCCGGTCTGTCTCCCACCTGTAGTCAGGCTCGTCTCCATCAGAGATGAGACCGATGATGGTCGTGTCATCTGCAAACTTCAGGAGTTTGAGCGACTGGTGAGAGGAGGTGCAGCTGTTGGTGTACAGGGAGAAGAGCAGAGGAGAAAGAACACAGCCCTGAGGAGATCCAGTGCTGATGGTCCGGGGAGCAGAGATGGTTTTTCCCAGCTTCACGTGCTGCTTCCTGTCAGACAGGAAAGTGGAAAGTGTAAATTAAACTGCGGTCCAAGTGTAAATTATGATTCTGAGCGAGCCTCTAATTTGTTTGAGGTACAGGGAGATAATTAGGGACTCAAAATGACAGACAAGTGTTCGGAGAAAAGAACAAAAGGAGACACTATGAGCCCCCCTTTACTCGGCACCTACTGTGTGAATGTCTCTACTGACAGTATCAGATCTCTAAGAGGCGTGTAGTTTGTGGCTTTGGGTTTGCACGTGTCTGCACGCATTAATCTTGCACATGTGCATTTGTGTTTTACTATTTGTGCGTTTGTGGCTCGTCACCCTGGAGCCAGACTTCTTCCAAGACTCTGAGCCACTCGTCCATCTCCTAAGTTTGCATGTCTGGTACTTACTTAGCTTTTTATTTGACCTTTTTCTTGAGTTGTTACCCAATGTTGAGTGATTTCATACAGCCCTTTTCAGTATAGCAAGGTGTTGCTATCTATTCTTTATTGGGCATGTGTTGCATCAGATGAACCTTAGCCCATTACCTTTATGTTACCTTTAAAATACTGATAACGTCATCATACACATCCGGGTTAAGAGTCATCTGGTGAGTAGTTAGAATCTCTACAATGGTGGTTGTCATTTGCCAAATAACTAAAATTGTTAACTTAGTGTTAAGTAAATTTAGGCATAAACTAAATATGAACCTAATATTAGTACTACGGTGGTTGATGATGATAAATCCTGACCTTTAGATTAATCACAGTAGACCTGAACTGTGGTCACTGGATTAGTGTTGCAGATTAGATCAGCCTGCATGTGTACACAGTTTTTTTGCATAAAGGTATTTTCCTGGCAGTGTTTTCTTATTAACTTGGATAGATTTGTCATTTGGCAAGATACTTACTAGTTAGTCATTAAGTAGCTACTGTATAGGTATATTGTTCTGGAAGAACAGGGGGTCGAGGTAATCTTAAACAAGTTTTCAGGTGAAAAACCATGGAGCTAGCAATATATTAATTTGTTTAAAGAATAATTCTCCCCTGCTGGTTCACAGTAACCGTGTTTTAGATTGTTTGCCTATTATTATTAATGATCATACAGGCAGGCACCATATTTGTCTGTTTGATGTTGTTGTCTGACATCTGAGTGATATTTTCAGAAAGCAATTGTCCTTCCATCCGACTGTGACACACCCAAATTTTTCAATCAGTCTCCCATCAGTAGTTATTATACCAGATAATACTGGGTAAAAACAAGGATAGTATATATGAGACTTCACAAGATATGTAGATTCAATTAAGAAAAAATTAAGTTAAAAAAATTGACCAACAGCATCTTACTACTTAATAATGTTGTAATACATTTTTCAATAGCTCCACTCTGTTACCTCAGCACAGCTCTGTTATTACCGTTTCTTTTTCTAATAAGATGGGGTAGAGTATATAGTTGCCTTTTAATTTTACAGGTAAATTAGGTTTGGCTGTGCACTCGCTCCAATCTGTTGGTGACTTTATCACGACCCAGTTCTCTATTTAACATTGAGCACCAACCATTTATTCTGCCTTGTCATTGAGCTCTGTTCAGTCATGCAAAACGTCCAATCCTTGCCCTAGTGTTGCATTTTTTTTTTTATTTCAGAACTCAACTCTACAGTAACTGTTTTTTTTTATTGATTTCAAGACCAAAACAATTACAAATTATTTGGGCAAAGCAGTTAAAAATGTGAAAATAAGAATGGAGAAAAAATACTTTGTTGCCCTACCATAGAATGTGCTATTCTGCAACATTATGTCCAGTACATACAGTTTTTTTTAAGTCCTTGCCAACTTGTTTGAGTTTTGCTTTGTCATTTTCCCCCTAACATTTTCCCTTCGTATCATCTGGTCCTGATCCACTGACACACTGCTCTCTCTGCCTGTCCCTCCTTCTCCAGGAGCCCAAGTCGTCTAGCCGCTCCAGCATGCCGCGATGTCGGAACTCCGTCGCCACAACCACTTCAGACGAACAGCCGCACATCGGAAACTATCGGTTACTGAAAACCATCGGCAAAGGAAACTTTGCTAAAGTCAAACTGGCACGACACGTCCTCACTGGAAAAGAGGTAGGATTGCATCGCATGCTGGACTTTCACTGGGTCCACTAATTCTCTCGTTGACATCAAGATTGTAAAGCCACTCTAGACCAGACATGGGCAACATGCCGGTTGGGAGGGCAACATGTGGCCATCAGTCTAAATTTTTGCAGCCCCCAAAGCAAATTCCCAAAAATGTAAGTCAAGAAATTGGAGGGAATATCAAGCCCAACTTAATACACAAAGTACACAAATGCACAAAGTACAGAGAAAATTCCAAAATGACTTATGAAACATAAAATGACAACAAGGAAAGACACAACAACCACTACAAAAACACACAAAACAACACATTACAGAATACAGACAAACAAAATGACAGGACATTACAGTACTCAAAGACAAAAATGCAGAAAAATACACAAAATTAGACAAAGAATACAAAAAATAACAAAAACACACAATGACTCAAACAACACACAATGACTGAACACACAAACTGACAAAACATCAAAACCATAAGACCCTTTTCCCCCCCGTAATTATTCTCTGATTGGTCATTATTCTAAATGCTGACATGAATATTGATCGTGTGGCCCTCGGATTAGATACAATCGTTTGTGGCCCCCGCTGTGATAGAGTTGCCCATTCCTGCTCTAGATGAAGTAGATGTGCTGTAATTGACCTAAATGTGTGATTGAAAGGATCATCAGTGCTTGGCCTAATGTTAATCTGGTCCCTGTTTACTGACAGTTAAAGATATCTCATGTTTGGATTGCATGGCTTTAGAGATGCTACATCTGCTACAGGAGATTAAAACACCATTGTCTGTAGGAATACGGAAGGCTGAAACTAAGTGGCTCAGTGCAGACAGGATGTGATGTAATAAAGCAGTCAGTTCCCTTTAAGAGATTGGCTGCGTGCGCACTGAGTCTCTGTCTGATTTCCTTTGGATTGGGTGGGCAGGCTCTGTCAATGTGTGACAGCTCTGTGCCTGACACCCTGATAACACTCCATGTGACACTCTGGCTTGCACTCATACACACTCAGAGAAAACAAGGGCTCGTCAGAGGACACGAAAGAGTCAGACAAGCACGACCAGAAAAGGACTGAAAGAAAAATGTTTGTTTGTGTTTCAAAAGTGGTCCACTCAATCTGTTTCATTGTTAAGGGATCATTTGGGTTCCTCTGCTTCCATCTCATCTTTTCAGTGTCCCTTCTTAGTGCACCTTTATTTTCAGGTTGTCATTTATTTTTGTTCATGTCCTTCTTCCTTTTGACACTTCTAGACCTCATTAAAGCGTGGCTAAAAACTCTGCTTCAGCTCTTTTTGTCTTTCCCACTGTATTTTGTACCGTTATGCAACCGTCACCTGCTGCGATTGCGTTTTTGTCACTTAATGCTGCAAGATTGTAACGTTCCGTTGAGCGTGTGCATGTGTGTGTGTCGTCTTTCTGCCGTGCCATCAAAGGAAGTTTAGTGTGAACAGGCAGTCAAACTCAAAGTGTAATAAATGAATGCTCAGTGTTTTAGATAAGTGGACCTGTCATTGTTTTTTTTTTGTTTTTTTTAGGTGGCTGTAAAGATTATAGATAAGACACAGCTAAACTCATCCAGTTTGCAGAAGGTGAGTGTCTACACATTACACATGCAAACACACACATTCATGCAGGGAGAAAATTTGTACGTCTTTTCCTCCTTTCCCTTTTCCTTTCCTCAGAAGTCATTTTTTTGGCACTAAACACATCATTTCCTTGCGTGCACTCTCTCTCTCTCTCTCTCTCTCTCTCTCTCTCTCTCTCTCTCTCTCTCTCTCTCTCTCTCTCTCTCTCTCTCTCTCTCTCTCTCTCTCTCTCTGACCCTGTGAAGTGGTCTAGTTTTTAGGGAGAGTTTTAATTACAGGAAACAAGCTGCAATTACTTCTTTTGATGGTGGCAGGGTGGGGTCTGTCCACTTACACGCAAACTCCAACTATGGCTGCATGTACACGGAACAAATGCACACAGAATTTACATTTGTGAATATGCAAATGAGGTAACTTAAAGGCTTGTGTAAATGCAAATCCAATGTAAATGCAATGGATTCATTGGGGGTGTTGAGACCAACTGTCGTACATACCCAGTGCCAGTGGTTTAATGGTTTTTTCTTTACTGCTGAATACAGCGTATCTCATCCCTTACAGTTCAATTACAACAGAGTGCAAAACAGTGGATGAAGTAATAATTCAATAAAGCACAATGTTCGTTAATGCTAATAAATACTAGTTGTACTTAATAGCAGGGTTGGGGTCAATTACATTTTTCAGTTACAATTACGTTTTCTATTACCCATGTTCAATTACAATTAATCACAATTACTGAGCCTGAAATAAATAACCTAATAAAAGTTAACCTTCCTCTTGTGTTAGCTTTGTGTCAAGATAACGTGTTCTATATCAGCTGTAAAATGCATTTAAACAAATATCTATCATCTAATTTCTTTCCTATCTTTTAATTCCCGTGTTAAGTTTCCTAATCAATGAAAATATAGGTTTTAATATTTTTGGTGTGGGAATCTGAGTATTTTTTGTGTCTGTATACCTCTCGATTTCAATTTAATGTGGAAAAGCTTGATATGAAACACATTTTAATAATAAAACTACATATGTGTAGAACTGTACATAGAGCTGTAACATGGGTCCACAGTTTTGCATTAAATTGTAATTGATAATTTTTATATACATTTCATGGCAATTACAAAGTCAATTTTCTAAACTCAATTACAATGTAATTATGACTATGACAGCAACACATTTTTTTCAATTACAATTATAATCACGCCACAATTGTAATGATCAATTACTCAATTGCAATTATAATTGAAGCCAACCCTGCTTAAAAGACATGGAAATAAGTATAAATATAGTCTGTTTTTTTTCATAGTCCTTGCTGGTACAGCAAAATGCGGTTTTGTTTCCTTTGCATTAAAATTGATCCACAATGTGTGTATTTTCAGTGAGTTTTCACCCACGACAAACACTTCACTCTTATATAAATAAGAAGCTGGAACACTTAGAGGATTTTATATATATTTAGTTATTTCTCCATCTCATGAGCTGGCACATATGTAGGCACACACAAAAATATTCACCACCGTCTGTGACTGTGGTTTGCTTCTCAGCTCTTTCGAGAGGTGAGGATCATGAAGATGTTGAATCATCCCAACATAGGTGAGTCACGCCGTAACATCAGATCGCTCAATGAGAACCATCATGTTTTACATTCAACACACGGACGTATTTGTGATTTTTCGTCACTTGTCGTTTTGTTCCACCTCGCTTCTCTTTTCACCTCCTCCATGTTTCTCTCTCCACCTGCAGTCAAGCTTTTTGAGGTGATAGAGACAGAGAAGACTTTGTACCTGGTAATGGAGTACGCTAGTGGAGGTAAGTGTTGTCCCTGGGAGATCTCGCCACATGAAGCATTGCACATTGTGTACAAGGACGACCTTACATTTATTCAGCTTACCTCCTAAACGAAAGCAAAAAAAAAAGAGAAACCATCAATCATTGTGTAAATTACCAACTAATTCAGTTGTAGATATCTTCAAATTAATACACAAATTCAGTGAAACGCCACAATATAAGCAGGGCTCACATTTTCCCCATGCTTATATCACATGACGGCAGTCATTTTTAATCTGAAATTGTTAAAAAGAACTCAAAATTTTTACAAAATCCTGCCATTTTCTTCAAATGATTCTGGAAAAATTTCCCAAATTACATAAAAATTGGCCCCAAAATCAAATCAAATAAAACTGAAGATCCTGCAGGGACTGAATTCTGTCACGTATTGCGTTCATATTATCAGTGCTGTACATATTTTATAATTTATTTATATGTAGAAGTGCAAACTAGAGCACAATAATTATTACGTATTCTCTTTTTTTCCCACCCTAAAACCTCTGGCCCACTTGAGATGAACTGCTCCGTATTTGGCCCCTGAACTAAAATGAGTTTGACACACCTGTCCTAAGCCTCTCCATACACCATTTTCCTAGTGAAATAAAGGGCAGGCAAAGTGTACATCTTGTAATCATCAAATTTTCCTACTCCGTTAGCAAAAGTTTTTATTTTTGGTTTTGAATAAAGCCTTTTTTTTTTTTTTAAGGTTTTCTTCAAACTTAACATATTTTTGACTTAATTTTTGTCAATGAAGACAAAGCACATAGTACAATTTAATGGCAAAGCTTGAGTCTGATGCGCTTCATGCAACCAAAGCTAATTTTCAACCCTTGTGTTCATTAATAGTTGATATAAAAACTAGCATTGCAGTGTTTGACCCATTTTTCCCTGACTAAGGCTAGTATCAGGTTTTAGCTCTTACTCCCCCTTGCTTCTGTTGTCTCTCAGGAGAGGTCTTTGATTACTTGGTGGCCCACGGCAGGATGAAGGAGAAAGAGGCCCGTGCCAAATTCAGACAGGTTTGTATTGAGAGGAAGATGCTTTTTGTTATGCATGATGTTAATTAGCAATTATTATTCCTTTGGGTTTATTAGGTATTCTGTAAAAAAAAAAAAGAAACAGCAACAGCTTAGATCTAGCATATTATTCCCAAATAAAAATCCCTAAAAGAAGCTCAGTGTCTTCTTTTTCTCCAGCTGTATCAACTTACTGACTGTTATCTTCTTCCTCTCTTATATTTATCCGTTTTTTCTTTTGCTCTCTTGATTTCTCACTCTTTAGATTGTGTCAGCAGTGCAGTATTGCCATCAGAAGTGTATAGTACACAGAGACCTCAAGGTGAGAACGCACACACACGTTATTGAATTACACAAAGCCCCCACCGTACTCTCTTTCTGCACCTTACTCCCCAACCCTCTACACTAATCTTCATGCGATTTAACCTTTTGAAATGAAATCCCACCCACAAACTGGTAACCCCGAGGTTAATCACATAAATTATATTGCAGTGCTGCAGTTTACTAGCCTGTTACATGCATACAAATAGGATGGTAGTGTTTGTATATATGTATGTACTGTATGTCTCTAGGTGTGTTTTCTGTTGGATCTTCTCTCTGCATACTTTATTTAGTTTATTATTCACATTTATTCGTACTGACATGCAAAAAGCCAGATTGAAAAGTCTGTTAAATTTGGGTTTTTTAGTATTATGCAGAGTTAAAAATCCTCTTATTGTGCCAGCTGGCTGACCTATAGACAACACATTATCATGATTACTGAATAAACACGGCTTCCATTGGCAAACCTGTTTTTCCACCTCATTGTTTTTGACCCTTTTTTTTTTTTCTCTTTACAAACACATTTTAGCTGTCATTCATCATTTCATGACATGTTTATTTTTATTTTTTAGAAAATGCTAGACTTACACTTCTCATAGTGATGGTTACTATTTGTCTCTTTAATCCTAAGCACTTGTGATTTAGGGGTCATAAGGCAAAAACCACTGCAGTTTGTGCACAGTGCAATAGCAAAATGTGATGAGAATAACTTTAACAGGTAACAATAGCATGGTATAGAACAGAACAGCTTCTATCTCGGTAAAATATAGTGTAATTATTGTAGGATTTCTTTTAAAATGTTCTAGCCAGAGTTGAGTTTTGTGTTTTTGGCATCCATGCAAAGTCCTAATGTAGCAGATGATGATTATTCTTATTCCTCCGTGTAGATTCATGATTAGACATCATGCCAGCATTGTACCAAATATGCACTCGCGTTTGCTCACTCGCAAAGCTACAAAGTATTCAATGCGATTGAAAATGACGGCGCACTTGTTGCTAGGCAACCGCAGCCTCCTTACTCACTGGCCTAAAGATACAAACGCATGCAGAGAAAAAACACTGGTGGCTCACTTATCCCAATGTGTGCTACTGTTTGAGGCTTCTGTCATTGCTCATGACCTTTTCCTCACCTGAGAATGAGGATTACAAACAGCTGACTGTAAAATACAATAGTAAACATCTTCAAATGATCTTTCAAGCTTCAGAATTTATGCTTTTCAACCTTGCTTTTTGCTTTGTTGCTCCTATTTTTTGTGTGTTTACAGTGAAATAACAGGTTTGCCAAGTGAAAACGTAGTCACACACACAAGGGCAGTGGTTCCCGACCTTTTTCTTGTCTTGACCCCATTTTTATATCACTAATTTCTGGCGCCCCAAGAGATTTTTTATTTCTCTAAAATTAGTTTTTTGATCCTTTTTGTTATACTGTTACAAATATAGAGTAGCCAGTGTCAGTGCACAAAGTAACAATAAGCACCAGCTCAGATATTTTTATACCGCATTTTATTTTAACTACAGTTATATATGAGAAAGTGAGCTTTTTAAAAAGCTTTCTGCTAAAATATGTTTGATTGATTTTATTCGCTGTTGATTTTATTATTGCTTTTATCTGTTGATTTTTTTTTCTGCCCTTGTCTCTGTAGAATTTTGAGATTACTAAATGTAAAGTGCTTTACAAATTAGTTATTATTAATATATTTGATATTATTTAAGCTTTTTGAGTTTTCTGCCTCTTCCTGCACTGTTTAACTATTTATGTGATATTATTCAAAGTGATGTACATTTAAAAAAAAAAATATTTTTTAATTTTAAATGTTTAATTAAAAATGTAAAAATATAATTTTAGATTTTATCAAATAACTAATCTTAAGTTTTTGGTGGATTTAACTAAGTTGACATGTTCTTTAATATTGTTGTCTAATAATTTTCCTTTATTTCTTCTGCTGTCGCTCTGCAGGCAGAGAACCTGCTGCTGGACGCAGACATGAACATCAAGATAGCGGATTTTGGCTTTAGCAACGAGTTTACACTGGGGAACAAACTGGACACGTTCTGCGGCTCTCCGCCCTACGCAGCCCCAGAGCTCTTCCAGGGGAAAAAGTACGATGGGCCTGAGGTGGACGTCTGGAGCCTGGGAGTCATCCTCTACACGCTGGTCAGCGGATCGCTGCCCTTCGATGGACAAAACCTCAAGGTCGGGAAGGGGAGTGTGTGCATTTGTCTGTTGCGTAGGTAGATGTTGGCAGTTATCGCTGCTTTTGAACCAAGGGCCACAGGATAAAAATGAACTCAGGAATGAGTTCTTTTATAGTTATTGAGTGGGACCAATAATTGGTCCGTTCTCTTTCTAAATGAACACTAAGTTCTTGCAGCTTACAGCATGCATTCAGTCTGTCGCCATATGACTCATTGTTTTACTGCAGACATTTTAGGATCTAACATTAGATATGAAGATATCAGATGTGAAAAGCTCTTCTTACTTTTCAGTGTTTGGCATTGTACAGACTCCTATTCTTGACTGGGGTCATATTAAAAGATCTTTCTCGTTGATTGAATCTAACCAATGTTAAAGACCAAGACTAAAAAAATATTATTATTTTTAAAGATTTATCAAAAACTCTGCACATTGCAAAAGTCTCAACATTCAGTGCCTGAATGCTTTTTTTTTTTTTTTAATTAAGATTTATTTTGTAGGAGCCAGCTTATAAGGTTAATTATAGTAACCTTCTATCACAGCCTGTCTGTAGATAAACAGGTCCATTGTATTCACTAGCGGCCAAGTCTGAATAATTGACTGAATAATTAAAAAAAATTTAAAAAAAATCTAATAAAATCTGGCTAATTTAATCTGTTTTGCTGATATTAATGTTATTTAGTGTGGCTGTTGTATTTGAATTGTGGCTTTTTGACAATCTTATCCTCTAATTGCTCAGCATACTTTCCCGCAGGTTAAATTTACTTTTGTAATTAAGACATTAGAATATCTCGGCTCGGTTTATTTAACCCACACCAGAATGAAGGACAGTAAAATCACTGCATACATCTGTTATATTTATTTTTTACCGCTAAATAGTGTACATTTGCAAAAGGTATTGTTAGACTTAAACCAAGTGTTCCCTTTGTGTTGTGTATCAATACTTTGAGCCAAAAGTTGACCATATAACCTGTTGTCCAAACTCAGGAACTGAGAGAGCGTGTGCTGCGTGGAAAATACAGGATTCCTTTCTACATGTCCACTGACTGCGAGAACTTGCTCAAAAAGTTCCTCATCTTGAACCCTTCCAAAAGAGGCAGCCTCGAGGTACATTGTTCCACACACAAACTCTATCAACTGCTGCAAGGCCACGGTTTGCACCCGTTTTCATGTAGAATTCGATGATCAAAAAGTTGCACAATTCCAGCCTTTTTTTTTTCTTCTCAGTCACAAGTCCATGTGTAGAACACAGGACTGTACACCTGGTGCAGTTTCAGCAGCTATATGTGAGTTTGTTGCTGGAGTGTAAAAGCTTTTTAAAGGCATGGTAAACACTTGCTAGTTGGAGGTTTGAAATTGGAGCAACTAAATTAACCTCAACGAAACGAAGAAGGTTGGTTTTCTGTGAAAATGAAGACCCCCTTGTTCAGACATGGGCAACTAGTGGCCCGGGGGACACATGTGGCCCTCAGTCTAATTTTTTGCACCCCCCGAATTAAATCCCCAAAAATAGTAATTCCAGAAGTTGGAATGAATATGAAGCCCAACATGTACAAAGTACACAAAAACACACACACACACACACAAAAAAGAAAAATACACAAAATTACTTATAAAACATGAAATGACGACAAAGACAGACACAACAACCACTTAAACAAAATGACTACAAAAACACACAAAACAACATTTTACAGAATAGCTCCAAAGACACACAAACTGTCTGTTAACAAAATTACACAAAATGACAGGAAAATACAGAAAACAACAAGATGAATGCAGAAAGTGACCCCAGAAATGCACAAATCGACAACAAAAATGCAGAATTTGACAGAGGATACACAAAATTTACACCAAGAACAAAAACAAAAAACACACATAAGGACCCCAAAAACACACACAATGACTAAAAACTGACAAAACATCAAAACTACAGACAAATAAAAGACAAAATCCTTTTTCCCCCCCTGTATTAATGCTCAGATTGGTCATTATTCTAAATGTTGGCATGAATGTTGATGTTGTGGCCCTCAGATCATATACAATCACATTTTTGTGACCCCCACTATGATAGTGTTGCCCATCCTTGCTCTTGTTAGTCTGCCAGAAAGAGTGTAAAACATATTCAAGCATACAATATTACACTTGTTTAGATTGGTATTCACCTGTTTTTCTAAAATTTACATTTTGGGGCAAGTGTAATTTTTATTTGTAGGAATTTTGATTGAAACTTTTTGACTTTAATAGGAAGAAAAGGAAAGCGTCTCTCATAATGAAGTTTTTCTTTCTTTTTTAATTCTGCTTCTGTCTCTCTCTGTGGTTTCGTCCCAGCAGCAGATTATGAGGGACCGGTGGATGAATGTGGGTCACGAAGACGAAGAACTGAAACCCTACATCGAACCTCAGCCAGATTATAAAGACCCCAGGAGGACAGGTAGGCACGGAAACACGGTTCGGCGCAGATGGCTGGGTTTTTTTTTTTTTTTTTGGCAGGGGAAGGAGTATGATTGATCTTCAGGATAACTGTGTGCACACAGTCACTTTATCATTCTAATTATAAGCTGGCTGTGCTCGCGCAGACATTATGCTGCAGATGGGATTCTCTCAGGAGGAGATCTCGGACTCATTGGTGAACCAGAAGTACAATGATGTGATGGCCACATACCTGCTTCTGGACTATAGGAATTCTGAGGTACACATTTGCTTTCTCTAAACTTTAAGACACGCCATGTGGTCTTACTTGTCAGCAAGAACCATCGTGAGTCTTGTATAAACGTCCTGTTGTGTTTTTTCCCCCGCAGCTGGATGAAGGCGGCATCAAGCCCCGTCCAGGAAGTGATGTAAGCAACATTAATGCCCCATCCCCGCCTCACAAGGTATAATGACAACAAAATGCTTCTCTGCTCATGCATAGGGAGGTTTCTCCACTCCAAGATAACCAACTTGGCAACATGGAAATACCCTCGGACTATAAAACTAGACATTTTTTAGTTTCTTCATTTTTAACCACAAACCTTGGCTGTGTTCCAAATGGCACACTAACGTACTATACACAAACTCAATGAGTATATTCTGTCTACTATATACTATAAGTATGAGTAGGATGGTGACCGTTCGCATTGAAGTATACTTCCAAGTTTCAAAAGATACAAAAACCTGAAACACACTGAGGCTAAATTTCTCTGTTGATTCGCTATTTTTGAAAGTTCTCGAAACATTTTAAGCGAGCAAGTGACCAACATGTGGTCATTTGATCCATAAAACTTGCGGAAACGTATTCCATTCCGACATTTTGGAGATTTTTGCAGACCTGCCATTGTGCTACTGACAAAACCTCCGGTTAAGTTCAAAACAAGATCTCAAGACAAGAAGAGACGCTCTTTATTTTGAAAAGGGGAGGTTTGATTTTAAGCTTGAAGCCTTTCCCAGGACGATTTTACATTCCGTTCGCAATGCATCATGGGGGAGTATGACTATTATATACTTAAAAAGTGCATACTTAAAACATGTCCCGATATAGTGTATATCTTGGTATTTCTCACATACTCAATCTGTGCATGCTATCTAATGTCAACGCACTACATAGTCATTTTGACGTCAAACTAAGAATGAGTAGTACGTTAGTATGCTATTTTGAACACATCCATTGTTTTTTGATTTCTACTATTTCAAACTCTTTGACATCAAGAATACAGCTGTAATTGTTCTCTTTTCACCCCCCATCCCAATCTTGCTCCCCTAAGGTACAACGCAGTGTGTCGTCCAACCAGAAGCCTCAAAACCGCAGAGATCAGGGTGAGACTGATGGGTTTCAACTTAGTTATGAGGAGATGGAAATTATCAGATTAAAGAGTTTTTAAAGGTTGATTCTGGGCCTAAAAAATAAAAAAGACATTATGGAGGATGGTGTGAATGATTTATGTGAGAATGCTAAGAGAGTTTTTTTTTTTATTGGAATATTGATAATACATCAGCTTTGTATAGCGCTTTTTACAAAACACAAATCAATGACGCTTTACAAAGGAGAAAAAAATGTTGTGGATGATGCCAAAGGATTAGTATTCTTAAGTGATGGTGTGTCCCTCGCTTTATTTTCCAGGTTCTTCCTACTCTAAGAGGGGAGGACAGGCAGACAACCGCTCTGCAGGGGATGATTCTGGGAGGAAGAGCTCATCAGGCAGTTCTACAACCAAGGTGTCAGCCAGCCCTCTCGTCACCTCTGACCGCAAGAAGAGCGCCACGCCTTCCACCGTGAGACCCAACACCCTTCCACAACACTTCTATGTTGATTGTGATCGTCACATCACCGGTTTTCAAAAACAAAGTCAAAGTGATGTCAAACCTGCACAGAAACCCAAACTTTTTCGCTGTGGGCAACAGGCTGTTATCAACCTTTATGCAACCACACACAATCCGTCACAATGAGCATTTAATCCATATTTACAATTAGAGCAGATATTTAGGCTTGTTACACTTGCTCAACAAGTAACAACAAAAAATACAAAATGATATTATAACTTTATTAGCAGGCTCATACCAGTGTTGACCATCCAAATCACACATTTATCATAGGAATGTAACGACTTAATTCAGTGGTTCCCAGCCTTTTTTGGGTCGTGACTCCATTTTGATATTGCAAATTTCTGGCGACCCCAGAATTTTTTTCTAGAATTATTTTTTACGACTACAAGAAGATGCACCAGCTCAGATATTTTTAATTATTTAACATTTTAATTTAACGAGTTTTGTATTTCAGAAGGTGGAAGTATAGAACACAGTTAATTTGAAAAAGAATAATCCTAAAAATTTTATATATATATATATATATATATATATATATATATATATATATATATATATATATATATATATATATATACAAAGTGTTTGTAGTTCTTTCTCTCAGAAGTTGACATACTTAATAGATGTGGTCTTGAATGATTACCCATTGTAAATGGTTTTTTATGTTTAACCTGTGGCCCTCTGTAATCTATACATTCATTTTGTTCCCTTTGACTCTCAGAATAGCATCCTGTCCACTGGTACTGGTCGCAGTCGAAATTCTCCACTCACTGAGAGGTCCACGCTGGGCCAGGGCATACAGAACGGCAAGGACAGGTACACGTTTGCTCTTGAGAGGGAACAGAACAACCAAGGGCCAATACATTCACATAAAAAACTCCCACAGGTGCATTTTTGGGGCCATAAACCCAAACCGGTCATTACGCAAGCTCATCTATTACGATCTCTGAATGAAGCGGTCTCACATCTGTGTCAGGCACTGAATCCCAGACATTGGCTGGTACTCTGAAGAAGCTCTGCCAGCTGGCTGAGGCAGACCTTCGGCCGTCTCTCTCCAGGGTGGGGCGAGCAACTCCTGGACGTGGAAATCAGACTCGCAGGGAATTTAGGCCAAACCCTCCATCCAGTAGATTACAGATTACCCTCGATGGTCTGATGGAGAGCACAGACGGCTTGATTTAACATGCACACCTGCATAGACACAGTTTCAGTTTATCTTCGTAGCTCACCGTTTTGTGCTGAGTCACATTAAATTAATAGCAATTCAATGAGGCTAAAAGCTGTTAAAAAGTTGCGTAATCTCCTTCTCAAAGTTAAAATTTTCCTAAACATTTACCATCCATTGATTCCCGTGAGTGTCATCCCATCCTCACATACAACTGCATTACTCATGCTTTACTAGCCATACGCTCTTTGTGCTTTTTCTGAGCATTAAACATGAAGCCAGCCATTAATCCTTAATATGTTGCAATGTTTCATATATTGCTTTGTGACCTGTTCATGCATAAGTGTCAGATGACCCTTCATTCCCAACGTGGTTGCACTAAACCTACAGCATTAACTCCAGTAATGTTCTCTTAATGTAGACTGGTCTGAGTTTCTTCACCAGTGAACACTGCAATGGTCATGAAGTGGTCATTGAAGACATCATTGCTTTTTGTTTTTTTTGTTATGTGGGTCTGTTAGCGATGCTAGGCTCTGCTAACTTAGTTGTTGTCATTTGCTTTGATTTTTAAAAGTGACTTTGTGTGATCATCATTAATGCTTTGAAGTTTGGGCTTTGTACTTTGTTGTATCCCCCCCCCCACCCACCCACCAGCTCTGTTTATTCCTTTCCACCCCACCTTTCTTTTCTAATTTACCTAATTTGCTCGTTTATCTGCATCTGAGTTTTTCCTCCCTGTGGATTCGTGGTCACTCACAATTCCTCGGCACCTCTTTTCTTTGCTTAATTCCTGCCTTCTTTCCCCGCCTTCCTGTCTGTATATTAATCTCTCTTTTTTCTTTTCCCTTTCCTTCTCTCTCTCTCTCTCTAAGGAGATTAGAAAGACTTGTGATGGAATATTAACTCTTAGTTGCACTATATGGCCCTTGTACAAGCCTCATAATAGGCTTACTCATGCACAGGAATATCCGTGCACACGCTGGCCGCGCACGTACACGTGTACAAGTTTAAACATACATGGCTAGGCCCTCGGTCTTGCTACACACCGGTTGTCCGGTGAATTCAGTTATTTGTTCCATCACCAGCGTTGCTTATCCCTGTCAGAAATGGTGTGTTTAGCTCTCAGCTCTGTTTCCTGTATAATTTTGCAGCTGTGGGCCAACCTCTGTAAATGTCCTTTCATTGCTCAGTCTTGCGCTCTCTGTTGAGATATCTCTCTGCCTCTGGTACCACTCTCCGCTGGCCCTCGCTTTGATTTCCTCTGAGTGCGTGTGAGTGCGTGTGAGAGTCGTGTGCGTCTGTGCATAGTCCAGTTTAGGCTGTAGTAATGTGCTGTGCCGAGAGGCCCTGCAGTAACCCTGTTGATTAGCAGTAGCTGTCGAAAAGAACTCATTAAAGTTTTTATACATAGACTTCAAAATAATATCCACTTGTGCGCTCTGAAAAGCAACCACACCGCCTTTTGTAAACTTTATATTTTGTCATAAATCAACATTTACAAATAATACGTTCAGGTTTCATTTGTTCTACAACTTTTTTCAGGAAATTTACTTGCTTGATGCTTTCCTTGGAAAAAACACGTAAGGATACATCAATGCAATCAGTACTTAGATGCCTCTGAGGAAGACTGACAGTTGGCAGTCGAAACATAGCAGGAGATCAAAGTAAATTTCCTGAAAAAAGTTGTTTGAATCAATGAAACCATAACATTGTTATTTCAAAAAACAAGACAAAATGACCTTGCTGGAATTAACATTTGCACATTTTGGAAAATACCTAAACAACACTGTTTTGATTTCATGCATATTCTTTAAAGGGTCAATTGACTGTGCTCACTAGTATTAGTTTATTTTCAAATTAGTGCATATATGCGTGTGAAATAACTTTTTCCAAAAATGTGCAACCATCCAGAAATTCTGTTATAAGTTTTTAAGGGGGTTGCAAACATTATTATTACATAATAATCCATTATGTTTAATATATGCAAGGTGAGCCAAAGAGAGGATTTTCTGAAGTGGTGCTCATTACAATGATTAGGGTTTTACAGAGTAACACAAGTGCAGTAAAGTACACACTACTCACAGCTATCATAGTATTATAATAACAAGATCATTGTACATATATAAGCAAACGTCACTCAAACACGTGTTCCATAAATCTTCATCGTGTCAGTCTATGAATCAGTTTCTAATTTTTATTTTTATTTCAGCACTTTTAAGATGTACAGTGGTGTGGAGATTGTGTCTTAAATGTGCGTAAAATCAGATGTAAAATAATTAGCTTTAAAATATTTCATCTGTATCCTTTGAAAACATGCAGTTCAATGTCTCGTAGGCAATAATTAAACAAATCTATAGTTTACATCAATAGGAGGCAAAATACTAATGATACTTTAGCTTTTTACAAGAATAAAAATTCAAAGACACTCTGAAAACTTTTTTGCACATATTCCAAAAAGCTTATTTAACCCTCATGATGTTCTCAAATATTACTGACAAATTCTACCTTTGGGGTCAATCTGACCTGAGTGATATTTGCAGGTCTAGGGATGTAAGGTCACACATGGGTCACACACAGACAGTTTAACAGCTAAAACAGCTTGGGGTAAAATTGACCCCAGAGGAACACTAAGGTGTTTATTGCTATATAAAAGTGAGATGGCCAAATGAGGTTGTGTTTGAAGGTGGGACGTCAGGGACATTTAAGTTTTTTGTGGAATGTGTAGAGTGATAACTATTGTGTTTTCATATATTTAAATGAATAAATTGGGGGAAAAAGCAACGCACCAGCATTGAGTTATGCCTGGAGAAACACTTTGAGACACAAGTTTACATGGGAGCTTTAATTCCTCTTTAATACAGAATAAAAGTTGAATCCTCTTTAAACTGACCTTGTAAACACTTAATTCCTAATGTAAATGTAATTTGGAATTAAACACACACACACACGCGCGCACACAGTTCACCCAAAGCGAGCAAAAAGTGAACAGGCCGCCTCCAACCCGCCCACCTGCTCCGCCGCCACCCAGTGATCAAGGTGATGATATAGATTGAATTGTGTGCGTGTGTGTGTTATAGTTGGTCTGCTTTGCCTCTTTGGCGACTGCTTTTCATTGTGGTTTTTATCTTGTGCCAATAAACCACAGAAAGCAGAACTGGTTGTTTTTTTTATCTCTTTGCGCGTACTTTTTCTTCTTCTTCCTCCTATGTGTCTCTCCATTCTCTTTTTTTTTCTCTCCCTCTCTCTCTCCACCCCTCCCCTCCCCTCCCCTCCCCCTGACTGTGTTTGATAAGTGCTGCTTCTAACCATACACCTCACCTCCCTGCCCACCCACACACAAACCCCGCCCGCTGTGTTTGTGCGAACGTGATTTTTGTTTGTTTGTGTGTGTGTGTGTGTGTGTGTTTGTCCCGCGTTGCTCACGTTGTGTTGGCATATGTGCGTGTATGTGTCGGGCGGGGCACCCTCCCTCCCTCCCACCTCTCCCTCCTCATCCTCCCTCCCAGCCTAAACACTCCGGGCTCCCGCGCCTCCACTGCTTCGGCCGCTGCCGTCCTCTCCTCTTCCTCCTCCTCCTCCTCGCGTCCCCGCCATCACAAGTCCTTGTCCTCATCCAATCATCCATGTCCCTCTGACCTGCACGCACCAAGGCCCAGGCAAGTCTGACACACACACGCGCACACACACAAACACACACATTCCAAAACTCACACTCCACTCAGAGCTCAATTCTGTCCTTGCTGAAATGAGCAAAGATGAATAAATCACACACTGCTGTTAGAACAATAAACCTCATTAAAAAGTCAACTTCTGCCTTGTTTCTCATACTATTATAAATCAATTTGTAGTACCTATTAATCCATGAGCTTTATTTAATTGTTTTAGTCAATTCAATGAAGTTTTAGGGTCTTGATGTACTATTGTAGCAGATTATTTTAATCCTATGGATGATAAATAATTGGTAGGCCGCCTACATTCATATACTTACATTTAAGAAAATGCCACCAAAGCAAAATGTCCCCAGAATGCTAACTAACAATCATAAACTTGCTTGGCAACAGCCAGAAGACAAGGAGCGCTCTTTAGAAAAGGTTTCGTAAGTGTGAAAACAATGACATCACTTGTTGTTGGCCAATCACGGTGAGGTTTCAAAGCGCACATGCTGCTCCCCCTGGACCAAAGCTGAACTGTCAACCCAGGAACAGGACGAGCAGGTTTCTGCGTTACTGGGGAAGGGTTTTCCTCCTTCAGGTTTGTGTTCTGCTCAGAGAGAAACACTTTACTCAGACAAGAGACACTTGTAAATCAGGAGTGATTGACTTCAGGGAAACACATGGGAAGCAGCTTTTACAGAGGCTTTTTTTTTTTTTTTTTTTGGCAGCTTAAAAAGTCATTTCAAAATGATTGACACATTCTGTTAAGACAGAAAGCAAGTCAGCTTTGTGGTTCCTACCATGGCTCTCCTTCAAAATAAGACTAAAGCTGTTTGCTGTTAACTCTTAATTCTTAAACTTTGGTGATAAACCATGTGTGTCGACGAGCTGTTTGTTTATGTTTCAGGAGCTACTTCGATATTTCCATCAACAGGGTTGGGGTCAATTACATGCATTATTTCAATTGCAATTACATCTTCAATTATACATGTTCAATTACGATTACGGTGACCAGCATTTTTCCCAAATACAATTAAATTTACAATTATTATTTTTCCCTAAAAGTCAATTACATAACATTATCAGGGGGCCAAATCCGGCCCTTCTTAGCATTCAAATCGGCCCCCAGGAGAAAACAAAATGACAGAGAACGCATTAGTGTTTGTGTAAATCACCATATAATTCAGTTGTAGATATCTTTTAAATTCATAAATTCATTCAAACGTGGGGATATTTGCAAGGGCTCGCTATTTGCTCCGTTATTCATTCATTACCAAAAACCCTCCATTTTGTTTTTCTGAAATTCTGCAATTTCTCAAAAATCTTCCCACAAAATTTGAAGTGGACATATCTGTCTCTGTCATTGGACTGATATCTATCATTTATTGCATTAATATTATTGGTGTCTTACAAACTGTTCATATCAGTTACACGGAAAAGTGCAAACTCATGTATGTTAATGTTAAAAGTGATTATTTTTACATCTACAATCCGCTGCCCACTTGAGATCAAACTGCTCCATTTTTGGTCCGTTAACTAAAATGAGTTTGATACCCCTGTCTTATGACAACAGGTCAGTTTTGACCCATGTCTTAAATCAGCTGTAAAATAAAGTTTAAATGATATTTCTTTATATTATCTATCATGCGATTTGTTTTTCATCACTTGGTTACCTTGTTGGGCTTCCTTACCCATGAAAATATTGGTATTAATATTTTTGCTGTGCCTTTTTTTTTTTTGTCAGTATACCCCTGGATGTATTTCTTTATTTTTTTTAGAAATGGTGAAATGATCCTTAAAAGAACTGACGGGTAGTTGGAAAAGTTGATATGAAACTGTTAACTACAGTACATGGTTCCCCATCGTTTGCATTTAATTAAATTATAAATAACCGATTTTAAGGAATTCCCTTGCTGATTACAATTACTAAGTCAATTGTATGAACTCAATCACAATTACGATGACATCATAATTGTAATTATCAATTACGCGATTACAATTATATTTGAACCCAACCCTGCCTTTTACCTACACATACCTGTATAGATTTTTTAATATAACCCTCAGTTGTTTTTTAAACGCTAGCTAAAGCTTGCACAAAGATAAGCAAATGTCCTTTCTGTCATGGTTGTATACAAGGTGGAAAAAAAAAAAAAAAAACCCTGTCCAAATGTCAGAAACTCCAGCTGCGTTAATGTCAAGGTGGCCCTCTGGCTGTATGTGCTTGTTTGTTTCACGCAAAAAGTCTCATTCTGTTGCATGCATCCTTTTAACTGTGATATTGGGATGTTCAGAATCTAGTTGGGAACACTGGAGAGAAGGTACCTCAACACTTAGACATTGATCAATATTATTATGCACCTTTAATCACAACTCAACGTGTGCCTTCTGCGTTTTAATAGTAATATCTACCTTCTCAGTGATGCCATAGAAAAGTTTATTCTCAAAATAAGCAGATGAATTTAGGTGGAGAAACGCCAATGTGAATTCATGTTGTCTGTGGACAATAAAAAGATTCCAGCTTTGTTTTGTTTTTCTTTTATAAAGTTTATATCATATTTTAAAATGTTACTTCCCCTTTGGAGTCCCAAGGGTATACATTCTCCTATTTGAGAACCCAGCTTTACTTCCCCTACTGTATGTGTACTACTACTAATAATAGAAGTTTTCTTAGAAACGCATTCTCAGGTAATTCTTTTCAGTCATTGCAGACTTTCACTGCTTTAGAAAAAACTGCAAGTAGCAGCATTCAGAATTTACAATTGATAATGGCTGTTTTGTTAAAAAAAAACGTGATGATATTAACCCTCCTATTATCCTCAAAAATTACTCACACGTTTTACCCTTGGGTTCAATCTTAGGAATATTTGCCTCCAGGAAATAATTTCCGGAAAACTGTTGACCAAGTTTTTGTGTCAGGCACTTTGTTTATTTGTTGAATACATTATGTTCTCTAGCACCAAACTTTTAAATCTGAATTAATTTATCTTGAATACTTTTCATCCAAATCTTCTCCAATTTACTGACAACATTAATGACCACAAAAGTATGAACCCAATTGGTTACAATCTCATGACGGATCAAAACTTATACTGTTTGTTTCCCACAGCAACAGTGAAACGCAGTGATGCACTTCACTGTAGCAGAGATATAGTTGATAAGCATGTTTGTGGTCATTCAATACACCTTTTCCTTTTTATCTAAACTGAAAAGTGTCAGATTTGTTTTGATCGGGTTGGTTTTAGGATTAAAAGCTTGTTTTTAAATGCTTACCTGTTTACATAAAGGCTTACTACCACTGTTACCTCCAATTAATTCAACTTATCGAAAAGGCTGTTTGGGGTGCATCACTTTTCCATAGACCAGTGGTTCTCAACCTTTTCAGCTCACAACCCCCAAAACAAAGGTGCCAGAGACTGGGGACCCCCACATGAACATTGAAGAACAGTCATGTGGAGACAGAGCCATCTATAAGTGGGAATAAAGGGGAGAGATTTGTGGGACCCATCCATAAAGTCAACAAAATGATGGTCCATTGTTCTATGAATCTGTGATAAACACATTTATTTAATTATCTGAATAATATCCACTGTGATCCAGGAATTTTATTATTACTTGGGCCATAATATATAGTCATCTTAAAGATGTAAATCCTTGTTTTAATCAGAAAAAAAATCACCAAATGTGACAAATTGTGTGAGTTGGTGAAATGGGAATTTAAAAACCACAGAAATTGGTTAAAAGTTGGAAATTAGAGTTGCAAAAAGGCTTCCAAGTGTCAATATTGGAACAATTAGTTTCCCCCGGCAAATAATGGGCATGACATATCATGTATCAATTAAGCATGGAATACGGTGAAAAGAGGTTAAAAGGGTCAATCTACGTGACATCAGGTGGGAACAGTGGTGGAAAAGGTTTATAAGTGCCAAAAATGTCGAAGTGTAAAAAAAATGTGCAGGAAAGGCATTAAAAATGGTTGAAGTGGCACAAATACTGTAAGTAATGTAGCAAAAAATGCATTAAAAGGAGCATATGGCAAGAAAAAGTGATGAAAACAGGTTAAGATATGGCAAGTTTGGTGTAGTAGCAGAAAAGGAGTAAAAAATAAACAAAAATGGGCTCAAATTGTTAAAAATAATTTTCTTAGTTTCGTGAAAGCATCTGGATACCCCCTTCCAGTGTCCCCAAATGGGGTCCTGACCCCAAGGTTGAAAATTTCTGCTATAGACTACTGTTATGTGTTACACTCGGCTGTGTACGGCCTGTTATTTTTTTAATGTTTAGAATGACCTACAGGGGTTTTATTGAGAGATGAGAGATACAACGCAAGTACAGATTTTCCAGACACATATGAAGAGGTTTGGGATAATTTTCTCTTAATCCAAGGAAAATTAACTGTAAACACACGTGTCATTGACCTGATGTGGACCAACAAACTGTCTTGGCTGAGTTTAGGGATGACGTGAAGACATTCTGGCCGTGAACAGATTATACCATTCTAAAGTAAACTGCTATTGTTTGTCTTTAACTTTACGTTGGTCTGTCTTTCCACCCCCATCTTTTTTTCTTTTCTTTTTTTTTTTTTTTTACTCCCTTCGCTGTTTATTCGTCTCTACACCTCCTACACTCCTGCTTCTGTCTGCTTCATGTCTCCCTTTGTCGTTGCACTTTTTCATCCACTGTCCCTTTTCTATCACCTTAAATTCATGTCTTATTTGCACCTTCTCGCCACCACCACCTCTCGTCACACCTTCCAACGTTCATGTTTTTTCCTCCACATTGTTCCAACTCTTCTACCGCTCTTTATCCTCTTTATTTTTCTTCTTCTCACTATTCTTCCCTCCATTTTGGCTCTTGTTTCTATCTTTCACTCTCTGTAGCGCCCCAGCACAACGAGCACCCGGCGCCTCCCCATCTGCTCACAACATCAGCAGCGCTGCCGTGTCGGACCGTACCAACTTCTCCAGAGGGGTGGGCATCCGCAACACGTTCCACTCAGGCCAGCAGCGGGGTGCCAGGGACCAGCAAGGCTCCGCCTACCCCGGCGGGCCCGCATCCCCATCGCTGTCGCACGGCAACAGCCAGGCCCGGAGGACACATGGAGCTACAGGGATTTTCAGCAAGTTCACATCAAAGTTTGTTCGCAAGTGAGTATTAGAAAAACACATGTGAATGTAAATAGGCTCTATTTGGTGCGTAGATGAATGTCTATTCATTATATCGCTTTCCCTGTGGTAATTAAAGCTGTTGAGGTTTTATTCTGAAGCAGAAGATGACTGGGTTTATGTCACTGGTCCATTATGTCCCCATTTCTTCAGGCTCTATGGTTCTTATCATTGCTGGTTTGAAGGGTTTGGTCTCTTCTATCACCAAACTCCTGCTGATTTGTGCCTCTGCTGAGAGTCAAATAGAAGAGGAAGGGAACGGCTGCGTCTTCTCTATAATTTAGCTTCACTCAGCAGTGACGGAGGAGTAATTTTGGTCGTGGTTTCATGTCTGGCCTAGTTTTCATTTCAGTTTTAAAGTTCAGGTTGTGGCAGTTTAACAAGTCGCGGGCACCTGGTGCTAATGAAAGCCAACACTGTTTATTTTTATACCTTCTATCCTTTTTCTCAGGGTGATCGTCGATGTCTCCCATTTCAGTGAATACAACGCGCAATGATAATTTTCACTATTTGATCCTAGGTTTTTGCAGAGATGTGACAATTGTAGTTAAGTTAGAAACAGAAACATGATCACAGGACCTAAGCTCTGATCTTAGGTAAAACATTTTGGCGAGTAATGAGTCGGGATTGATGAATGTTTGTCCAAACAAAAGCATGAGTTTTTTTTTTTTTTTTGTACACTTTGTGCATTCTGTGTGCCATTTGGCACTCAGCATGTTTGGAAGTACTCAATGTTACACTAACAAAAACAGCTTTTTAAGTAGGTCACAGAAATTTCTCGTGTAATATTCCCAACAAAGCTGGAATCGGTAACTTTTCAGTCAGTAATCAGGAAGTAATTCAAAGAGTCTTATCTGCAATTCAGAGATTTAATGGAAGGCCTGACCAAGTCAACAGATGTTCTTGTGTTCATTGTAAACTTTCTATAAACCTGGAACTAAAAATGGTTTCTGAAATAGTCAGAATTCCTAATGCGTGCCAAGCCTATAACTGAAGATCATTACTAACCTTATATGAAGGATTTTGTGATTTGTTCATTTATCTTTACATGATTAGAAGAAGAAAAAACAAATTAGACATATATGCTTTTGGCGAGGCACCAATAACGATTTCCTATTGACACACAATCACTATCAGAATTCTTTTTTTCATCCCAGGGGGAAATTAATCTCCTTACAGCCGCTCAAGCAAACATTACAAATAAAAAGAATAAACCTTAAACAAAGAAGAAAGAAAGAATTAACGTTAAAATGTGTATCATGAATCTGGTTTCTTTGAAATGAAGCATTGTAGGAATGAAACCAGCGTTTCCCAGCGTAAAGCTGCCACACTAGATTATTTTTATCAGATAGATTCATAAATTGCTCCAAAAAAGATGTAAAATTGATAGTGAAAACGTGTAAAACGACAAAATCAAGGATAAACCAAAAAAGTCAATAACGGTATCAGTGATAGTACTGGTAGTAGTGGGAATAATAGCAACAATAGTGTTACACAAATAGTCAAGCAGAGCAATAGATTCTTATGAAATCAAAAAGGGGTAAAAAAAAAGGGTCTCACAAAATTAGAATGTCTGCATATATATGTATATAGACACCCACATACTCATAGATATATGTACGTATACACGTATAAAGTAAATAAAATTTGCAAAATAAGTTAAAAGTAAATAAACAACACAGAATAAAAATTAAACACGGCATACTGATATTTAATATAAAAATAAGGCGACAAAATTTAAGTTATATAATTAAAAAAAACAAACAAATAATAATAACTAGATTAAAATAATAACTCCGTTTGTAGACATTTTTGCACTTTGGGGGGAAGAGAGTAAATTATTTTTGAGACATACAATGTGATTTTATCTAACAGAAAAAATATTGGGAGTAGCAGCTTTAAGTAAAACTAACTTTTAAATATTCTACGTCAGCCTGGGAGTGGTACAGTCCAGGAAGTAAAGTGGTCACACTTAACCTCCATAATGCGTAATCAAAGAAAACGAACCAACACCTGAGACGGGTTTTAATGCCACTGACGCAGACTGAATAAGTAAATAAGCTGTTGAGGCCCAGTGACTAGTGCAAGATGTATGAGCAGAGGTCCACAACGTGGTTTAAAGTTCACAGTTCTGGAAGTGATGTGAATGGAGTAAATATCAGGTAAGTATTGGACTGTGGTTCGTTTTCAATACCAGTTATTAGGGAGAACATTGGTGTTTATTATGTCATCATAAAAAAGACGGAACTTGAAAATGATAAGGAGTGTGTGTGTTTGCGTGTGTGTGTGTGGCGGAAGTACAGGCACAGTCACTCTCCAGGCCTCCCACTCAGAGATAGTGTAGCTCCGTGGCGACAGTATCCATGGTTACAATGGAGATATCACCCCCCAACTATAAATACCTCGAGCTAAGACACCTTGAAGCACACACAGCTTGGTGTTGTGGGAAGTACGAGTGGCGGAGATAGAGATGATGTAGCATCTGCACAGTATGCTTTAAAACACACACATATCAGAGTTGTGTGTTTTGTGTCGTATAACTTTACAGCCGGAGAGTGATATCTCATCTGTCCCGTTACGCTACGCGTGCGTGAATGCGAGCGTGTTAAAGATTAACCTGCACTTTAGCGTTCATCTTTGTATGTCAGCGTATAGGAAGTGGTTTGTTCTCCTTCTTTCTTTTTATGGTACACAACTGAACTTTTCACCTTGCAGATCTTCTTTTCAGGGGGACCACAGGCTGCTGTGCATGTGTTTTTAATGTTTGTGGGGGGAGGAGGGGCTTTAAACGTACTCTAAAATATCATTCATTTATTCTTGCCTGAGTCAACACCGAAGCAGATACTGTTTCTTAGTTTTGGTTTTTGTCTGCTGTTTGACCCCAAAGTGAGAGTGGAGTTAGCAGGGGACTCGGAGAATAGTGTGTGTGTGTGTGTGTGTGTGTGTGTGTGTGTGTGTGTGCTGTGGCGCATTTGTTGTATTACACATACGTTACTTTTTTTCTCTTTCTTTCTTTATCCCTCTTTTTGTTTTTGTAGAAATCTCTCGTTCAGGTTTCCCAGAAGGTAGGCAACATACCCAACGTTAAATATAACCCCTTGATTTATGTCATATATTCTCTTCTTTATATATATTTCACATATATATATACTTCTTCCCTTATTTGGTGTATTGTGCAGCTTTTTTTATTTATTTATTTTTTTTTAAATATTTCTTTTGTGCCTGGAGCCTTATTTTCTCTCCTCAATTTCTGTGATCCGGCCCCTTATTTTGAACCCCTTTTTGATTTTGAGTGCCGTGTTTTGGCCCATTTTTTCTACTTTTATTTTATTTTATTTTATTTTTACTAACTCCCCTCCCCTCCCTCACCCAACCACCCACTCATCTAACCCACTCACTTTTTTTCCATCACGCACTACAATAACATCTCATCCCTCTTCCTCGTGGTCCCTCCCATCACCTCATCCTCACCCTCCAAATCATTCCTCTCATTTATTTAGCACTTAGATCGTGTGCGAGCTGCAGCGTCCTTCAAATGAGGTCAAGCCTGTCAACCTGCTAGGAGTTCGTACACCTAATTTGTGTAACCAGTTTTCCTAATCTGAGATACAGCAGATGATAATAATCGGGTCATTCAAGGCAGCGAGTCCTGATTTAGTTATTATAGTTGTAGATATCATAAACCCTGAAAGATATTTACATTGCTAACAATTACCCAAGCTAACAATTTAAACCATTACCCATCTCACCTTTCTGCTTTCATCAATTGGGTCATGAAAACCTGAGTTCCCTGATCTGAATGCGCTGAAGCGGGTTAGGTTGTGGACGGAGGCAGGGACGGGGGCTGCACTCTTTCTGTTTTCTTCATTCATTGCTCTGTTCTCAGTCTGGCACTGGCTCTCTAACAGCAGCGGCTACACACCTGGATGGCTTTGACCTTCTCTGACTGGAAAAGACCATTACGCTGTGAACGCACGCACGTGCACAAAAACACACTCCATATTCAGCTCCATTTCCTTTGATAAAAGTAAACGTTTGAAAGATTCTTTGACACATTTTCTTTAAATATGGGGAAAAAACGGACAATAATTTCAACACTTCTTTCATTAATGTACATTTAACACTTAAGTGTTCCAACCAGGGTTGGGGTGAATTATAATTATAATTGTGCAATTTTAGGGTTAGGGTTGTTGTAATCATAATTGATTGTAATTGAGTTCAGATAAATGACTGTAATTGGCATGAAAATTCTATTAAAAAAACTGTCATTTACAATCGAATTAAACGCCAGCTTGTTATAGTTCCATGGTTTACACATACGTTAAATCGAGGGGTATACTGACAAAGGCTCAGACGTCCACATCAAAAATAATAAAACCAATATTTTGGTGAATAAGAAAGCTTAACAACGTAACCAATAGATGACAAACAAATTAGATGATCATATTTTTTTGTGTATTTTACAGCTGATTTAAGACATGACCCGTTATCATAAGAGATGCTAACAGCAAGCTAACACAAGAGGAAAGTCACGTTTTGTGGGGTTATTTATCAAAGGCTCAGTAATTGTTATTAATTGTAATTGAAAAAGTAAGTAATTGAGGATGCAATTGTAAAAAAAATGACTTTCACTGGAGAAATAATAATTGAAATTTTAATTGTAATTGGAAAAATGCCGCTCATCGTAATCAAGTTGTAATTAAACATACGTAATGGAAGACATAATTGTAATTGAAAAATGTAATTGACCCCAACCCTGATTCCAACCATTGACTGTTTTTAGGCCATTATTGTTGTTTTTTTAACACCAGCTGGTTGAGCAGTTTTCCTCCCTGGTGTGGACTATTGCTCCACCTGGTGGTGAGAAATTGTAGATGTTTCTTTGCCACAGTGTTGTAATGAGGTTCAAGTCAGGTGTTTTTCTTTCAGTTTTGTCTTCATTGTTTCAAAATAGGTGGTTGAGATTTATGATTTTGGAGTACAAAAGTTGATGATTATCATTTTATCTGAAATGTGTTATGGGCTGTGGCGGGGCTAAATAACAACCTGAGGTGTCAAGTCATCGATCCTTGATGTCACCCTTTCCCTCTGCTCTCAGCCATTCTGCATGTCCTCATATTGAGCCAAGTTGTCCAAGGGGCATGCAAAATGGCATCGATGGGTTCACATTGAACATCACTTTCTCTTTTTATTATGATTTGTGACGTTTTTTTTCTTCCCCCATCTCATATCTCTCTCCACAATCCAGTGCTATGTTTAACCATGCATTTGTTCCAGGATGTCATTTCTATCATGTTCTAGGAAATGTGAGCACAGGGATGACTGTCTGAGATTAAGAGCATATACATTTGAGTTCATGTGTGTGTATATAATGTGTATTATTGTCATCCTGCTGTCTGCATGTGTGCCAGGTTCCTGTCAGTGCTCTTCTTGCTTTGATATGTTCACCTTCATGTCTGCCTTTATATGAGTAGAATGTGTGTTTAAAACATTATTCTAACAGCGACAGTATCAGATGTGTGTGTGTGTGTGTGTGTGCGTGTGTGTTTGACTGAGTGACATGAGTCTGTGTGTAGGTCCAGTGTTACTAACTCGGCTTTTAACAGTACTGGGATCATTGTTGCTCCTAACCATTCCCTTGGCACAGGACTCGCCCTCACCATGTCGAACCATTCTGTTCCGATCCATCCCATTCCTGGTGTGAAGCATTCCACTACACGATTCCCATTAACCTGAATACATACAGTTTTACGTCATCATTCAGCCAGATAGTCTATGGTCTAATCTTGTTTATGACTTCAGCACTAACTGTTCATTACAGCACTACTGGTGTCCTGTAGTTTGAATAAATCATATTTATTATTATTAGATCATATGACGTTGCTACTTCATGACGGTTGTCGAGAGTACCGCATTGTCGTATAAACATGCTTAGATACATAGATATTAAGGGTGTAAGAAAAAATCGTTTTGGCGATATATCGCAATGTTTCACCACGCGATTATCATATCAATCCAAAATATGTCCAAGTCGATTTTTTTAAATCGTGTTTTTTTAAGGAAAAACCCTTTTAATTGCGCCAACTTATGCAGTAAACGCCCGGTCACAAGGTGTCAGTGAACCACATCAGACCTTGTTAAACTACCTCACTTTATTGTCATTAAACATACTGAGCAAATATCATTTGTTTGATAAAGATATCGCTTGTTTTTTTTAGACTGATATCGGTACTTGAATGAGTTATTTAACATTTACTTGTTCTCACACATTTAAAAGCAAATAAATGTATTTTATTTCATAGTATATTGTACTTGTAAAGGGAAAAATTGTAATTACCGATATGCAGTATCACAGTATTTATCATATTTTTGTTATATATTGAAATATATTGTATCGTGATGTTGTAATGCACATCCTAAATAGATATGTAGTCTTTTCCACTATATTTTAGAGCTTAAAAGACAAATATACTAATGCAATATAGCTTAAAGCTTGTACAATTATTAAATAAATAACAGTAATAAATGTGTTAAAGATGCTTTTCACATTCAATCCTTTTAAGATGGAAACTTCTAACGTCTAATTTTGTCGACTAACCCAACCTCACATAGTGTCTGCGTCATCTATGAATCAGTGTTTGCACTGGGTGAACTGGTAAAACCTGAAGCAGCTGCTGCAGCAGTTCATTCTAGTGCGTACCGTCAGAAGGCCACGTACTTAAAATGTATAGTTGACGTGCAATTGTGAAGTTGAAGTCACTGAGTGGGTGGATTGGAAGGTTTGAGGGCGGCATGGCGAGCAGCGACACTGTGCTCACCTGGCTGATTCGCTTTTTGTTGAAGAACCTATAGAACCCCCACCCCACCCCCACCCCCCCAAGTCATTGAAAAGTTACTAAACTTGTGTTGGTTTTTCTCGAGGAGTCCGTTTGAGTCAGAGGGTCAGGATGAGGGGAGCAGGTGAGAATACAGAACAGCCCAAAGTCCAAACCCTTACCTTGGCTCTGCCAGAACCGCCTTTCAATCACTAGCCTGGGACCAATCAGTAGATGATCTGAGCTTGGTGTGAATGACTGGGAGGGGGAAGCTGAATTAAGACTGTAATTGATGGTGATGGTGGTGGGGATTTAAACCAATCAGGGGTTGGCATCATTACCAGTGAATGTTAGCTGCTTAGCGGTTTGAATGACGGTGTGAATGCAGACCTGCATGGTGGTGATAGTACGTTAGTGTGAGAGGATAATCAAGCACCCACATGTGTGTGTTTGTGTGCCAATAATCAGGAACACACACACACACACACTCACTGATTTGTCATCTGAGATGCACATCTGGCTGCTTTAAAAATATATATATATCTATATATCTCTTTGTTTTCATTCATTTCCACAACCTCATTATTTCCCTCTTTCTCTCCACTCCATTTCCCCCTTTGTGTCTCTGCTTTTTGAATGAATCTCTCAATGCTCATATTTCTCACCCTGTCTCTCTGCTCCTCCTCTCCTTCATCTGTCCTCCTCCTCCTCCTCGTCTCCACCGTCCTTTACGCTCACCTTCCTATGACCGTCCCTTTCTGTCCTCTTGTCTCGTCCTCCATCCTCTTGTGGACACGTGTAGATCTGTACTGAGCGGCACGGCTGATAAATCGGAGAAGACATCTGGTGGCGTTCTTTCGTCCTCTTCCAACAATGATGAGAACAACTCCTCACCAGGATCTGGTAATACTGGTAAGTCCAGGCTCAAGTTTTCATTTTCTCCCTTTGTTATAATGTAAAATAATTCCATTATAGTACTTTGTTATCCTGAACTGAAAAGAAAATGGCTTTACCAACTTAAATGATTTTTTTTTTTGAATTGGTAAAACCTAAATGAAGTTATTTGAACTTAAGTTAATAAGTTCAACACAATTGGTTTCATTTACATGGACTTAATACTGTAATTGTTCTGAAATCAACATTTTCTATAAATCATTTCATGAGTAAGATACGGTGGTGCAAAATAATCAAATTGAGGTACAGGTATTTAGTTATGGTTATAATGTGATGATTTTAACCCAAGTTTAAGTCGTTTTTTTTTTAAATGGTACAATGTTGTCAATCCCTCTGATATCAACAGGTAGGGAATTCCACTTCCTGATCTCACCTCCAACTTAAAATGTAGGAAAGTCAACTTAAACTTTTCAGTTTTTCCAACTCACTGATGTGTATAACTCCAAAGTAAACTACTGGTCCTCTTTATCCTGATACTGTCTTCTTTGTTTAACCCCTTGAAGCTGCAGCACTAAGAAGCAGTTATGGTAAGGGCTTTGCTCAATGGCCCACAGCAACTAACCGGATACTATTTATAGTAACCGTAAAATTAGAATCTAAGTTGGAAGGAAATATCAAACTAAATATAGAATCAGATTGCTTTCCAGAGAAATTCTATAGAAGGCAGTGACGTCATGACGTCAGAGAACAATTTTTACATCCAATTCCCCTAAAAAATTAGATTTTGTTACCAATGTCTTAAATTTTAACACACAAGTATAATTTTATGTTTTAACAAAAATTGCCCGTCCAGCAAAAAAAATTCCTAATGGTTTTTATATTTGTTGTTTTATAGATTTCCAGCTATTTTTGTAGTCATCTTGTGTTTTTGGAGTGATTTAGATTATTTCAGTCTGGTTTTTGTTGTTGTTGTGTATTTTACTGTAATATTGTGTGTTTACTTTGGGGGGCTGCACTAGACACTGGAAAACAATTACCCTAACCCGATGTAATTGATGTGGCATCCCCCCATTATGTTTACTGTGAATTTGGTCTTAAATTTAATTTTAAATGGCAATTAAAAAAGTCTTGAATTTAATTTGACTAAAGCTATAGGAACCCTGAGTAAATTTGTGGAATTGTTTGAGAAATTGTAAGATTTGTGCCAAAATAAAGAGTTTTTTTTCGCACAATTTGACATTAAATATGACAGCATTCATGTGATATAAACAAAAGTGTGAAAATGCGAGCCCCTAAAAAACTGAGTTTCTACAACTGGATTCTTTTGTAATTTACACAATAATTCACATTTTCACTATCGTTTTTACTGGATCGGTTTGATGTCGGACAATATTTTCTCAGACCGCCCTTTAAGATGTGGCAAAAAAAAAAAAACCTGTCATTTTCTAAATATAATAATAAATGAATGGATCCACTGTGTATACAACTTTATTTGCAGCGTCATGGTTAAACATGCCTTCAACATAAGATATGCCACAAAAACAAATATAAAGTGCATTAAAAATACAACCATTACGCTAAATCAGTGGGAGCCCTGAGCTTGTTTTTCTGGAGGAAGGCCCCTTGACATGCGTCAAGAGTGAGGGATAGACAGGTGTAGCAGAGAGAATCCGGTCATTTTCCAAAATAAAACATCGTTCAGGCTGTTCTAGAGTGTGGTGAACACTCAATATCTATGGACAACTGTGAGAATATAAAATAAGGTGTGGTCCAATAGGTGATTGTGCTTTACACCTGCCAAGAGTCAAAGTGCAACGAGAGCCACAGACATGTCCACAATAAAAACCCACCTGTCCAATGAATGATGAGAATAGATTCATGTGTGTAATCTCAGCGCTGACGGGGAAAAGAAAGTGGCTGGTTGTGGATTTAAGATCTGTCTGCCCATTTGGCTCTGACAGTTGTTAATGTGGCAGCCTCTGGATCGCAGTTTTCTAGGCAGCAGGAAGTATTTAGACTTTCCAACCACACAACAGAATTATTTCCTGCTTATCGGATCAATTTGGAGGCAGATACTTTTAGTTTGTTCCACATACTCCTTACTTCATAGATCACGCCCTCCACAGTTATGTCATCACTTTCCATCATGTTGTGGCTGTGCTTATGTTTATTTGTTCATTGGATGCCCATTAGCTTCCTCCATGGTGGTTGTTAGTCTTCCTGGGGTCCATAAAAAAAAATTAAGCTTCTAGTACATGTAAAAACAGAAAAAAAGAATAGACATTCAGTGCATATCTGTGATACAGGTCCTGTAGGGACACCTCAAAGCAAGGCCACGGTCTAATTTTATGTGGCCCCCAAAGTAAACGTACAAAATGACAGAAAAAAAAGCCAGAATACATTAAAAAATACAAAGAATTACAACAGTGAAGGAAAATAAAGTAAAAGACGAGAAAAACACAGAAAATACTCCCAAAACTACGACATAAATCGACAAAATGACAGCAGTAATACACAAAATTAATAAAAAAAAAAATATATTAAAAATAATTACAGAAAATCACTAAAGTACCAGAAAAAGACCAGAAAAACTACTCGGCAAACCCACAATAACTAACAAACAAGCAAAAAAAACAACAGAAATGCACAAAAATTACTCCAAAAAATGCAAAATGAACAACATAAATTCACAATATGACATTAGATTGTATCACTTGCTTCAAAGTCTCATATAACAGCAGACATGGGCAACTGGCGGCCTGGGGGCCACATGCGGCCCTTGGTGTAATTTTAATGCGGCTCCCAAAGTAAATGCACAAAATGGCAGAAAAAAGCAAGAATATATTAAAAAAAAAATAGGATTACAACATTGTCGGAAAATACAGTAAATACTTTAAAAACCACACAAAACTGAACAAACCGACAACAGTAATACACAAATTGACAAAAAAATACACAAAGTTAAAGAAAATAAAGGCTAAAGTACACAGAAAATGAAAAAAAAAAATAACTGCAAACCCACAGTACTAACAAACAAGCAAAAACAAGAGAAATACTAAAAAACTTCTTTTTAAAAAAGATGACAACATAAATACTGACTCCAAAAAGAATACATTTTACAGGAAAAATACACAAAAGGACAACATAAATGCACACAATGCAATCATAACAAGTAAGATAACAACAAACATTCAGAGAATGAATTATTATTATTATAACAACCTTGTGTTGTTTCCTGTGTTAGCGCTCAGATTGGTCCTGATTCTAAATGCTGACATGAATGTTGATCATTCAACATGTGGCCCTTCAATCAAATGCACACGTGCAGCTCTGTGGCCCCCGCTGTGATAGAAGTGTATTATAGTGTAGCTCCAGACACAATCATTCAGTCACAGGTGGTTCTCTTTGTCCAGGTGGTACGGGCACTCCTCCAGCCATCGCCAGCCAGAAGGACTCGGCCAAGCCGCGCTCGCTGCGCTTCACCTGGTCCATGAAGACCACCTCGTCAATGGAGCCCATGGAGATGATGCGCGAGATCCGCAAAGTACTCGACTCCAACAGCTGCGAGTACGAGCTGCGTGAGCGCTACATGCTGCTGTGCATGTCCGGCATTCCGGCGGGGGACGACTTCGTCCAGTGGGAGATGGAGGTATGCAAGCTGCCGCGCCTCTCCCTCAACGGCGTGCGCTTCAAGCGGATCTCGGGCACGTCCATCGCCTTCAAGAACATTGCCTCAAAGATCGCCAACGAGCTCAAACTGTGAGAAGCCTCGATGAGGGTGGAGGGGGGGAGGGGGGGCGAGGATGGTGCTGTAGGTGGGTTGGGGGTCAGCTGAAGGGGTTAGGGGATCACTTTAACATGATTGTCACGCAGACCGAGGGTCGGACTGCCCAGTTCTGGGAACACTAGAAAACGATTTTCTGGAAGTTTTTGCTCAATAAGTTTAGGACTCGGCCCCCGCCATTAGAGACACTCACTTCCTGTGACTTCTGAAGTACCCACAGACCGGAGTCCACACTCGACCCTGCTGGGTTTTTATTTTTTTAATTTTTTTTCTGTCATGTTCTACTTAGACGTTCCACTCTTCTTCTGCATGTCTGATCTTCTCTCTCTGGTTTTCAGGAGTCACAGTTTGATCACTTTTTAAACCACTCCCGTCATGTCCTCCTGCTATTTATTCAGTCTCTCTGCACTGTTCTGCTGCCAGGGGCTTCTTTGGGACGTTTGTGGTCAGTTGGGGGGGGGGGGAAGGGGGGGAGGGCACACACGTTAAAAAGAAGTGGATGGAAAGCTTAGATTGAAGTTCTGAGCCTTTTTGAGTAACTTGTGATTCTCCTTTTGAACGTGAAACGGACTCCAACGGATACAGGACTGGAAATGTTGAAACCAACTGACACACGAAGACATGCAAATGACGGACTTTAGATGAACCAACTCCCCCCCCTCCCTCCCCCCCGCACACAAACATACACACAGTGATGTCACAGTTAAAACTCACTTCCTCTTTATTTTTTATTCCTCAAAAATTAGCAGCCAAAACAGCCTCGGTGACATCATCGAACCTGTCGGCTTCGATTCAAAGTCTGCACTTTCAAATTTTAGCCTTTTATTTTTTTTTTTTTTTTAGTTTTGCAGAGTTGTGCACTGGAAACAGAGCGTCGTACTGGTAACCGAGGAAGGGACTCTGGGCAGCAGGTGACACTGCTACTCAATTTTTACGTTGCCTTTTGTTTTTGTCACATTGTGAGCACGAACCCCTCCCCTGAAACCCCGCCCCCTCCCCCTAAGAAAAGTTGGCAGCACGCCTTCATAGCCAGAATGTCAATACGTCCCCATCCCAAAGAGCAAACACACAACTAAAAAAAAACGTGTTCTAACAAACATTGTTTGTGTGTGTATATTTACACAAAGATCACTGGAAAAAAAACAACAACAAACAGTTGACGACGACGACGACGAATGGTGAATTATTTTCTTCTACTTTCGATTCGATAGTATATTTTTGTGTCGTTAAAGTTTTCGGGGGTTTGTACAGATGTGGGAGGGGGTGGGGTGGGGTGGGGGGGCACAGCAGAAAGGGGGAGAAAAGTCAAATCATTGCTGCCTTTTTTCTTTTCTTTTATTTTGGTGTGTCTTGCACCTTCAGCTCCCCCCCCCCCCCCCCCCCCCCCCCCCACACACACACACACACACACACACACCATCCTCCTCCTTCCAGGTGCAGCAGCTCTTGATGTGTTTAACTACATTTAATGGTGGTGGTGGTGATGACTGCTCGTTCATGTTCACCCTCGCCCTTTTTATTTTGTTTGTTTTAATGTTTTAAAGGCCTTGTTTTTAAAAAGTCGTTTTAAACTGAGAGAAAGCGATAAATGACCTTTTTCCTCCAGCTGTTCTCCAATCAGAGCTTGTGCTTGGCCACAAGCTGAACAAGCCCCTCCTCCTCCTCGTCATCATCTTGATGGATGCTCTAATTTTGGTCGACGCAGAAGAAGAAGAAGAGAGAAAAACAACAACAAACACAAGGGTCACAACCAAACCCTTTTTTTTTTCATTCTCAAGACGACACGCTCTCGTTTTAGTTCTCTTTGTTTTTACTTTTGTCAAAATTTTCCTTTTAAAGTTGATCATTGTATTAAGGTGCTGGGTATTGGATTCTAATTATTATTATTCTGGCTGTTGCTGTTATATTATCTCTTTCAGGGTTGATTTTATTTTGACATTATTTCGTTTTACATTGCTGTAATTTACATTGATTTTAAATGTGTTTTGAGCAAACTGTAACTGTAGTGGTGGGCTTTTTGGGGGGTTGGGAGGGGTGATCATCCCCTAAAAAAATGTAATTTTTTTTTTTTTTCTCTTTGTGCAAAGACAAAATGATGAAAAATTACAATGATAGTAATAAAAACAATGATATAATGATTGCCTGCTTCTAAAGTCCATTATAGGAGATGAAGGATTGATCGTCCATGTTTATTGATTCAACCCTCCCATTATCCTCAAATATTACACATTTTATCCCTGGGGTCAATCTGACCCCAGGGATAGTTGCCTCTAGAAAATTATTAACCAAGTTTTTGTATCAGGCACTTTTGTGTATTTGTTGAACATGTAAATAACCCGTAAATAAACACAGACGGACAAGTTTAACACCACTAAAACAGCTTGGGGTCAAATTGACCCCAGAGGAACACTAACGCGTGCAATATGTGTTGAGCACATTGAATAAATATTGTGATAACTTTTTTGCTTAATTGTAACCAGCAAAAGAAAAGAAAAGTCGACTTGTATTTTTTGATTGATAAACATAGAATGGGATCAAATTGACCCCAAGGGTAATAGGAATGTTAAAAACTTTTTTTATTATTATTATTATTTACTGTGTTGATTTCAGGTTTATGTATAAATAAGAACGCTCCTGTCCTATAACAGCAGTTTTACAAACGTCAGAAAAGTAACCTAAGTTTATGTTCATTTATTGACGCAAGCATCTGACAAATACACTAATTATATAATGAATCATAGCATGTAATATAAGAGTTATTAATTAACCCTCAGGTTTTAGTTGTTTGTGTTCTTTGTTATACAGAGGAAAGATGCAGTGTAAGTGTGAGAGTAGTCCAGCATCAGAAACCAGCTTCTTTTCTGCACAGTCACTCGTCGGTCAAAGAAGGCGTGAAAAGTCTCTCGATCAGGTAAGCCAGGGTTTTTCAACCTTGGGGTTGTGACCCCATGTGGGGTCGCCTGGATTTTAAGTAAGTAGGGATGTCCCGATACAACTTTGATTATTGGCCGGCGCATACATACTTTTATTACTCATTTAGTAGTGTGGAATGTTAGAAAAGGCTTGATTAAGTGATGTCACTCAAACAGAGAACAATAGTCAGCAATTCAAGTTTACGTCAGTTATTTTTTTACTGTCAGTATATGGTGGGAACTACTGGGGGCGGGGACAAAAACTTATCGGAGCGCTCCGATAAAATCCAATATGCATTTTCTGGCTGATATCGAATCGGGACACCCCTAGAAATAAGGTCACCTGAAATGTCTTGCGATTGATATAAATACTGATTATTTCCAAATTAAAACATCTCTAACAACTGTGTTCTACACTTTCTGAAATATAAATATAGTTCAAATCAAATGTAAATAAATAAAAATATCAGAGGCGGCGCATCTTGTCACAAACGCGATCAAAAACCCATTTATAGAGGAAAAAAAAAATGTCTCGGGCATTTCCAGAAAATTGGGGTCAAGACCCAGAAAAGGTTGGGAACCACTGAGGTACGGGTTCAGTTTGTACAGTTTTCACTCTCGATAGCTTCTGCTCCCTAGAACAATTAAAACAGGTGTGATTAATCACATGCAGAACACCTGTGATTAATCACCTCCATCCTGGTCTTCTCTGCTTGTGAACCCATGCACTCATCACAGGTTAGTCCCAGCTTTTTAACAACTTTCTTTTTTAGATATAGTGACAAGTTATTAATGTGTCAGAAGAAAGAAACTTGTTAGAAATACTTTAAATATCAGATTCTTCACAAAGCATGTGGAGAGTTGGAATGAGCCACTAAAGTTTTAATCTACGAGGAACAAAACCAGTTATATTTACCAAATAGAGAGAAAATATTAACTAAGAATGGCTGAATCTATCGGCTGATATTGGCTTTGAAGTGTATTTGTATTGAAAAAACCAATGTGTTGCTGATGTGACACTTTTTCAGCCGGAAAAAATACTGGTATCGGTTGATATCGGAAATGTAGTGTTAGACAATATCTGCAAAAAGCTAAAATCGAACATTCCTAGTAAGTATGAAATAGATTTAAAAGTACAAAAGGAGTTTTTTGGAATAATGTGCACATTTAAACCTAAATAAATAGATCCTGTTGTCTGCATGTGTGAGGTAATATCAAGCCTGTAAAGTGTGTAATCCATTTCTATCCAAAGTGTTTAAAAGGTTTCTTATTTTTTGGTATTTATATTTACAGATGAGAAATGTTTTAGAACAAGTGGATTGCACAAGGCTTATTTATTTATTTTTTTTTAAACGTAAAGTTGACGGCAGATGAAGAGTTACTATTTTTTTTTTTTTTAGTTGAACTTTGAAACCTCTGGCTAATGGATGTGATTTATAAAGATACACTTTACTCTCAAGTACGACTGAACTGAGCCTGGAACAGATTTGTGTGTAAATGCTTTATGGTTCTCATGTTGGGTGTTGAAGGAGATCTCAGTGAAAATCTTGGATTTTTGTGGAAACCTTCACATCTTACTCAGGCTGGAATGAAGGGGTTAGAACAGTACAACTAGAAAATATAAAAATGTAACTTCCAAAACATGCAAAATGTCAACAAGAGTGCATAAAACAACGCGTGTACGTAAGGACTCCAAACACCAAATTACATAGTGAAAATTACACAAATAGAAGCCGGAAACACACACACACACACACACACACACACAAAAAGACAACAAAAGGAAAAACCTTTGATACTTTTCTGTATTAATGCTTTAGTTCATTTAACACAATCTAAAAACTATCAACAGGGCGACTGCAGCCAATGAGTAGCTAGTTTGTTGAAAGCTGTAAATTGTGGGTAAAAAAATCTAATTGACCTCTATTGACCTCTAGTCTAAAACACAAAATGACCCCTGGATAGTTTTTATATTAACTCAGTTAGACTTCGAGCATCCTTAGGTCTTCATATCTGCCTGAAATAATCAGAAAGTCTTGTCAGAAAATTAACCAATCATCAAGTTTAAGGAAATTAATATAAACCTGTGCTTTAATACTAAGATTAATTTGAAAGCTGTGCTCTGTTCCACTAGGCTATGGACAGGAGAACCTGCAAAAACGTATGGGAATTTTTAAATGTTAATTTTGACCAGATTTACAGCATTATTTGTGAAATTTGTGATATTTACTTTTCTTGTAAAATGTAATGACCATGTTAAATCTAAATATTAAATGTTACATTTAAATATCTCACAAGTGAAACTAAATATTTACTGTAGCTATCACCTGAAGTATTAGTAATCATTTAGATTTAATATTTATATTTAGATGTAACATTTAGATTTAACATTGACATGTTTTTACGAGAGAAGTTATTTTTAAATATGGTTTGTTGCTAAATGTGGCAAACGGTTGCCGTCTGTGTTAGCGTGCGTAACTTGACCATCGGCACCCCTTAAAGGGGGAGTCATCTGATTGGGTGAGAAATTTAGGCCATAAAAAAGACAGACGTCAGAATATTTGGTCAACACTTTATTCTAAGAAAACGTGTGTCAAACACAACTTTTCAGTTCTCACAATGTAAACAAATCTTCATTACTGTACACACTGGCAGAACAAAAGGAAGGAGGAAAAAACAAACAAACAAACCACAAGGCGAGTCATTTAAAGCTGCAGTGATGAAGCCTCTATCCACACTCAGAATACAGTTTGTGGTGATTCTCCAAAAAGAACCGTTCGTCTCAACAGTTATTAGACAAGGTGGCAATAATAACGCTCGCACACACAGAGAAAAACAATAGCTAGAACCTTTCAGTCACGGTAGGAGGAGAAACCAGTAACACCGCTGAGAAGACGCAGCCTATCCTGACAGTTCATTGGCTGACGATATAGCAAATCATTTCCATCCGACAGCTGCCTTCACTAAAGTCAAACTTCAACCGTTTACACTGTTTTTCTCCTTTTCTACGTTAATATTCTCTGACGCTCACCAGTGACTGTTCCAACTCTGATAAAGACATATTTAAAGCAGTAAGACTTTGGCAGAAGGTTTTTCTTGATCAATCCTCCACACGTTTTGGAATCTTTATGCTTAGTCGCTCATGATGTAAATACTACAGTCTGTGTCTGCCTTTAGGTAGAGGGGCAAAACAAGGGAACACTCCAGTAATTATTAGAAATACATGGCTAACGATAATCCTTCTTAGCATTATTGACACTCGTAACTCCAAATCCAAACTATTATTTTGCCTTATTTGAGGGTTTAAGGTATTTCACTGTTTATATTACTAAAAACCTGCCCCAGTGGAACCTACAGTATACATAGTTTATTTATAGGAAGCAAGTGTGTATGTGTGTGTTTTAGCCTCTCCTATCCAGATGTTCAGCTGTTGCCATGGAGACCAGAGGGTGGGTTTGCTTAGTTGAACATCTTTGTGTGTGTGGAGGTAGGCGTTTGTTTGAACAGTAAAGGGGGCCGTGGGAGGGTCACAGTAGGTCATGAGGTGTCAAATGTGAGCAGGGAGGACAGCATTGTGTGTGTGTGTGTGTGTGTGTGTGTGTGTGTCTGTGACTCCTCACACTACTGTGTGTGTGTGCATCAGTGTGAGTTGGTCTGCTCCACTTTAAGCCCGACCAGTGACGGTGGCATCTGCCCCGAGGCAGAGCTGGGAGGAGACCCTCTGAGGCTGGAGCTCCCAGTGGAGGAGGACGAGGAGGAGTTGACCGCAGGCCGGATGAGCGGAGGCGGCGGATGGTTGTGGGCCGCTCGGTTCTGGAGTGGGCGTGTCTGTAGAGGAGGGGGCTGGCGGAGGAGACTGGGTGGTGCTGATGGAGGCGCTGGACGCAGCAGAGGAGGGGGCTGGGACAGAGAGGAGGAAGGAGCTTGGGAGGAAGAGGAGGAGGGAGGAGAAGAACCTTCAGGTGAATCTGAAGGAGAGTCTTCCATTTTGACCTAAAGAAGGGAGACATTTTGTTACAACTTACTCATCTAAACTAAGACTTTATACCAGGTTATAAAGTGCACTGTTTTATTGGCCACATTACAATAATTTAGCAATTTTCAAAGAAAAATCCACACAAATGCCGCAGCAGAACATAGGCCACACTCTATTGGCTGATGAGGGTGACAACTCGGCCAATCAGAACGGGCAGGTAGGCGGGCTGCTGTACTCGTTAGGCTGCAGGGAAATGACGTGTTGCTATGACGAGGCAGTGTGCATCAGGACAAAATGAGTGATCAGAATGATTCAGTGCGAGCAACAATGATTTAATGTTAACGATTTCCTTGTTCCACCTGGTCTAATGTGACAGAGCTCAATTTTGTGGCGACATGAAGCTTATAAAACCGGAAAAAAGCCAAAATGTAGCCGCGTCATTGTTTAAGCCGCAGGGTTCAAAGCGTGAGAAAAAAGTAGCGGCTTATATTCCGGAAATTACAGTATGTTATTACAAATGTGCATTTTATTCATAACGGTTCAATCTGTTAAGAAAAACCTTATAAGAAAATAACTTGAAACAACACCATGAGTCTTCATTGCATAGAAAGTGATCCTGAGACTGTGTTCACAATGACATCCTAACGTATTACTTATCCTAAGTCTGATGTCAAAATTAATATGTAGTTCGTTCACATTAGATCGTATGGGATGATGGAAAACACCAGAAATGCCCAGATGTACAGTATATACTATATTTGGACATTTTTAAAGTATGCATGGTGGGCACACTAGTCATACTCACCACATTGCGAGCAGAATTTTAAAATCGTCCTGTGACCAGCTTTGAGCTAAAAGTCAAACATTCCCTTTCAAAACAAAAGCATCTCTTCTTGTCTTCCATTAGGTGATGCTTTTGTAAATAGGGCTCTTGTTTTGAAGTTGCCAGTAGCACAATGTCAGGTCTCTGAAAATCCCTGAAATGTGTTTCCGTGAGTTTTATGGATCAAATGACCACATGTTGACATTTTACTTGATCAATTTCTCGCTTAAAATGCTTTCAGAACATTTAACAGATATATTTAGCCTCAGCGTCCTTAGGGTTTTTAGTTTTACTTTGAAGTTCTGTATACTTCAGTCGTCATCGTAATGCTCCTTATCATACTTATAGTATACAGTAGACAGCATATACTCATTGAGTTTGCAGTGTATAGTGCGAAGTATGCCATTTCGAACACAGCCTCAGTGTTGCTCTTTATGGTTCATTACTGTAATTTTACTCACACGTGACAGTTTATACACACGAGGAAAAGAGAAAGAGACCAAATAGTGGTGGATTGAAGTGTATATTTAATGATTAGTTACTGTTCTGTTGTTATAGTTTTAATGTCTAGGAGGCAATGTTTCTCACATTGTTTCAATGATTGAGAGATTTTGTGACGGTGTACTGTATATGAGATTTTTCTAGGACAGATTGTTACTATACAGTAGGCCCTCATTTATCGCGGGGGTTACGTTCTAAAAATAACCCGCAATAGGCGAAATCCGCGAAGTAGTCAGCTGTATTTTTTACAATTATTATACATGTTTTAAGGCTGTAAAACCCCTCACCACACACTCTATACACTTTTCTCAGAAATGAATTAACATTTCTCTCTTGTTTAAACACTCTTAAAGTTAAAACCTTTGTATATTTTAAAACATAAACCTATTTTTAAACACACAGCACTTCAGAGTCACACTGCTAGCGATCAGACATTGATGGCGAACGCAATCAGAGTCTTTGTTGATGATGACGTCAACATGGACACCGGTCTGTTCACCCATTCAACCATGGAGTAGAAGCTGTGTGTGACCACCTGGAGCTGTATGGCACAACCTTTATAACCAGGACCGGACTGGGAAGGATTAGGCGTGGAGGAGAATCAGCGAGGAGGTGGTAGTAACAGGTAAAAGTTCTCTCTGTAGCACTGAGCTAGGATAGCATTAGCCGCTAATCACACCGGCTTTTTTCACTGGTGGTTTATGTTTATGAGAGGAGAAAAAGGAGTGCAGCTCCTCGCTTCAGCAGTAAGTGAAACTCACCGAGTTGGATGTGTCGTTGGTGGGTGAACGCACCATTAGCCAATCAGGACGCAGAACACAATACGCATTCATACGCTATAAAAAGAAATGCATCCAAAATTGCATTGTAAAAAAAAAAAATCAGCGAAACACAGAGGCTGCGAAAGGTGAACCACGTTATAGCGAGGGACTACTGTATTGTATTTTGCTGTCACAAGGTATATTCAAGAAAACATTGAGTGATATGGTCACCCTTCCACAGGATTAAATCTGATGACAATGTGCTTAAAACACAAATAATCTAAGAATGTTGAAAACAGAACAGACCCTAGCACATGGATAACTTCCTGTAATCAAAGACCCTTCTAGTAGGACTTGTTTTTTTTTTTCCCTGAATGATATTGGAGTTGAGCGTTGGTCTGCTCTCACCTCGTCCTCCTGAGCTCCTCCCTCTGTGGCTGTGATCTCCTCGCTGCTCCTCCTCTGCTCTCTGTTCGTGGCCACCTGCTCGGCCGCCCACTCCCTCAGCACCTCGTCCAGGTTGAAGCGCCGCCGATAGCTCACAAAGAACGAGCTCACCTGATCGTAAAGACAGAATGAATAAGAGAGGAATTCAAGCTGAGTTCAGGGTTGTAGAGAAGAGGTGGGCGACTTATATCACAGCGAGGGCCACAACAATGTGTTTGTTTGATCGAAGGGCTACATTATGTACAGGATATTACCACAGGAAAGAACAAAGAGTTTTAACAGTAATTGTGTGTTTTTTTTGTCATTCTGTGTATGTTTGTTGTTGTCTTGCATTGCATGAGGCATTTTGTGTGTTTCTGTTTTCCTTATGTGTATTTTTCCCTGTAAAATGTCACATTGTGTATTTGTGGTGTAATTTTTAAGTATTTCTGTGGTTGTTTTGCTTTTCTCACAGTGTGTTTGTTAGCACTGTGGGTTTGTACTACCGCTACTGTCATTTTTGTGTTTTTCTTGTCTTTTTGTGCACTTTTGTCATTTTCTGTATTTTTGTTGTTTTCTGTTATTTGGAGTAATTTTGTGTATTGCTGTTGTCGTTTTGTTCATTTTTGTTGTAGTGTTTTTCTTGTCTTTTTGTGTATTTTCCTGCCATGTTGTGATTATTTTATGTACTATTGCCTTTGTTTTGTGCATTTTTCTGTCATTTTGTACATTTACTTCTTTGGGGCAGCATGTGGCCCACAGTGTAATCTAAGAAACACAGGTCTAATGTTGATACGGTGGATAAGAGAGAAAGTGGAGATGAAATGCTCACCTGGGCTGGAGTCTTGGTCCCAATCACCTCAGCAATGGCGGTGAAGTCTTTACCGTAGCGACGGATTGCTACAAAAGAGAGTGCAGTTTAAAATCTCCTCTGTGTGTCGTAGCTCAGAGGCACAAAGGCAGGGGGTGTGAGCAGCGCTGCTTGTTTTTACAGGAAACACCTGCTCTAGTTTAGACCTGCTACACTCACACACTTTAACAGCTGCAGCTTTCTTCCCTCAACACAACTGTATGACACAAAAGCACACAGGTTGCATCTAACCATAATAAGAACTTCATTCCCATGACCCACTAAATTACATGTGTCAAACTCAAGGCCCAGGGGCCAAATCCGGCCCTTTAAAACATCCAAATCGGACTGCAGGGAAAAGTATAAATGACTGAAAATATATGAATCATTGTGTAAATGATCAAATAATATAATTGTGGATACCTCAGTAGGGTCGCAAAGGGGGGTCAAACATTTGGCTCATTTCCACGAGAACTTAAGCTTTGAAATTTTGGCAATATGCGTAGTCAATATAGTGCGCCAATAAATTACACTTCTTTCATTTTATCAATTGCAGGATAATGCATGGAGAACTTTTTGCTTGGATACTTTTTATTAACGTTGAACGTATTGAGCGAAAAAAAAAAAAAGTAGTGCCCCGTTTGGTTTGAACGAAACTGAACAATACAGCTCACGTACAGCAGCCTAATACTTAAATATCATTTATTCATGGAAATGCAAAGTAGCACTAATGTGGAAATTGTTTGATTCCCCACCTCTGACATCAAACTTATCCCTCTTTGACCCCCCCAGCTGAAATGAGTTAGACACCCCTGCACTAACTGGTCTCTTTCTCTTGTTAAAAATCTCATAATTGTTTTGTGACAAAGAATTCTAAAAGATCTGAAACTTTTCCTGCCTCCTACTAACTGTTTCACTGCTTTATTTATAATTGGCTGCAAACATCTAGTGTTTTTGCACGTATGGAGGAGTGTGAAGCCACTTTGTAGGACAGGTGTGGAGGTGATGTCTCAGCCCTTTACTCACCCTGCACAGCCAGCAGCTGCTCCTCTGTGGTCCAGCGGGAGTTCATCTTTGGAGCAGGCTGGACGGAGAGATAAAAGTCAGAGAGGTTAGCGGGAAACGAAGAGGAGGCAGAGCAAAGAGCAGATTAGGACTAATCTGAGTCCCAGCAGGAGTGAAAGGCTGTCTAAGGAGTAAAAAAGCGAAGACGGAACACACTAGAAATGCAAATCAGACTCTGACTTTACCTCGGTGGGTCTGAACGAGTCCATGCCTTCATTGAGGCTCTGTTTCAGAATGCTGTTGTTCTGTTTGATAGACTGCACCTGGGAGGAGGAAAGGAAAGATGCTGCTTACTGTACTGTCAAGTAAAATGATGATCCATTGTTCTACGAATCTGTGATAACCACATTTATCTATGTATCTGAATAATAATTTAAAGTTTTATCCAGGAAGATTATCATGATTTGCACCAGAGTATATAGTCATATAAGATGTTTTACTCAGAAATGAAATATGTTAAAAGTGACCAAAAATGGTGGAAAAGGGTGGGGAAATGGAATTTTTTTAAAAAAAACACAGAAATTGGTTAAGTTGCAATATAAAGTGGCCAAAAACAGACAGGAAAAATGGTAAAAAGGGTTCAAAGTGACAATATTGGCTTAAAAGTGTCAGAAATCAGGGGCCGGGGGGTAATTTAAATTAAACAGAAGGAACAATTAGTTTAAACTGGCAAATAATGGGCATGAAAAATCATGGATGAGGTTAAATTGGCAAAAATGAGCATGAAATATGTTGAAAAATTTGATGAAGTGTCAGAATTGGAAGTAATGTAGCAAAAATGCATTAAAAGGAGCAAAAATATGGCAAAAAAGTGATGGAAAAATATGGCAAGTTTGGTGTAGTTGCAGAAAAATGTTAAAAATAAGCAAAAAAGGCCTCAAATTGTTAAAAAAAAAAATCCTAGTTTCTTGAAGGCATCAATATGAGACCAGTCTATACCTGTCTTTTCAGAGAAACCAGTTGTGTGTCCAGCTGACGGATACTGAGTACTCCGGCATCATGGGAGGCAGACAGCGATTTGATGTCTCGTTGCTCCAGGTGCATGCCTTTGGGGGGTCTGCGACGGGCCCGCAGTGGGTGGTGTCTGTACTGAGCCCCAATGCTCTCTTTCTTCACGGGGCCAAAGCGACTCTGGACAGCTTTGTCGTTGCTGGCACTGCTGGGGTTCTGCTTCACAGCCTGAGCAGACAAAGACGATCATTAGTCACAGTGAAGCCCAGGCCTCATAAACCAGTGGTTCTCAACCTTTCATCAATCTGTGATAACCACATTAGTATCCACTGTATACGTTTATTATTATTATTTGCAGCATTGTATATAATCATTTTAAAGATGTAAATAATTTTTAATCAGAAATAAAATGGGTGCAAAGTGACCAAAAATAGTGTTAACAGTGGTAAAATGGGATTTTAAAAACCACAGAAATTGTTCCAAATGAGTGAGAGTGGTAAAAATTAGTTTAAACTGGCAAATAATGGGCATGACAAATCATGGCCGTGGTTAAATTGGCAAGAATAAGCATGAAATATGGTGAAATGTGAAAAATGACAATATGGGTGTAAACACGTGACATTGGGTGGGAAAAGTGGTGGTAAGGGTTTATAAGTGCCGAAGATGTCTTAAAAGTGGGAGGAAAAAATGTGCAGGAAAGGCATTAAACTTTGATGAAGAAATGGGAGCAATTGAGCAAAAATGCTTATAAAAGGTTAAAATATGGTATGTTTTGTGTTGTTGCAGAAATAGGATAAAAATAGGAAAAATGGGCTCAAATTATTAAAAAAAAAAGTTTTCTTAGTTTCTTAAAGGCCCCCTCCCAGTGTCTCGTGACCCCAAGGTTGAGAACCCCTGCCATAAACAGCATGACAGCGGCTCACCTCCTTCTTTGACTCCATGTCAAAGTCACTGTCACTGCCTGGTTCTGCTTCCTCCAGCTCATCGTTACTGTGGGAAACGAGGAAACACGCTCAGTTCAAAAATTAAAATTGATGCATGAATAAATCAGATTAAAAATAATTTTAAAAAAAAAGGCTAAATAGTTCCTGTCTCATTTACAACTCGAGCGTGTTCATTTTCAGGACACAATATGCCAGACATTTTTAAATTAACGTAACAATCCATCTGACTCATTAGCTGTGTTTCCATTACAGTTAATCATTTTAGTATAATGCTAAGAACTGTCTCGACCTCCTCTTCTATATACTGTACATGTTATGTGACATGTAATTGCAGAAAAAGTGTTTCCACATCACTTTTGTGATACATTTCAATAGCTGCGTTTTCATTACCCTTGTAAACGCGCAAAATCTAAATGGCACAATAAAAACTGGTAATGGAAACAACTGAATTTTTTAAAAAAGCGTTTCGATATTGAAACGTGTCGCAAAAGCGCAATGGAAACACTTTTTCCACAAATACACATCACAGAGTGTGACGCACATGGTCACATGTTGTGAGGTGCCTGGTCACATGACCACTTCTCTCCGACAAAACATGGCGCGGTGTGTAAAAAGAAGAGAACGAGACATTTCTCAGCATTATACTTTAAAATAAAACAACAAAGGAATGCAGAGATTCTGAGCGTCCGTCTTTCTGCCGCAAAGTCTCGCGGGATGACATTTAGAAAAGTCGCTTTTATTTTGCAAAACTTTGTAATGGAAACCCAGCTACTGTTGAAACATATGAAAAACGTTGAAGCGATATGTTTTTTTTGATTCAGGTGTTTCCATTACCAGTTTTTATTGCGCTATTTAGATTTTGTGAATTTCCAAGAGTAATGGAAATGCAGCTAATGTCTTAATCCAAACCTTTGACTTAACCTCAGTTTTGCCTAAATTGAATTTCATGGCATTTCAAACCTGTCATCTTTCTCTCTCTTGTTAATCAGCCTCCTGGCCTGTCGGTCCATGACGGAGGTCCTGGTCCGGGTCTTTTTCCAGCCGTAGTAGTACTTCACCAGGCTGGAGATCTGTTTATCTGGAAGCTGGAGGCAAAAAACAAAAGATTTAAAAAAAAAAAAAAAAAAAGCTTTGAAGCTGCTGTTTGGAAACAGTGTGTGTGTGTGTGTGTGTGTGTGTGTGTGTGTGTTCAAGCGTCTACTGCGGTGTCGCACCATCTGCTGGATGCGATGGAAGCTTTTTCCGTGGAAGCTGAACGCCTGCTCGAACAGCACTTTGTCCTCAACCGTCCACTCGTCTGGGAACGGGGTGAAGTTGGCGAGGTCGGCCAGAGAGCGTTCCACGTCGTGTTTGTGCCACAGTAACATGCCCAGAGCCTGAAGGAGACGCAGGGTCACTTCATGATCACATCAGGTATGCGTGCGTGTGTGCATGCGCGTGTGTGTCCTGTACCTGCTCCATGTTGTAACCATGTTTTTCTTTGGCCATCAGGATGTACTCGTCCACTGAGGAGAGAGAAATAGTTTGGAAAAGGAAATTAAACACATGAAGCTGGGAAAGTCATCAGTCCACAAGGTGAGCACATAATATATAACATCTACATTGAACGAACCGGTTATGGCTTCTTTTATGTGATGCTTCACTGGGTGTATTCCACAAATAAACATCATCAGTGCAAAATAGGAATAATTATTCAACTTTAGTAATGGAAAAAGTGCCTTATTTGGTTTTATTAACTCAAACAGCAGCACATTTTTCAATATTGCTAAAAAAACAGATACTAAAATTAAATAACTTTAATAAAAAAGTGTTAATAAGCATTTTCTTTTGACTAAAAGTAAATACAGTTAATAAATACTTTGCTTTGATTTAATTAAACATAAACGCTGTTATTTTGATTATTTGGAAACACTGGTAGGAGCCAGATAGTAAAGGGGTTAAAAAAAGAAAAAGTTTTTTAAAAAAAAGTATGTTTTATGAAATCAAAGTGCAATCAATGTCCAAGCTAAAATACATTGAGTGAGGTAGTTTAACAAGGTCTGATGTGGATCACTGACACCTACTGACTGGGCGTTTACATGCTATGCCTATGTTAGCGCAATTAAATTAGTTTTTTTTTTTTTTTTTTTTTTTTAATTAAAAAACTTGTTTTGAATTTGACATTTTTTGGATTGATATGGTAATGGTGAAATATTGAGATATATCGGCGAATCGATTTTTTTCGTACACACTTATAACATTCTATGACCAACAACATCACTCATCTTTAATACAAACTTTAAAAAAGTGTTAAATGGACTTCCGGTTTGGGTGAACATGGGATAGGGTGTGTCGTCTCTGTCTCCCGCAGCTACAACTTTGAAAATCTACTTTTTCCTTAAAACCCCCAACCAGCTTCGAGGGTTACAACTATTATCTAAACCTAAACCAGCCCAGAGAGATGTCGAAAGCTACAAAGTCGGCAAAAAAGACAGAGGCGGATGCCTCTGCGACTAATAGCGACACAGCGCTAACTAGCATAGCCGCCATGCTGGAGGCCCACAGAGCAAGCCTCGCAGCCGACTTTAAAGCCTCATTTGCCGCTTTGGAAATGAGACTTGAAAAAATACAGTCAACGATGACAGAGCAGGGTCAACGTATAGACTCTTTAGAATCCCATGTCGAGCTGCAAGACCAGCGGATCCAGGCACTGGAGGAGAAGTGTGTGGCACTTGAGGCTAACAACACCAAGCTAACGGCTAAGGCTATTGATTTGGAGGGCCGCAGCCGCAGAAATAACATCAGAATAATCGGCTTGCATGAATCCATCGAGGGCCCCAGACCCACAAGTTTCTTCGCTGACGTTCTGGCAGAGATATTTGGTGACCAGATTCTACAGTCTCCTCCTGAGTTGGACAGGGCCCACAGGACGCTCACCGCCAAACCACAACCAGGCTCCCGACCGAGACCGGTGATAGTCCGTCTCCATCGCTATCAGACCAGGGAATTGATCATCCGAGAGGCCCGTAAAAGCCGAGGGAAGCTCCAGTGCCGGGGGTCACCAATTCAGATCTTCGAGGATTACACGCCAGAGGTCGCCGAGGAACGGGCTAAATACCGTGTGGTGATGGCCCAGCTCTACAATCTCAACCTTCAGCATGCACTCCTTTTCCCGGCCCGACTGCAGATTACCCTAGAGAACGGAGCGAGGAGGAGATTCTCATCTCCAGAGGAGGCCTCAGTCTTCGTGGCCGATTATCAACAAACCTCGAGGCCTAATTAGCTTAGGTGCTAACTCACCGGCCGTTGATGTGGGCTAAGGTAACCTAGCCTCCTTACAAGAGGGGGCAAAATTAACATTACACATCGGTAAGCTGCTTGTTTCAAACGGGAACCTTTTGTGCCTTAGCACCAGTCAGTGTTTATTTATTTTTTACTCTATTTGGACAATATACTTGGTTATCTTGTTTGCTTGGAGAGGTTTGGAGTCGTGTTGGACATTGTGGAGCTCAGGCCTGAAGCCTCACTGTTTGACTGTTCTGATGTGTAGCCGGATAATAGTTCATAGGATGATGTTGTGCTGTTAAATTACTACATGGTGGGAAACTACTATAATTTTTCTATGTATATAATGAGGAAGGAATTGTGACTACAATTGACCATTTAATTTTCAAATCCAAGTGTTTAATGTATTGTATTTCAGTATCTCTTATTATTATTATTTTTATTTTTTGTTATTAGTATTTTTAATTTGCTTTACTTTGTTTTCACCATGTTGTGACTATTTAATCGCTTCAGGTATTCAATACCTCTCAAATGTTTATACGTACATTGCACAAGATTATTTTATTTATTTATTTTACTTTACTATTATTATTTTAAATTTTACTTGTTTATTTTTCTTTTCATTATTTACTTTATTTAATTTTCAATTCATTGTTGCTATTGATTTATACTGAGCATTCAAAACCTCTCCCATCTCTATCTACGCGTTGTACAAAAGGACTTTGGGGGTTTCAAACAGTATAAAGAAGCAGCAGAGCTGAGACAGACAGAAGAAGAGGAAAGATGACACAGAAAGGGAAGGTCAGAGAGATGGGGAAGGGGGGTGGGGAAGAACCTCTTTACCTGAAACTGTTTACTTAGAATTTTGTTTTTTGTTTGTCTTCATCTCATGTTGTGCTGTCTCTGTGCAGAGGTTCACATGCACCTCTGGCTGCTTGCTCCCTGGAGTTGACCTACCAATCTACTGCTGGATGCTGGATCATGGCTAGTGTAGTCAATGGGGGTGCTGCTAGTGGACGGGCTGTGAGGATCATTTCACTAAATACTGGTGGGCTAAACGCTGCGATCAAACGTACGAAAATTATGACCCATATCAAAAACCTCAATGCCGACATAATGTTTCTTCAAGAGACTCATCTATGTAACGCAGATCACAGAAAATTAAATAGGCCTTGGATTGACAAATGTTTTCATTCTCAATTTAATGTGAAAACAAGGGGTACAGCTATATTGATCAGGAAAAATGTACACTTTAACCCAGATAGAGTACTGACAGACTCAATAGACAAAATAAATAGTACTTTTAGGTCATTCTTTTCCCAGCTATACACATCAGAATCTCACACGGATAGAAATCAACTAAATAATTTTTTTGAAAATTTAGACCTACCCAAGGTCTCACCTGAAAATAATCTGAAACTAGACACTGCTATCGCTCTGTCCGAAATCAAGGAAGAGATACAGTTAATGAACAGTGGCAAATCACCTGGTCCTGACGGATACCCGGTCGAATTCTTTAAAAAATTCTCAGATCAGTTAGATCCACTTTTACTCGACATGTTTATTTATTCATTTCAACAAGGCACCCTGCCACCCACATTAATGCAAGCTTCCATCTCCTTAATTTTCAAGAAGGGTAAAGACCCACTAAACTGTGCATCCTACCGCCCAATATCACTCCTTCCAGTAGATGTTAAAATACTCGCAAAACTATTAGCTCGTCGATTAGAGTCCGTCATGCCCCTGATCATTTCAGATGACCAGACAGGATTTATAAGAGGAAGACATTCATATTCTAACATAAGAACGCTCCTTAACGTCATCCTCTCACCATCCCCCTCCAATGTCCCAGAGGCCATAATATCTCTCGACGCCGAGAAAGCATTTGACAGGGTGGAGTGGGAATATCTTTTCTTTACCCTGCAACAGTTTGGGTTTAATAGTAATCTTATCTCATGGGTCAAACTACTTTACTCTTCTCCTTATGCTTCAGTCTGCACAAATAATCAACGCTCTACGCCGTTTTCACTTTTTCGGGTGCCCGTTATCCCCACTGCTGTTTGCACTGGCGATTGAGCCGTTGTCGGATGCTCTGAAGAGGAGAGCAGGATTTGAGGGTATTGAAAGATGGGGCATAGAACATCGGGTCTCATTATATGCAGATGACTTGCTTTTATATGTCAAAAATCCTCTGAAAAGCATTCCTCATATCCTGACACTGTTGAACTCTTTCGGTCGCATATCTGGATATAAACAACATCTCTAAAAGTGAATACTTCCCAATAAACCAGTCAGCCAAAGACATACCTCCCTCGTCTATTCCTTTCAAACCAGCCATCACAGGATTTAACTACCTTGGCATTACAATTACACACTCTATACGAACTATGCGTGAGAGGAATTTGACCTCATTGACAGCTGCAGTTAAATCAGATTTACAAAAATGGGACTATCTGCCATTATCTTTAGCAGGTAGGATACAAATAATTAAAATGAATGTACTACCGAGATATTTGTATGTTTTTCAATGCCTCCCGGTGTTTCTTCCGAAATCGTTTTTCACAGCCATAAATGGTATTATTTCATCATTCATCTGGGCTAATAAACGTGTCGGTCCACTGGTGGCAGATGACCCCCCCAGCACATATTCATTATAAAATATGCCAGCATGGCGGTTCCGCATCAACAACCAGGGAGTGGGCAGCCATCGATATTCATTCTGTACTGTTGTTGACAGCTATTCAGGCAGGTATGAGGATGCGCACATGCATGGTTCATGTGTAGATGTGTAGCTGCACATGTGCACTTAAATATGTGTGGACATGTGTATATGTGGGGGTGTATGTGCTGTGCAGAGCTAAGTGTATATATGTGTATGTACTTTTTCATATCTATTTTTTAGTCATATTTGCACGGTAATTATTTAAGAGGCTCAGGGGTTTGGGGTGAGGGGAGGGCGGGGCTTTCTTTGTTTTGTTTGGATCAAGTTTTTGTCTTTTTTGTCCAAATTGTTCAATTGTATAAAAAGAAAAGAAATTGTACGCTTTTGTATACAGTTATATCTGTGACTTGCATTTCATAAATAAAATTATAAAAAAAATAAATAAATAAATAAAAAAAAAGTGTTAAATACAGGAATCTACTGGTCGGGGTCACTTGCAGCACTGGTCTCTTCCCAGAGGTCCACAAAAAGAAAAGCTTAAAAGTAAATAGTTATTAAATACTTTGCTTTGATTTAATTTAATTAAACAAAAAGTGATTTTCATTATTTATACCAGCAGTTTGATCCCCATGTTTTACTGGTCATCCTATTATAGCAGCGTTGGTCCCTTAAATGGATAAGTGACAATGTAAAAAAAGCACTGTAGTGTGGAGCTTACACATGGCGTCGGAGAGCTGACCGTTTGGGCACCACACCAACATGCTCCTTTGATCCTTTTCATTGTAGCGAGCAGGGCTGTCTGGAAACACAGAACAACATTCAACCATTAGCTCACCATGCTTTCTGCTCTGCTCTACAGGACAAATGTATCCCTCGTCTTCACTTAAAGTTTTGTGATGTAATAACTCCACTAGTTTGATTTTTATATCATATTTGTCTCTTCTTCATGTCAGTGTTTTTCCTGCTGGTTTGCAGTTTTAAGTCCTCACTGCTATCTTCATCTCTCCTATCAGCTTACCTGGTTTGAACTCTGGGATCTGAGCCTGGTAGTCTCCGCCCACTCTGATCATGCTGTCTGTAAGGAGAAAAATCAGGTGAATGTGAGTCTCTGCTTCCTGAACACAATAATAATAATATTATTATTAACAATAATAATAATAATAATACATTTTAATCAAAAGCGCTGTTCAAGAAACTTAAATACACTTTACAAGTTGAAATAATAATAGCAAAAATGGTGATTAAAACAAAGAAATATAAATCAGAAAAACCATCAGTAAAGAAGAGGCAGGAAACCAGTATGAATGAGTAAATGGTTAAGTGTTAAAACTGAGTGGAAGGGGTGAGTTTTAAGAAGTGATTTGAAAGATGGGAAGTCACTGCAGCTACAAATATGACTTAGGAAGGAGTTCCAGAGTGCACACAGTATGCAGCACAACTAATCGAAATGTAATTGTGATCATGATTTTTTTTTTTTTTGGGGGGGGGGTTAACCTTGGGGTCGGGACCCTGTGTGCAATCGCTTGGAAATAAATGAGGTCATCTGAAATGTCTAGTAATTGTGAGTAAAAAAATATATTAGGTAAAAAAAAATTAATAAAAAATATACTTTTACTTTTTTTTTTTTACACATCACACCATAAATATCAAATAATTGCACCCTAAACTTTCTCAAATATAAATGTAGTTCCAATAAAATGCAGTATAAAAATATCTGAGGTGGCTACTCTGTATTTGTATTACACTTTAATAAACTTGATCAAAAACGTGTTCTAGGAGAAGGAAAGAAAAAAAAAAGGCTCTGGGGTCATTGGACATTTGTGATATCAAAATGGGGTCACGACCTGAAAAGGGTTGGGAACCTCTGGTATTCAGCCTCAGGGAACATTGGAAATGACAGATCCCTACATTTTACAGGGACTAATTCTACATTTTCCCTAACGCACATTTAAAACCATTCATAATTTTAATTCTTAACAATATTTCCTTTGTTTTTGGCATTCATAATTTTATTCTGGTGGAATAAAACAGGAAAAAGCAACAGTAGATGAAGTACATTCAGTAATTAATGCTGAGAGATGAAAGAGATGCAAGAGACGTGACAATAGCGTACTGCAGAGAAAGGCAAGCGGGGCAGAAGGAGGAAGAGATGGATTAGAGTTTCCTCGGGGACAGAGGACAGGAAGTGAGGAGGAGAAATATGAGAAGATGTATAAAAGGAGTGGAAGGAGCCAGGAGGGCGAGCAGTATAGAAGACAGAAACCGTGACTGTGGTTTTCCTGAAGTGCTGAGGCTGGAAACCATTTCCTTAAAAGATCACCAGAAAGTCAGAAGATGAAAGAGATGGTGGAGAGATGTGGGCCGAGGATGAGGAGGATAAGGAGGAGAATGGGAAGGAAAGAGGGAGGGGGGAAGCTCTGCAGCAATGCAACCTAGCAGCATGGACGGTGTTTATGCAGGGACCCGGGACCCTTTATGTACATAAGAACCACCTCCTAAACTAGAACGGCACACCTTAGTGTGTGTGCATGCAGAGGTGTAAAGAGTACTGATATATCATACTCAAGTACAAGTACTGTTACTTGATTAAAATTGTACTCAAGTACAAGTAAGTCATACATAAAATAATCAAATACAAGTAAAAAGTAGCTCAGTTAAATAAAAGGAATTACAAAATGTTGCACAACTGGAACTTCCACAAAATGTACATTTTTTTTATTTTTTCTTCAAATAAAATAACACCAGTGAATTCAATTCAAAATTTAAAAATTCTCAGGCTCTAAGTATACTATGTTAGTATATATATTATATAGTATTATACGTTGTATATCTGGAGCTGTAACAAGAACCATTTCCCCCTGGGATTATTAAAGTATTTCTGATTCTGATAGCTACATTTATTAACTCTAAAACTGAGAAAATAACAAGCATTCAATGCTGTTTTGGCGCTGTGCATTACGTTTAATCTGGTTGGTTGGCTATGATGTCATGCATTTGATTGTATGGTCATTTCATCTTTTGTAGTTTCCCAATATCCGTTGGTCATTTTAAAACAATAAAATAGTGATTTACATGGTATTGGTTGGGTGTAGAAATGTAACAAATTACTTTTTTTTAAAACATACGTAAGTACAAATAAAATTGCTGATTTAGAAATATATTTTAAAAAAAAACAAGTACTCCTAAAAGAAAATCAATTACAGTAACGTGAGTACTTGTAATCCATTACTTTCACCTGTGCATGCATGTGTGTGTGTTACCGTGAGCGTGCTCTTCATCACTGCTCTCCTCCTCAGAATGAGGTTGGCTGTTGCCGTTGGTTACAGTTTTGGCTCTGCTCCTGGACAGGACGCCGGCCCCGGAGCGCTCCATCACTGAGGGCATGTCTGCAAGATACACACACACACACACAGAGACGATCCTCAATCTGCGGTTCCCGTACCATGCAGCAACATAATGGCCATTAACCTCCCAGTAGCCCTGTGAGTGATTCCCTCATTTCACTGCCGCGCTGCCTGATTCCTGATATTTATTATTTCTTAAACCTTCCAACCGTGCTCACACTTTGACAAATGGAGATACTGGGATGCAATCCCATTATTACTCTAGAGCTGGGTTTAATTTCCAAACGCTCATTTTCTGCACAGTGACTATTTCACAGTCAACAGCTCTGAGCTACCTCTGTCTTGCCCTCATTATTGCACCATGAGTCCCTGCACAGCCTCACTGCTGAGAATCTCTCCCAATCAAAATGACCTGCAACCATGTCAACAGCTTTGTGAAATTGAAATCTGTCATTGGGACAAATGTAGATTTTTATATTGGTAGCTTGATTTTGGGCCCCATTGCAATCACTGATGATCATCACTTCTGCTGACCTGATGTGTGTCTACATAAAGCCTTAGTCATCATCATCATCATCATCAGGACTTTGAGTGATTCACTCAGTGTTCCTTTTGTTAGGTTCAGTTCATTAAAATGTTCTTATCAGTGAGGCAAAAGCTCAAATGACAAACAGAGGTTACTTCCAGTCTGATCACATCGTTACGCACACAGATTCTGAATCATTTGCTACAACGCTTGAGTTTTTTGCTCTGAAATAAAGATTTATTCATACAGGTCACTCAACACAGATTTAGTCAGCAGATATTAATTTTAAGCTTTGAAAGCCAGTAATGAAGGAAGTCCCCAAATGTCTCACTTTAATGATCACGTAGGTCAGTGGTTCCAAGAGCTGAATGATTAATTGCATTTGCAATATTATCACGATATCAAAAAATGCGATTTTGTGATGGCAAAGGCTGCATTTTATTTATTTATTTATTTATTTTTTACATTTTTGTTTTTTATTTTGGTCCTGTCTTGTACTGTCCTGTTACGTTCAGTGTTAAAGAAGTGCAGTCCACATGTTTACATGTTTCATGAAATGTGAAGTTAGTTAGATATGAGGTAAGACCACAGATTTGTTTGCTTTATTGTTGTAATCTGTGCTTTAAATTTTATATTTTAAATTTATTTAGAGTTGAAAAAAATCTGAAATAGTTTATTATGAAACAGATTGATTTATTGCTTGAGTTCATTGAAAAATACATGACAAGAGGCCCTTGAAAAAAAAATTGCATTAAAACGTGATATTGAGGAAAAAAAATTGCAATTACATTATTTTCCCAATCTTTTATGTCCTGTTGTACCCCCTTTTGCATTTTTGTCAAATCATGTGTATCCCCTTCATATCATTAGTACCCTCTCCATAATTTCATTTGCTTTTTCATTGGTGGAAAAGCAGGCTCCAACATTGGTTCCATAAGGATTCATCTACAAATACAAAACAAAGAGTGGAATTTAAAGTGGAATTATTGTTTTTCAAATACCATGCAAATTCAATGTGATTACTTCAAAAGTAAGTAAATATGGTCTCCTTGGTAAAATGGAGCTGATTATTGTCTCATATTGCCAGAAGTGTGATAAAATGATCCCTACACTATAAAATAATCCTGTTTAGATAAATTACAAGAAAATGTATATATTATATATATATATATTGAGCAATAGTACTGGTAATAATTCCAGCAATAAAATGTAACATTAATAACAGTAGTTGACTCTATTAACACTATTTAGCCTGTTTGGTACGATTTTGGGAAGCTTAATAACAGTAAATTCAACTAAAAAAAATAAAACGTTAATGTGCAATGTTACTCAGATGCGACACGGAAATGGGGAAACCTTGAAATGGAAAAAATGTGGAAAAAAGATATGCTAGGGTTTCATTATTCAGACAACTTTTTTCAGGAAACTTTCTTTGAAGTTTACTTTGATCTCCTGACATGTTTCCGTTTCCACTGCCAACTGTCACATCTTCTAATTAAAGTAAAACCATGAACATTTGGTATTTAGGAAGAGCTTTTCAAACTGGTAGCCCTTTGGACTATACAGTACCTATTAGGGATGTAAAGATTAATCGTAAGGCAGTTATTAATTGATTAATAGGTGTCACGATTCATATTGGTACTCTGAAAACTGAATCGCAGTACTTTTTTAAACAGCAGAGGGCGCTATCTAATAATAATTCTCTTGTTTGAACTACATCACTCACACGTGACGTGAGCGTCGCCGCCAGGCATGGCCGGCCCAGCCTATATGCAGACTAAGCGGCTGCGTAGGGCCCCCAACCTGGCAACCCCACTTGCGTGTTACTGGTACTGCTGTGCATTGCGCGCATCAAAACTGCAGGGCGCATTTCCAGTAATCTATCCAGCCATGCATTTGTTTGGAATTACAAACTGGCAACCTAGAGAGTGATGTTAGTCCTGACCTTGCCACAATTGGTCAGCTCATTGTAAACAAATAGCGTGGAAGAAAATGCCTGATACAAACAACAGCACTCGTCATGTCAAAGATAATTTATCTGTCCAGAAGCGTAGGCGGCGAGCCCAATCACCTACTACTCTTAAACATGTTCATAAATGATTCCTTACTCCTTTAGCACTGAAAGAATATATGTAATATTACTTTAATATCTGTAAAAGTCAGGTTTTTCTATTAGCTCTGTCTGCCAGCGCATAGCATCTCTTCTTCACTGCGAGAATAGCTGCATGCCAACCTAACACTGGATTACCAGCGCCCTCTGCTGGTCCAACCAAATATCTGATGTAAATACAGTACACTGACTGTTTTTGTTTAAAAGTCCAATTATTAAGGCACAAAATACATTTTCATTTGCAATTTTAAAAAGATAAACTAGTATGCAGTTTTGCATAGTTTACTGTAGAGCCAGAATTAAAATTATTAAGCTACTTCTTCATGTGTATTATTTATTTCATTCAGGGTTCATTTTTAGTTAAATTGCATTGTTTTGAATAGTTTATCAAGCGATTCTTTTGACAATGAAAGATAAAGGAAAATAGTACGGTATTTTCTCGTTTTTTCCCCCCAATAAAAATAAAGGAATATTTTTCAGTCATTTGTCTACAGTCTCATTTTGTAAAATAAATCGTGAGAAAATCGTATAATGAATTGAGTGAATCGTTACATCCCTAGTACCTATGAAGTGGCTCACGTACAGTTTCAGAAGGGTTGGAGACCCCTGTAGTAGACAGTATATACTCCATTGAGTATGTAGTGTATAGTACGCTAGTGTGCCATTTCGAACACAGCATGAGTCAGAGAGATCCACGCCAGTACTGGGAATTAAAACTGTGGTTCCAGAAGCATGCTGGAAAATTCCCATTAAAAAGACCTAATTTTTTTTTTTGCTTATAAAGGACTACTACAGTGCAGCAGCATCATTCATGGATGTTGGGAGCTGCAGAGCCTGTTAAACTGGTCCACATTGACAAACATGTAGCTGAGAAACGAGCATGAGCATGAGTATCAGTGTGTGACTGTGTAATAATGATCGGTCTCACTGCAAACAGCAGGAGAACAGACGGTCAGCCCAGGACAAACTCCACAACACATGAGCCCCCAAAACAAAGGCCCGGCAGACATTACGGTGCAAAGCTCATTTGCATTAACCGCCAACCCCCCCCCCCCCCCCTTCCCAACTTCTCCATTCTCACTTAGCGAAGTTGAACCTGAAGCCACAACAAAGCGTGTACTCATGTGAACGAGCTGCATCAACTTATATCACCCACGATTCATCACTGTGTGTCTACGTGCGTGAGTGCGCGTGTGTGTGGGGAGGGGCCTGGCAGATTAAAGCACATCTACTACTAAAACTACCGAGCAGACAATACAAGTGTCCGAGGCTCTCTGGGGGTCTTTGTCTGACGATGCCCGTTCAAAACTACATTATCCGGCCCACTGTAACCTCCATGTAAAACACACCATACACACACTGATCGGAAACAACAACATAGTATTTAAAAATGAAAAAAAAGGGGGTTTAGCAAACAGTCGGGAAAAGAGGAGCACTTTGGTAGAGTTTGTTAAGGGGAGTAGCCTCGATCGCGATAGCCTCGATCGACTATGGGGAGTTAACACACACACACACACACACAAACCCCTGCTGCTCCATCAGCCTCCATATGGAAAGCCTTTCTCGTCATTCCATTCCTCAGTCTATCTGCCTCTGGACATGCTATTAATTGTATCCCTTACGTCACTTTTACTGGGTAAACTTGTAACAAAGTGTATTATTGAGCCTCGGAGGGGACCTGATCCGATTATTAAAGCGTTAAACTTGAATTCAATGTGAGCAAAGCTGGGAGTGACTTTCCATCTTTTGTTGAGTCCACGCTGGCTCATAGTATCGCTGCTGCTGCTGCTGCTGCTGCTGCGTGGGATGAAAACTCGCTCCGAGTGCTCAATAACTCCACTTAGTGGACTAATTCGGGACCCCCCAAACTACCGGCATGTTGCCACACTACTAATGTAAGTCAATTAATGATAAATTGGCTGAAATATGACAATATATTCCCTTTTGTCCTTGGGAGTCCAAAGTGAGCCTGAGCCCAGTTGTTTGCAGGGATGCTAATGTTAGCCTTAGCTCGCCCCGCGTTACATCAGTAACGCGAACAGTTGGAAGTGCAGATAAGAGCAGCTCGGTACCTGAGGGTAGTTTTTAATCTGCTTCACGGAGCTCCAAACTTCTCCGAGCTTCCGTCCGCGGCCTTTAATCCCCCTCAGGCCGCCTGCGGATCAGCACTGCGCCCCAAAAAAGCGGTTAATTCGATGCCTAATTGATGAGCACAGTCGATACAATGAAGTGAACCGCACGGAGCGATGGAAGCAGCCAGGAGAGAGAGAGAGAGAGAGAGAGAGAGCCGGCGAGGCGAACTACACCCACACTGATAGGACGTGGGCATCCGCTACAGGGACTCTTCCAACCTGCTGTTTAACAAAAACTAGTGCGTGATCGACTGTTAACTTCAATTCAATTCATCTTAATTTTTACTGCGCAAATTACAACAAAGTCATCTTAAAGTCATAAGCTTTACCTGCATTTACATTTGTATTGTTGTTGCCCTCAAATAGTTAAAACATTATCAAAGCAAATATCACGTGTTCTTACACCAGTAGCTAAGCAGTATGTCCACATCTGGCACACGTGGAGGTGACTGCACCACAAGCATTATGGACATTAATGCAAAATGGACTTACTCTTGGAGAAACAAGAGCTTTTGTTGCTACAGGGAGCTTCACATGGATAAATTGGCATTCGTTTTGGTTTAATTTTCCTTATTCTGAAGTAGAAGGCTTTGCTCACAGCTGCTCATTCATCTCAAATGTGTCTTTCATTTCTTCAGGTTTATGTGCAAGTTCGTCAATCTACATTTTTGTAGGCTTGTTGTACTAGCGCACACATGGGGAACTGGGGGCCCATGGGCCTCATGTGGCCCTGTCTATTTTTGTGCGGCCCCCAAAGTGAACACTCAACAAAACAACAAAAATGCCCAAATAAACGAATTAAAAACAAAACAAAAAAATACAGAAATAAACTAAAAAAAAAACAACAACAACAAAGAGACAGGAAGACTCGTCAAATACATTAAATGACAACAAAAATACACAAAATGAGAGCAAAATATACAAAATGACTCCAAAAATATATAAAGTGACAACAAAAACCTACAAACCCTTTGATTTTTCCTGTATTAATGCACCGGTTATTCTAAAAGCTAACATGGATGTTGATAATGTGTCATCGCGATCATGATACAAACACGTTTGTGATTTAAAAAATAAATAAATAAATTAAAAAAAATGCCCTTCTCTGCACTAGTGCCTGATAGTTTCGTAACAGAAAGAGAACATCCCTCAACTTCAAGTCCAGTTGCCTCAGCTAAAATACTCAATGTTGGGAGTACAAAATTGTCCAAAACGTTTATAATTGTTGATACACCTTTCCTACCTAGTAGAGATCTGTGATCTTTATTTATTAGACAATCTTAATAAGGGATTTTTCAAAAATCCCATATACCAGGGACTACTTGCCAGTGTGCGCGGAGGGATCTATCAACCATGCATCTGTTCTCAGGCCAGCTGCCCAGACTTGTACAGGTGTGTGTGCAGGAGAAAAGGCCAACAACTGAACTGTGTGTGTGTGTGTGTGTGTGTGTGTGTGTGTGTGTGTGTGTGTGTGTGTGTGTGTGTGTGTGTGTGTGTGTGTGTGTGTGTGTGTGTGTGTGTGTGTGTGTGTGTGTGTGTGTTACAAAGGTATTGTAATTCAATCCCGCAAAGAGTTATTCTAGGGTGGCCCTATATTCTCCATGGCCACATGTGTATAAAATAAATCCTAAGTAAACAGACTCTCACGATCTCTGTGGATTTAAGTGTGACAGCATTGGTTTTACAATCATTTTAGGTATTTGTTCAATTTGTTTGAGCACTATCAAGACAAAATTGAAGCAATAGGACAAATCCTATTTAGTAACTGAATCAGTAAATCAAAAGATATATCAGTGATACAGATATCAGCCATAGTTAAAGGTGCAGTCTGCAACTCTTATAAAAGTGACTTTTTGTCATATTTGTTGAAGCTGTCACTATGTAAGGACAGCTTTACATCAAACTAGTAGTTTGTGTGGAAATAACAGACTCATTGAGTCCCCCCTGCTGCTCCTGCAGCCTTTGGCAGATTGCTAGAATGCAACGAGACCGAGCAAAAAGAACCAATCAGAGCCAGGATTGTGTCTGACGGGCTGTCTGACAGCTGTTGCTCACAGGCCCCACCCCTTTCCCAGGGCTGTAATGCCGTCTTTTTTACAGTGTATGGTCTGGTGGAGTAGAAGATGGAATTGGTGACTTTTCTGCTTGAAAGGTATTTACATCCCTGGCTTCTTACTCAGCTGTAGTGAGGAGGTGGGTTAAAAACAAGGTGAGCGATTATGATAGGCTAAGGCGACGTGGCAGCACACGCGACACACACACACACATACACGCACACACACACACACAGCAGATTTGATGAAGCAGCAGAGATGGCGAGCGTGGAGCATTCCGATGAAAAGTTGTCATTTTTAAGGTGACGATACAAACACTACTTTAAATTAATTGTGGTCAAATGCAAGAACGTGTATGTGAAGTGTTCATTATATCCAGGAGTGAAGACTTTGTCCACATCCGTTGTAAGAAACTCAAATTTAATGAAGCACCTCACAACGACACACGTATCTATATAATCTGAATTATTTGACATATAGCAACAGTAACGCAAATAGTTACTTTCCTTGGTAATGAGTTACTTTTATTATGGAGTAATTCAATTTCTAACTCAGTTACTTTTTGGAACAAGTAGTGAGTAACTATAGCTAATTACTTTTTTAAAGTAACGTTCCCAACACTGCTAGCGAGGCAAAAGTAAGATAGTAAACTAGTAAATGATATGCTAAAAAGGGGGCGGGGAAAGGCCAATCCAAGTTTTCCATTGGCTTTTGAAAACATTACAACCAATCAGGGTGCTAAATGCAGTTATAATCCCTCCTACTTTATTTGCATTCACTCTACTATGTTTATCTAATGTTTGTCTTTCCTTACTAGTGCTACTGGGGAATCTTTTAGCTTTATTAGTACTACTAAAGCGATTTTTCATAGTTGTACTATACTAGTAAACGCTAAAATTGTTCTATTACTGAAGGTTTATGACACACTAGTGTGAGAGTAAACCTTAGCTAAATCGTCGACTAGTGGACAATTTTGCGTAACTAGTAGTAATAACAGACTTACAATATGTTACTAGTAAAAACTCAAAGCTCCAGTAGTACTACTAATAACACACTTGTCTATAAGTAGATGATTATGCTTTACTAGTAAAGTCTACAAGTGTGCCAAACGCCTTTACTACTGTTCCAAATTAATGATGTGTACTACTAGTACACTCAAAATCTCACTAGTAGTACTAGTAGACTGTTTTTAGTTTCATAGTTGTACTAGTAAAGCCATAAGATTCACCAGTCGTACTAGTAGACCTCATAAAAATGAAGTCGGAGTGATTATAGCTAAAACAACTCCTTGATTGGTTGTAATATTTTTGAAAGCCAATGGAAAGCCTGAATTAGCTTTTTCTTGTTCATTAGCATATAAGGCTCACTAGTAGTGACTCTTATGTCGTCTACTCGCGCACTAGTAAAGCACAATTGAGTACACATACTCCAGATTTTGAGTACAGGTAGAGCTTTACTGTGGTTGATGTCAAATGTATGCTCAAATGGTTTTCTATAATACTGGTATGACTGAGACTGGGAACCAGGCCTTCTCATCCAACATCAGTGCATGACTTGCACCGTTGAGTACCATCAAACACAGACACACTCCGAAACCAGTGTGACCTTTAGGTTTAAGCCATGTATCAAACCTAAACCTGTGTCCCAATACTTTTGGCAATGTGCTGATGTGCTGTGTTTGACCTCTGGAGAACCTCCTATGGTTGCTGGTTCTATGTCCTTTTTTTTTCCTCCTCCTTGCTCATCGTCCTTCCCTTTCTTTTCTACCTGTTCTCCTCCCGCTCTCTCCTCATTCCTTTCTATTACGTCTTTTTCTTTTTCCTGTGGTTTTCAACACCGTGTGTGTGTGTGTGTGTGTACGTGTGTAAATGTGCAAATTCCTCCCCTCCCCCATTAGTTTAGCCTCACTCACTTCTAGCTCCCCCCCATTGCCGCCTCCTCCTCTTCTTCCTCTTCCTCCCTTCTTCTTTTCCTCATCAATCCTGTGTCTTCTAACACATCCTCACTAATGAACAAATGCTGAGTCTTCTCTCTCTCTCGACTCTATACCTTCCTCTTTTCATTCTCCTTCAAATCCTCCTTTTCTTTCCATGTGTCACTTCAGTGCTCTCTCTTCTCCTTACCTTCTCTCGCTCAGTTGTCTTCAGTCTCTCTGAACAGTGAGGCTCCTTCTCTCCTCAGCTCAGTCCTGTTTCCACTTGTTTCCTCACCCCCTCCCCCTCTATTCTGCTCTCCACCTGTCTCCTTCCTTCCTATTTTGTCTGCTGCGTCCTGTGCCTCTCATACTTCTCCTTTTTCTCCTTTCTCATCTTTACTCCTGACTTTCTATCCATCCTTTGTGATTTAATGGCCCTGATCCCAGGTGATGCAGAGTGTTCAATCACATGTATCCTATGGTGTGTTGAATCCCATTCTGTCACTTTCATCACACACTGAAGATGTGTATGAATAGCATTCTGTGAAGTGAGTGTTTGGGTCGTTGTCTCAGTGTGTTAGCCCTGGGACGAACTGGTAACCTAGTTAGGGTGCACCCCGCCTTGTGCCCAGAGTTATTTTTTGACAGGCTTCTGTGAGTCAGCATGCTCTCCGAGGATAAAGAGATGGATGAATATTTATCACAGAGAAATTCAGCTTGTAATACCACTGTGTACCACATGAAGGTGCTATTGAGTGACTTGTCCGCACAGTGGCATCTTTTGAAGAGAATTCTGAGTTGTTCTTCTGCTCTTTAGGCTACCACTTAGATTACTACTACCATTATTATTCATATTACTGCTAATATTAATACTGGTGCTACCACTACTATTACTACTTCTATTATTACTTCTGATACTACTACTACTACTACTAGCATTACTACTATGATTACCACTACTACTGTTACTACTACTACTACTGCTACTACTATTAATATTACTCCTACTGATACGACCATTGTTACTACTACTAATATTACTATTACTGATTCTACCATTACTGATACTACTAATACTACCACTACTACTATTAGTAATACTAGTACTACTACTGGTACTACCGTTTCTGATACTACTATTACTACCACCACTACTGGTATTAATACTATTACAACTACTGATACGACCATTATTACTACTACTACTATTAGTACTACTATTACTACTGCTATTAATACTATTACTACTACTGATACTACTATTGCTACCACCACTACTACTATTATTGTTAATACTATTACAACTACTGATACGACCATTATTACTACTACTACTATTAATACTACTACTATTATTGTTTATACTATTACAACTACTGATACGACCATTATTACTACTACTATTAATACTATTACAACTACTGATACGACCATTATTACTACTACTACTATTAATACTACTACTATTATTGTTTATACTATTACAACTACTGATACGACCATTATTACTACTACTATTAATACTACTACTATTATTAATACTATTACAACTACTGATACGACCATTATTACTACTACTACTATTACTACTGCTATTAATACTATTACTACTACTGCTACTACTATTACTACCACCACCACTACTACTATTATTGTTAATACTATTGCAAGTACTGATACTACCATTACTACTACTACTACTATTAATATTACTACGACTGGGGACTTTTTTTTTCAGAGAAAAAGTATCACTATACTCCCACCTAGTGGTCATTGAGCCAGTCGGTAGCGTGGCCGAGCGGTCTAAGGCGCTGGATTAAGGCTCCAGTCTCTTCGGGGGCGTGGGTTCGAATCCCACCGCTGCCAGTTATTTATTTTCAGTCAACCATAATTGAGTCAAAGATTGATTTCACGGTTCACATCAGTCATTTCAGCCTGTCACAATCCAAGATGACTTCCCGAGATTATTTGACAAAACATGGCTGTTTTTTTTCGGCATGTCTGATAAGGCTGCACGATTAATCGATATAAAATCGAAATTGGATTATTTATTGACAGGGATTTTTAATAAATTGAAATCGGAAAGTCGATTTTTTTTTGCGGAAAAGGTTTACAGATGTGGAGGATATGGTCTCTCTTTACAATAGACCCCCGCTACAACCTCTTTTTCTTAGACGTGAAGTTTGTGTGAGTTTTATTTTCTAATGCAAGGTTCTCTTTTAAAAAATGCTGAGGGATTCATATTTGGTTGGACATGTTATTTTATGGCAGTGGCTATCCGTACGGTTGCCGTATCCTTATACCGACATTCTATCCGTAGTTGGCCAGTTTAGGTCACGTGATCGGTCAGTCATTGGCCGGTTTAGGTCGCGTGACTAAGACTAAACCTTACCCTAAACCTACTAACCCTAAAAATTGTTGCGATATTGGGTTATAACCTAAGCCTAAACCTAAGAAGCTACGTACTTGTACTTTGGTAACCGTGCCAATAGCACCGGGGGTTGTCCGTACGGCAACCTTACGAATAGACACTTTCTTATTTTATTGATCCCACAGAGGATTTATCATTCTTTGTTAAAGCTTTGCAGTTGCACTTTTTTCCCAGTCTGGAAATTTATTTTCACTTTTTCAATTAAAAGAAAATACTTGCAATAACTTAATCTAGTTTTTCAGCTAAAATTGTGCACTTTAGCCTGTCATTTGACTGTCAATATGCTGCTGCTCAATATACAGTATATCTATGCACTTTTTGTTGTGCGTTGTTTCATCTCAGTCTGAGTTAATTGATGTTAAAATGATGTGAAACTGCAGCATTTAAAAAAAAAAAAAACATCTTTAAGACAGGTACTGGAATATATAATTTGCTGTTCTTGCAATATTTTGATTATCGTAGAACAGCAGCAAAGTAGAAATATCGGTATCGTGAACAATGTATCATGCAATGCTTCGTATAGTGAGGTAACCCTAGTTAGTTACATTTGTTGCAATATTATAGATGCTCTGTGAAATAACTGTAAAAGTTGTTATCTTATGACGCCACGTTCGATTTCATGGGTAGCGTGGCCGAGCGGTCTAAGGCGCTGGATTAAGGCTCCAGTCTCTTCGGAGGCGTGGGTTCGAATCCCACCGCTGCCATAACTTTAATGGAAAAATACTAATACTAAATAAAAAGACACGGACCACTTTAAAACTGACCCCTTATGTTAAGTTTTATCATAACCTATTTTGCCTTATTCCTCATTTTTAAAGTCATGGCTTCATCGTCCTTGGTGGAAAAAACAAATAACGAAGTATGAATTTATTTAGCAATAACTGGCACATTTTATTTAGTTTCTATTCATTTTTATGAATTATCCTGCAGCGACTAAAATTGGTCTAAAACAGGTCAATTTCATAACCATTTCATTCTGTAGCCCTAAACACAACTGTTTCATACTGTAGCTGTAAATAAATGACCTTAATATCATAGTAATAAATAATTATTCTCACCCCCAAAACTACCTAAAAACATTCAGACTATGTTTATCTAATCATAAACCTTTCCATAAATATATTGTTTATTTTTTGGAAAGATACTGTAAAAAAAATATGTATTTAATTTAATTGTGTTCTATGGGGCGCCAATTGTAAAGTTGCACATTTTTGCAACATTATGCAATAAACCACATCTTAAAAACGTGATTTTTTTTTTTATCTTACTTTTGACCAAATTTACAGCAATACTTGTGAAATTTGTGATATTTTTTTTCTTGTGAAAATATAATGTCAATGTCAAATGTAAAGTGTTAAATCTTAATGCTAAATGTTTAATCTAAACCTAAGCGTTTAATGTAAATCTTAATGTTAAATCTAAATCTTTATGTTAAATCTAAATGTCACAAGCGTAACTAAATATATAGCAAATATGCAAATTGACCGAAATGAGCTCTTATGTTGGTACTTTCAGGGAATTTGCATATTAGCTAAATATAAAGTTTCACCCACGACATTTAGATTTAACATTTAGACTTTGATTTAACATTGACATATTTCTGTACAATAAAGTAAATATGACAAATTTCACAAATATTGCCGTAAACCTGGTCAAAAGTAACATTTTAAAAAATCACACGTGTTTTTTAAACCTGGTTTGGTGCTAAGTGTTGCAAAAAGATGTTAATTTTAGCAAGCGCAATTTTACAATCTGCGCTCCATAGTTTTCCGCCCGACATAGTTGTCAAATGTTTTAAACATGAACATTTCCGGGGGTGTTCTGCATAATAAAACCCGGGCCCAATTTCAGAACAGTTCTAAACAACCAGAAATCTTTGGTTTGTTATCTATTTTTCGCCTGTAATGTTCTGTGTATTTTCCTTTGGGAATGGTTTGGACTGGAGGTCACATTTCCGAGCTGCGGAGTGGTCCGTGAAGGCTCCACGGTCGGGCTGTGTGGTGAAGAAGAGGAAGCTGATGAAGGCTGCTCTCGGTCTTGGCGCCAACTGAGTCACTGTGGACTTTAAGGAGACGTTTCTTCACACATTCTTCGTGTTTCACACCGGGCTGTCGCTCCTCTCTCCGCCGCAGGGTTGTGCTACAGCTAGCTAGCCCTGTTGTCACGGTGCTCGGGCTCAGGGGCTGCCGTCACCGAACAAAACACGGCTCGGTACCGGGACAATAGAGGCGTGTTTCGGCTGGGGATAGTAAGGACCAAGGTTTCAACATGGGGGTGAGTGCTCCAGCGAACCTCTGTGTGGTTAAAGGAGGGGGGTTTGTAGCTGTGGACGGGTTGAGGATGGATGCGGTGTGTTAGCACGGTGCGTTAGCCGTCTGTGGCACGTCAAGCCCGCAGCCTGCATTGTCCTCCTCCGCTGCTGTAACTTCTGTGAGCTGACATTGTTAGCATGCTAGCTGCTTTAGCCTCTCAGGAATGCCTGCACAGTCAATGGTGTGACCCACTGCAGCTAAAAGATGTGCACAGACAGGCTACACTAGGATGCTGCTGCCAGGTGATCGCTGGGATCATGTTGGTAAAATTGTTACCAGGAGCACCGTCCAGGCCCTGCACTCCTAAAAGCTGCCAGACCCTGGCAGACAGACCCTGAAATCACCCCACTTTCACCCGAGATAAACCGACCCACGTGTTGATCCAAGACCAAGTTAGTGCGTGGTACAGCTTTAATGCTGTGAGGTCAACTTGCTCTGCATTCCACCACTTCATCTGCCCAATAAATACATGAACACACGAGTTTAACAACACAGAAAGTTGGCTATAAAAGTGATATAAAAGAAATAATATTCAGGGTTGGATTTCTGTTGCTTGGTCCCACTCCTTTCTTTACAAACAATCTGAAACATGCACCATAACCTCAGGACCAGCTCTAGGTAGTATGGTGCTCCAGGAGAGAGTAGATAAAGCACATAGATTTTTCATATTGGGCTTTTCTGTTCTTTTTTATTATTTGTTTAAAAGAAAACATGTCAAGGGAATGTGAAGAATGGGTTGAAATGTATTATGCATATGTTTTATTTATTTATTTTTTTAAATTTCACTTTAAGGATTAATTTTTTGCGTCCCTCCAGCAGATTGCCCGCCTGGTTCGCCTATGCCCAGAGCCAGCCCTGCATAACCTAACCAGGCCTGAATATTTATTGTACAACAACATGATGGGTCATCTAATAACTGATTTTACACTTATTTTGTTCATGTGTATGGAGTTGCTGCATTTAGCAACAAACCACATTTAGAAAAAACTTATGACCTATATTTACAGCAATATTTGTAAAATTTGTATCTTTTTTCGTGAGAAAGGTTCACGGTAAATCTAAATCTTAAATATGAAATCTAAATATTACTGTTAAATATAAATGTAGTGGGTGAAACTAAATATTTATCTAATGTGCAAATTCACAGGAAGTACCAACATAAAAGCTCATTTCGGTGAATTTGCATATTAGCTAAATATTTGGTTTCACCCGTGACATTTAGATTTTACATTGACATTTTATGAGGAAAAAAAACACTAATTTCACAAGTATTGCTGTAAATCTGGTCAAAGTAACAATAAAAGATTGAAATACCTTTTTAAATGTGGTTTATTGCCAAAAGTTGCTGTTTATTTTGACATGTACAACTTTTACAATTGGGGCCCCACAATAAGTTTAATCATTAAATGTACATTCATATGTGTATTTGTGCTGTGCATGAATGTTTGTTATTTCTGTATACCACATGTGTCAAACTCATGAAATCCGGCCCTTTACAGCATCCAATTCGGCCTTCAGGAGAAAGTAAAAATGACAGAAAGCATGAATCATTTTGTAAATGAAACTCATTTTTAATGTTAAACAGTTGAAAAAAAACTCAAAATTTGTACAAAATCATATTTCCTCAAATTATTACAATATATTTCCCTTAATTGAATATAAATTGTTTACAAAATCTAGGAATTGTATAGGGAAGATCCTGTTGAGGCTGTTATCTGTCACTTATTGGTTGGGTATTGTCTGTTTCTTACATATTTAGTATTTTATGTATACATACAAGTGCAAACTAGGGGCACAATATTGTCCAAATGACTAATTTCCCTGCATAAATTTTGTAGCCCACCAAAATGACACGCTTAATTGACTGCACGTGATTACTAAATTGTTATTAAACTTTGTCTTTCAAAGGTGATGACTACGGTGTGATCTCTTTCTGCACAGCATGCTGCTCGCTGTCGCTTTTTTGTGATTAACGGCTGCATCATTGTTGATGCTTGCACAGGACATCAAACCAGCTTAATGAGACAATCAGCCTCAATACTGAAATCCCCACACTACAGCATAAATAAAAACCCCTCTGCGTAATGATGGTCGCAAAAGCCGCTTGGATCAAATGAACCTCCCTGACGCAGTGTTTCCCAAATATGAGAGAATCTCATGTAGCTGATCAGAGTCATGCTTCTGTATAATGTGTGATTATTAACCACCTGATCGGATGTTTTTAAGTTCAGGTCACGTGTCATGCTGGTATATTCGAGTGCAGAGAGGATAATTCTGCTGCAAATGAGGTCTGCGTATAGAAACTCACGCAGCTTGTTAGTATTAATTCAGATTTATTAAGGAAAACAAGTTAGATCAGAAATGAATAGACTTGTTGTGAGTCGACTGCTTTGCATTTTTTAATGAGTGGCAAATATCAAAGTCCATTTTTTTTTTTACTCACAACAACTTCACTTATGTTTGAATTTTAAGGTGTAAACTAGAAAGAGATGATGTCAGATAAACAATGTTCTCATTAATGCATTAGCCCCGTTTTTTTTTCCTGCATTGACTTCAACTTTTAGTCAATGGGTTTGGAATCTGCCACAGTCTACGGCAGTCCAAACAAAGCACGCCACTATGTACAACAGGGGATATCAACCTTGGGGTCAGGACACCATTTGGGGCCGCGAGACACTAAGAGGGGGTCGCCAGATGCCTTCAAGAAACTAAGAATTTTTTTTGAACAATTTGAGCCCATTTTTGCATATTTTTACCTTTTTTCTGCAACTACATCAAACTTGCCATATTTTAACCTATTTTCGTCATGTTTTCTTGCTATATTTTTTGCTCCTTTTAATGCATTTCTGTAACATTACTCTCATTCCTGCCACTTCATCAAATTTCAATGCCTTTTCTGTACATTTTCCACACTTTTAAACCATTTCCACTGCTTTTTCCACCCATTATTGTCACTTTTATCCTCTTTTCACCATATTTCATGCCTATTTTTGCCAATTTTAATCACATTCACTATTGATCATGTCCATTATTTCCCAGTTTAAACTAATTGTTCCTACTTTTTAAATGACATTACCCCAACCCCAACTCCCTCCATTTCTGCCACTTTTAAGCCAATATTGACACTTTGAGCCCTTTTTAACCATTTTTTCTGTCTGTTTTTGGCCACTCTAATTTGCACCTTTTAACCAATTTCTGTGGTTTTTAAAATCCCATTTCACAACCTTTTCCTCAATTTTTGGTCACCTTTAACCCATTTTATTTCTGATTTTTAAAAAAAAAAAAAAAAAAAATAGGATTTACATCTTTAAAATGACTATAAACTATGGCACAAATAATAATAAACTTCCTGGATAACAGTGGATATTATTCAGATAAATAAATAAATGTGGTTATCACAGATTCATAGAACAATGGACCATCATTTTACTGACCCCAAAAAGCTTTACCCCCCCTTATAGATGACCCTGTGTCCACATGACTGTTCTTCAATGTTCATGTCTGTGTTAAACCACCTTCGGGTACAGTTGGGGGGTCCCCGGTCTCTGGCACCTTTATTTTGGGGGTCGTGGGCTGGAAAGGTTGAGAACCACTGGTCACTGAATAAGACTCTGTACTCACTGAAAACCTGGTTGTAAAGGTTTTACTGCTGGAAAAGGAAATCAGAACACCTGTATGTAGATAATCCTCATCTACAGCTGATTTTATCCCCCTGTAACCGTGAGGAGGTGTTAAAGGGAGTAAGGGATGGTTTACCACTGCTCCTCTTCAAGCTCGTAGGCACATTTAATCACATTTTCTTTTCTTTTTTGCATTAAATTGAAACTGTGTTAAACCAGCTACAATCCTGTCTTTGCTCATTGTTCTGTGACGGCCCATTTTCTTAGGATGTGTCTGTTTCCTCTTCCATCAGCTGAAATTACACCCTTTGATCAGCTGAAATCCTTTGAGCTGAAGATAGAGGGATATTAGCACCCAAGCATAGGAAATAGAGAAGGAAAAAGATCCATAAGAATCAGTTTTATTGAAGAGCAGGAGGGGAATGGATTAAAAAGACAGGAAAAAAATAATGGATTCCGATTGCGCTCTGGTCTTGTGAATTAACCGTTCTGCATCTATGTGTCACTGCTGGCATTAATAGCATGTCTGGGTGAAATTCTGACTCCGAGCCATCTGTTTTCTGTCTTTGTTTTTCCCTTTCTGTCCTCTTTTGTCATTTTCATGTTTAAGTGGCTTACATCAGTTTATTATTCCCTGTGCAGAGGAAGTCCAACAAAGCGAAGGAGAAGAAAGCCCGACGTCTGGAGGAGAGGGCGGCCATGGACGCAGTGTGCGCTAAGGTGGACGCAGCCAACAAGGTCAGTGACCGTCAGTAGCTGCTGATGAACCAGTGAGCTAACAATCGACAGAGCCTTTTCACTCACATTTGCCCCGAAAAAAGACATACGTGTGAACCAGGGTAAATTACAATTCACTTACAACTACAGCGACCAGCATTTTTTTCCAATTACAATTAAATTACAATCATTTTTCTATCCTCAGAAAGTCAATTAACAATTACATTCTCAATTACTACATTTTGATTCCATCAATTACAATTACTGAGCTTGAAATAAATAAGCTAATAAAAGTTAACTTGTGTTAGCTTTCTGTTAGCATCTCTTCTGATAACTGGTCCTAAATCAGCTGTAAAATACACTAAAAACAAACATCTATCATCTCATTTCTTTTCTATCTATTGGTTACCTTATTAGGCTTCCTAATCAATAAAAATATAGGTTTTAATATTTTTGGTGAGGGTGTCTGAGCCTTTTTGTGCCAGTTTACCACTAGATTTTTTTTTTTTTTTTTTAATGGTAAAATGTGGGAAAGCTTGATATGAAACATTTTTTAATAATTGTTGACATGTGTAGAAATGTACATAGAACTGTAACATTTTTATATATAGACACAGGCACACATATATATGTCTATGATTAGGATTTGTATTATTGTTAAAAAAAGTAACACACGGGGCATTCATTACTTTATCCTTGCTCAGTCTGTATCGTCCTGAAGGTTTGTGCTGTAATCAGCTGAGAAAAAGTGTTTCCACAGCATCCATCAGTGTTTTTTTTAGCGGTGAGATGTAGCTAATGTAGGTCAGCACTTTGGAGAGAACAAAGAAAGCAAAAGAACATGTCAGAAAATAGCCAAACATCAGGGAAAGCAGCTGATGCAGCACTACAGCCTACACTCGCCACCTACAGCCCAAAAAAAAACACCCAATGTTTGCTCCTATTTCTGTTTTATTTAGTCCTCAAAACCAGGGGTTGTCAACCCTGGGGTCAGGAGTTGAATCCCATTTGAAATCGCTGGGAGGGGGTCACTAAATGCCTTCGAGAAACTAAGAAATATTTTTTTGAACAATTTGAGCCCATTTTCGCTTATTTTTACCATTTTATTTTTTTTGCAACTACACCAAACTTGCCATATTTTAACCTATTTTCATCACCTTTTCTTGCCATATTTTTGCTACATTAGTTTCCATTTAATATTTAATATTTAATATCATATTTGGCACCTTCCACCACTTTTATTACCTATTGTTACTGGGGATGTGTATTGCCTGGCATCTGGCGATACGATATATCTCGATATTAAAGTATAAGGCGATTGTTGTGATTTTTTTTTATATACATATATGTATATATGACATATATGTATGTCATATATATATATATATATACATACTGTATATATATATGACTTCAGAAACAACTAATCTGTGAATTTGTATACCTTCGTGAGAACATTAGGTATACATTTTATTACCATATTTTACATTCAAAACATTGGCTTTAACATGCCATGTGCCAACAACTTAAAATAAAAAAATAACACATAATCAGCCTGTGGCTTTTAAACCAACTTTGACTTTAGTGCAACATGACTTTAGTGCAACTTAACTGAGGTTTATGTCTAGAACAACAAATAAATGCAGAAAGTTTTCAGATTTTATTAAAAAAAAAAAAAAAAACAAGTTTTTGGCAGTTACATTAAACAAAAAAAAAAAAAAAATCCAAATGGATGCATTTTGAATCGATCCGAGAATCGTGTGATGAAATATCGCGATATATCACCGAATTTTTTTCAACACCCCTAATTGTCGCATATGTTGACCATTATTGTCACTTTTAACCTCTTTTCACCTTATTTCACTTTTTCTTTTGCCTATTTAACCACATCCACTATTTGTTATGCCCATTTATTCCAGTTTAAACTAATTGTTCCTACTTTTTAAATTACATGGACACTTTCTGCATTTTTTTGGCCACTCTAATTTGCAACTATTAACCAATTTCTGTGCTGTTTAAAATCCCATATTCACCACCGTTTCCTCAATTTTTGGACACTTTTAACCCATTTTTTTTTTCATTTCAAAAACAAGGATTTACATCTTTAAGATGACTAAATACCATGGCGTAAATAATAATAAACTTCCTGGATAACAGTGGATATTATTCAGATAAATAAATAAATGTCGATATTTAGGGATGTAACGATTAATCGTAAGGCAGTTAAAAATCGATTCATAGGTATCAAGATTCACATCGACACTGTGAAAATTGAATCGCAGTATATATTTATCCTCATCCAGAAGTGTTGGCGGCGGAGCGGAATCTGCTAATACTTTCTTTCTGGCCGCCTTCTACATTTAAACATATTCATAAATGATTCCTTCCACCTTTAGCACCTAAAAATATCTGTAATATTACTTGAATATCTGTAGAAGTCACGTTTTTATATTAGCTCTGTCTGCTAGCATAGCATCTCTTCTTCACACCGAATAGCTGCATGCCAACCGACCACTAGGTTACCAGCGCCCTCTGCTGGTCCAAACAAATATCTGACCTAAATACAGTGAATTTTTTTTTAAGTCCAATTGTTAAGGCACAAAATAAATCAGTTGCACTTTTAAAAAGAAAAGGAACTATTATGCAGTTTTGCATTGTTTACTATAGAACTAGAATTTAAATTAATAGGCTTCTTCTTCATTTGTATTATTCCTTTATTTATTTCATTCAAGATTTATTTTTAGTTAAATTGCATTGTTTTGAATAGTTTATCAAGTGATTCTTTTGACAATGAAAAATAAAAGGAAAACAGTACCTTTTTTTTTATATATATATAGTTTTTTCCCCCCAAAAAATAAAGGAATATTTTTCAGTCATTTTTCTACATTCTCATTTTGTAAAATAAATCGTGAGAGAATCGTATCGCGAATTCAGTATCCTGAATCAAATCGTATTGAGAGTTCAGTGAATCGTTACATCCCTATCGATATTACATATTCATAAAACAATGGACCATCATTTTCTTCATGTCTGTGTTCAACCACCTTCAGCTACAGCGGGGGTCACTGGCACCTTTATTTTGGGGGTCGCAGGCTGAAAAGGTTGAGAACCACTGCTTTAGATTGTGATCATGATTATACTGACACTCATAGCAATTAATCAAGTGGCTAAAGTGGACCAGCTGATGTAAATCCCTCAAACAAATTGACATTGTATTGCAGTTCTTTGATGTGGTCTACATGTGGCATGATCTGTGCACCTACCGTATGTTGTCTCAGTGGGTTCTAATGGAAACATTATTATTATTTTTTTTTTTGTGTTTCCCTCCCCCAGCTCGATGACCCTCTGACCACTTTCCCAGCCTTCAAAAAGTACGACAGAAACGGGTACGTAGGCTTGGTCAGCTGATAAAAAGCTTCATTAACGTCTTCCCTTTAAACACACATGCCACTGTTTGAAATGAAGGTCAACTTTGGCACACACACACACACACACACACACACACACACACACACACACACACACTCTGACCTCGTTCTCTTCTCCCATCCAGGCTCAACCTTCAGATAGAGTGTAAGAGGGTGACCACGCTCAACCCGCTGTCGGTGGAGTGGGCCTTTGAACTTACCAGAGCCAACATGCAGTCACTGTAAGGAGGAAGTTCAGTCTTCTCTATATATGTTCACTTCACGGACAAGAGTCTGGGTTAATACGGTAGTTAGACTTTGTAATTGTAAAAATGGAAAAATTTGGCTATCATAAGACCCTAAAAACTAGTTCAAATATGATAAGTACAGTTAAACTGGGGTGAAAATGTTAGAGCTATGGCTTACATATATGTTTTGTGTATTTTACAGCTGAATTAATACATCTATCAAAACTGATTTGTTATCATAAGGTATGCTAACACAAATACGAAGATTAAATTTTTTTGGCGTTATTTATTTCAGGCTCAGTAATTGTGGTTAATTGTAATTTACTTTAAGGGGAATTCATAATTTTAATTGGAAACAATGTTGGTCAACGTAATTATAATTGAGTTGTAACTGAACATGGATAATTGAAGACGTAATTGTAATTTCTGTGTCAAACTCGCATTGTCTGGCAGTGGGAGAACATGGTGTGCTGGTCCGTGATAACGTTTTTAGTTTGGTTTAAAAACATACCATGACACAAGGAAGCTGACGTCGCAGTCTTTCCTCTGCTTCTCGCAGGTACGAGCAGAGCGAGTGGGGCTGGAAGGAGCGAGAAAAGAGGGACGAGATGAACGACGAGAGGGCGTGGTACCTGCTAGCTCGCGACGCAGACTCCGCCCCCGTGGCGTTCTCCCACTTCAGATTTGATGTAGAATGTGGAGAGGAGGTTTTATATTGGTGAGAGTTCAGGTTTTGAAGTTTCAGGCCGATTTTTCATTTGTAATTTTGTGTGGGGGGGGGGTTTTCACGTCCGTGCAGCTACGAGGTGCAGTTAGAGAGCAGAGTGAGGAGGAAAGGCCTCGGCAAGTTTCTCATCCAGATATTACAGCTCATTGCTAACAGGTAAAAACACAGTTGCTACAGTTGACAGATTTTCTTCGCTCCTTTTTCACAGCACATAAGATCTTAATTTCTGTCAGGACATAAAGACACTTTCAACCAAAAACTTAAAAAGCGTATCTGGAGAAAATCGTTTACCCTAGCTTTAAAACGTAAATAATTGTTCGAGCTGTTATCTTTTGAACTTGTGAGACAGTAGGTCATGTGCTGAGATATCCTCTCATCATGTTGAGAAGTTGAGTCTTTTTCCCTCATGTTCAACTTGTTGTAAAATTGTGAACACAACAACAGAAAATCTCCTGAAAAGCCGTCTGTCGTGCCCTCCCTGACTCCTGTTAACCCATGAAAAACCTCTTTGTCAGCACACAGATGAAGAAAGTGATGCTCACAGTTTTCAAACACAACCACGGGGCGTACCAGTTTTTCAGAGACGCTTTACAGTAAGTATCCTCCCTACTGCTGACCACATGCATTCATTCACAGGACCTCCTATTTTCCCTTTCACAGCTTCCCAGAATCCATTTCACGCTTTTCTTTCCGTTCCATCCTCTTTCCCAGTTTAGATGACTTAACGGGCTATTAAAGTTTGTGTAAAGCAGAAATAAATTTGTGTTATGAGTTTGTCACACCACAGAAACCAAATTTGAAAGATGAAAAAAATCGCTTAGTATATAAAATTATATAAAAAGAAGCACTTCTCTCTGCTCTTAAACGCTGGGGGCGTGTCAATTAGAGGCGCTGGAACCACGCCTGCGTGCGAAGGGTGCCGCCTCCATGTAGTGTGTTTATGGGAGATAGCAGTGTGAAAGTGGCTCCAGTGTTGATAGTGCTTGTCCCATCGGTTTTCCAAAAGTGCTCAGATCGGGCCAAACGAGGTGTGAGCGGATCCCTCCCGGGTAGAGTCAGAACTGCACCTGCTAGAGGCGAAAAAAACAAATTTGCGGGGCAAAAAAAAGTACTAGTTTCATGGAAAATATAGCACCAGTGGACGCGTGGAATTTGGAATTTGCTTTACACGGGCATGAAACTTCCCAAAATCGTGCTAAATAGCGTTAATAGAGCAAAGTTAGCCACAATGCTAGACCCTCAGCCAACCAATTAACATAAAAAAAAAAACACTCACGAAACCCTTCAGACGCGTGTGGTTGGAGATGCTTCAGCGTCACGTGTCACCAAGTAAAATGACCTCCACTAAAGCTAATACACCATCAGCTAAACCTGTCTTTGTACCAGAGCCTTTTCAGATTTGAATGCATTTATAATAATCTGAACCGCTTGTTCGTCACAACCCATTAAAAACACACTTCAGATTTGCTCTACGTGCATTTTCAAACACAGGATAACATTATTATTAGTCCGCAAGGTTTTTAATCGAATTATGGACACATCTGTCCATTTGTCACACTTTAAAGACTTTCAATCTCCCTTTTTCTGGTGAAAAATAGCGTGTAAATGTGTGATATTGCGTTTTCCGTCAGATTGATTTTTTGTTTTTGTTTTTTTTTTTTTGTTTTCAGGACGTAAATTCCATTTTTTTCCCATCTTTTTTCCTCGTTAACATTAAATCATTCATGATCCCAGTTCTCCTTTCACTAATCAGGTTCCTGTTTGCGTTTACACAAGCGCTCTATGACCTGACAATATGATAAATTTAACAGTTGTTTTATTATTTTTTTTAAAAAAAACCATCTTTACCATTAAAATTTTGCAGTTTCACCTCAACCGTTGAACTACTGTTTCCAGTTCCCTCTGATATCCTTCTCTTCCCATTCTTTCCTCTGCAATTATTCAGTCTCAAAGAACAGTAAAACACAGCTGCAGTCATTCTTTAATTACACACACGCACGCACGCACCCTGATCCAAAGCTCTACAGACAATATTTATTTATTACAAAATGTGTTAAGTTTAGACCTTTTCCCTGCAGCTCGGTTCCTTTAATGGTTCCTGTGGTTTAAAAAACATTCAGACTTTCCTTATTTTATTAATTGTCATAAAGTTGGTTTTACTAGAAGACTATAAATACTGCTTGTGTGGAACGCTGTGCTCTGACAGTTTTGTCGTTCCTCTTCTTCTTCTCGTTCCCACCTTTAGGTTTGAGATCGATGAGACCTCACCGAGCATGTCTGGTTGCTGCGGCGACGACTGCTCCTACGAGATCCTCAGCAGGCGGACCAAACACGGCGAGGCCTCTGTGGGGCACACCCACGGGGGCGGGCACTGTGGGGGCTGCTGCCACTGATGGCACGTTGCCCATCTGGCGCCTGATTGGTTAAAGAAATAGTGACGAGGACGCCAGCGACTTTTTCCTCCATCTGTGTATGAAAGCTTGTGCCGACCATCGTTAACAAAAAAAAAAAACTAAAAGAAAAAAAAAAAAGAAAAGAACCAGTGGAGGAGTCGTAGCCGCAGAGAGCAACGTTGCATTAGAAATTGAGATGTGTTTCTGTTTGTGTGTTTCTGCTACAAACGCAGCATGAGCTTTCACACACAGCTCCCGTTTTAGTGTTTTTTAACTTCACGAGCCACCATTCAAAATTTTTTCTTCTTTTTCTATTCTTCTACACAGCTAATGGTTCCCAGTTACGAACCATAGCTTTTGGGTTTTCATTTGATTCAAGCTCCCCAATCTACGGTTTGGTGTCTAGCCGTTGGCCGCTGCTGCACCATTAGAAGTCCTACCTCCAGTCCAAAGTGATTAAATCATGGTAGAATTGAGTCCTAAACAAAAACGTGTGTTATTTACACCTGTAGATTATTTCTAACCAGACCACCATCTTCTGTACATATTTTTTGATGCTCTGTTACTTGGTTACAGTCACTATCATTACACCCTCTTTACATACAAAACCCAAATATGTTAAATGGAAAAGATGTCAGTGGTAACTTTTTTCTCAATGACATAATCAAGAAGTTCAAATTTGCACCATCTCAGAAAAGCCTTACCTCCTCCCTCAGTGTCAGAGGTGCCAGTTTGAAACCATTGTTTTCATTTGAGAAATTGCACATGGCTGTTTTGATGTTGTTCCTTCATTTGTTTGTTCTGATTTTCAGTGTTTTAGGGAGCCTTGAAATCTTGAAATCCCCCCGACTAATGTACTCATCTCGTCCAGCTCTGATCCTGCAGGTTTGCTGTACTCTATCTTTAATGTCTAAGTTTTATTAATTCTATTATTTGCTGTTTTATTTACGAGCCTGTAACCAGGTCCTCTGCATAGCTGCATGATTGAGAATTGCCAAAAATGTACTGGACTTTGCTCCAGTTCAGAGGATTCTGGACACATACGACACATTCTAAAGTGTAATTTCTCCAGTTATCGCTGGCCTTTAACACGTTGCTGATAATTTTATTTCGAAAAATGGCTCATTTTCCATGTCCATTCCAGTTCTTTAAACTGTACGTCCTCTGTAAACACAAAGGTTCAGCTAAAATGAAATAAGTAAATGGGAAGAATGTAAGTAAAACAGCAAAAAAGTACAAAACAAAAAAAAAACATAATTTTTAAAAGAAGGGAAATGATTCCGATGCTCATTTCAACAGTCTGAGTGTGCCTGTGGGGATTCTTCATGCATCTAATGGATTGCACAGTTGTGTGTAATAAATAATGTAAAGCGTCAAACTGCACTTGCATGCCAAAAAAAAAAAAAAAAAAATGGTGATAAGTTACTTTATAAGTAGTTTTCCAGTACAATACCTTCCTACTAATTGAAAATGCATCAAAAACAGATTTGAAATACTTCCACCTTTTGTTTTATCAAGCTGTGTGATGATAAATGCATCATCATTTTTGTGTTTAAAGATTTTAAGGATGAACCAATTCCATTTCTCAGATAAAAGTTTACGTTTGTGAATTTACTGTGACCTTTCTTTCTATTTGAGGTGCTATTATCAAACGTGGGTGGGCCTCGTCTCATATTTGAAATGTAACTAAAACGTTTTATTTTGATTAAATGTGTGTGGTTTTTTTTGTTCTTTTTTTTTTTTTTTTTTGAAAAACATCCTCATTAGGATATTAGTTTGTACAATAATCTGAGGCGTAATCAGGTTACACAACAAATTTGCTGAGGTTTAAGTTGAGCGATATTGTATGAAATTCACTTAAAATAAGTTTTCTTAAATTGTTTTTAATCTTTCTTTAGATTTCTCCACTGTTTGCTGACTGAGTGATAAAAGTATTTTAAAAAATGTCACGAGAGCTACGAAAAATGTGAATTTAGTATCAGACCATTGATGGAGTGTTGAATTTTATGAGTAATAAGTGTCTGAAATTAGTTTTCTGGGGGGTAATCATCAATATCTTCAATGGTGATTATTCTTATTCCATTAGGTTTGTACCTTTGTTCCAATCACCATCTCCACTACAAACTGGTTCTGTTGAACTGGTTTGTTTCAGCTCAGTGGTATTGAGGCAGGATGTGAAAGTTTGATGTTGGTCGTTGCTTTGTTGAAGTGGAACGTGAAGCAGATGGACTCTCATCCAATCAAACTACTGAAATAAACTGTTGCACAACAAACACAATTCCCTGACTGGCTAACCACAAAAACCCAAGCTCGGCTGTGAGAAAATGTTTGTTTTCTGCTTGTTTGGTGAAGAAAACAGTTAATCTTCTACTAGTGCTGAACTTCAGCTGAGGTTTATCATTGGCTACATTACAATAGAATGCTGGACAGAACTGACATTCAGGTGAATCAAAGATCAAAACTTTTTTTCTCCCCTCTAGTGATCAGACGGCTTTATTCGACTCACTTAGGATTACAAACACTAAATTGTTAAGTAATGTTGAGATCTTGGAGATAGTTGTTGTTTTTATGTGGCAGTTTTAAAAGCACACAAAGGAAGTAAAATGTAAGGGTGATTTTTAAAGCTGACCTAGCATCTGCTCACTGCTTTGATTCAAAGAAAGGCGCTTTGTTTGATGTGGTATTGTAATAAGTTCAATGGAAACCCAATAGTGATCTACCAGATACAAATCCTCCCCTTCTGTACATATATAAATACATATATATAAGCTGTGGTTTTTCTATCCTCATTTCTTAGCCTTTTACAGGTGAAACACTTTATAAATATGGTGAAGAAAAGAAAGATAACTCCGTGGTTGAGAGTGATGTTGAACCCCCAACCATTAATGACAATGAAAGGGAAAACTGAGTCATTCTGCTTTGTTAGTGTTTTATTTGTATGTTACCAATAAAGGAAAGTTATTTGACTTTTCAATAAATTCTCATGTGGATTTTCTTCACTTTTTTGTGATCACTTTTAATGGACTGGTGTGTCTTTATAACCCCATGTATGAAACTGTGAACAACTTCAATTGGTCAGAGTTTGTAAGTGTCATTAGAGGAGATAGAAAAAAAAAAAAAAGGTGAATTTTTTTTTTTTTTTTTAAACAAATGTACAAAAACTGATCAACAACACATCAAGAACTAGAGAAAAATAAAGCAGGTCACTCAAAAGACAACATTTCATAGGAAAACATGGTCACCTTTTTTAAATATTTACATGTATCAATGGAAAAAACTGCCTAAATTAAAGTGGAGTTGTACAAAAAAATCTCAATGTTTATTCGTCATTTTTAAACCAAAGTTAATCTGACCAAGCTCAAGTGATGCTAAACCAGAAATCCAGTCCTCTAATGAATAAATCCAAAAAGTGTGTGCTCACCTCACATGTAAAAAAATATAATGCTCAACAGTTTCACAATTAATATAAGATCAACATTATGAGGGTAAAATGTACCAAGGAAGTCTTAGAACTAATATAAGGGGGTTTTATGTGCCTCAAAATTTATGAAGCCTTGTTTGGAATTTTACCCGAGTGGCCAATTCTGAGGTTTGGTTGTATTTTTCACTCCTTGAGTTGACAGTAGAATAATATGAAAAGCAAATACACACATTAACAGAATTGGATTTGGATTTATTGATTTATCTCAAACATTAAAAAACAATATAGAGCAATCATTGCTCACTTTACAAAACAAGTTCTGATAAACTACAGCCGGGCCCACGGAATGGCTCTGTGCCGAATAGCACGTACCACGTTCTCGAGACTTCAGTGAAATGACGTTGTGCGACGTAAAATCGTAATGTACGTTGAATTGCCTTTTAAACGATATATCACCCGACTATGTTCCGATAAAACTTTCAAAACTACCGGAAAAGGGGTGGGCCCCTGTCCCCACCCCCCTTTCAAAAAGGTCTCCAAGAGGCTCCTGACATCCACTCATAGAATGTCCATGTCAAATTACAGTCATTTGAAAAATGCGGCCCGCGTGGCACATACGTACTAATGGGCCCCATTCATATATCGGTATGTGTCAATGATTCGGTACCACCAACTGTCGCAATATTTGACTCACAAATAAATGAGAAAACAACTTTAATGAAAATTGCCCAGTCCACTAATCGAATTGTGTGAGGCATAATCATAATCTACGTTGAATTACCTTTGAAATGATATATCACACAACTATGTACCCATAAACTTGGAAATAAATGGAAATGGGGGGTGGTCCCCCGGGCCCCATTTCAAAAAAGGGCTTTGAGTGTCTCATCATATTCATTCATAGAGTATTCATACCAAACTGTATTCCAATCACACAAGAACTAACGGAGGAGTAGTGATTTGAAAAAAGGGGCCCCTGGGGTCCCCCTGGCGTTCCCGTGATACACACGGGGTAATGGTCTCCGTTTATATATTGGTATGTGCCAATGATTCGGTACCACCAACTGTTGTAATATTTAGCCCGCAAATAATTCCACATATATTTCTTTTTTTCTTCTTTTGGGGCCCCCCTGGGCCCCAAATTAAAAATCGGGCTCTGAGCATTGATGTGTACACATCCATAGATTATACCTACCAGATTTCAGCCCGATTCGTTCATGAATAACAGAGGAATAGTAATTTTAGCTAGTGTACACAACAACAACATGAGTCCGGTAGCCTGGACTAAATAGAACTCGGCCAGCAATGTTTGAGAAGGAGCAGAAGGAAGCTTAAAATTTAAGCAAATTAATGTACATACATATATATAAATACCAGTGTTTTTTCAATGCCCTTTTTTGGTCCCGATGTCGATACCAACATCCAGTTGTGTAGTATCGGCCGATACCGATTAATGCCCTCACCACTGCGAGAGGGAGAGGGTGAGACCCAGACGCCCAATGAGGGAGCAGAGCGGCCCTTGACCTCTGGGTGAGGAGGAGGGCACCACCGAGTTACGTGGTAAACGCAAACACTTTTGTTGGCTACTTCTTTGTTGGTGTTCGGCGGCTTATTCTTCTGTTTGGCAGACTATCGATAGTAGTTTGAAGAAAAGTTTGATGCTATAAATGGAACCGGGGGGGGGTTATAGTTAGTAACTTGCCGATAACGATGCCAGCCTTAGTGTATAATCGGGACTCCTACCGATACTAGTATCGGTATCGGCACAACATTAATAAATAAGCAACAAAATACACACCAATATAAACCAAAACCAAAAAAACAAGCATGCATATACCTACAGTACCTACTTACATAACATCCACATGTCCACCTGCCCATAAGATTCTAGTCGTTGTACTGATCTATTAAGATTTGCTTATTTAGATTTTTTTTTTTTAAATTTGATGAAAAAAAAAAAAAAAAGAATAACCTATTTTGAAACATTTTATTAAGAAACATATTGGTGCAATATGTTGTTTAATAGAGAAGAACAAACCTCCCAATCAGGCCAAAATAATAACAATTTCTCAATGAATTCGTCCTTTTTTCTTTTTTTTTTTAAAAAAAAAAAAAAAAAAAAAAAAGATCTACAAATATCAACCACATAAATAAATTTTACATTGACTTATCAAAAAACACAATACACATTATTGACAACCAAGATAATGTCATACATTAGTGGAACTGTTTATTTATCAATGTTTTTGAGGGAGACCTGAGAAGGTTGCACCGATACCGGAAGTTGTTGCTCGGCATAGTGACCTAGCTGCTCTGAATGAATGTAGAGATAAATGATGTCATGAATGAATGAATGGATGGATGGTTTTCGTCCGAAGTGACCTGAAGCTCTGAGCTCCTCTCCTCTGCTGCTCTCCGTGTGTCCTACGTCACTGGTCAGTGTGAGAACTGGTTCAACTGGTTTTACTGTCCGTCGGGGCTAAACGTAGCTTAGCTTTACCTTCGTCATCTTCATCATCTGCAAACTGTCATAAAATTAGCATTGTAGTGCTTCACTATCCGCATGTGTATTATTACTACTTATGGTACACGTTAGAGCCTTTAATAATAATAATAATAAGCCTGTTACACTTGTGTTAATTAATGAGCGGTGTCATCGTGTCAGGGTCATCAACGGCAGATGTTTGCGTTTCTCCGCAGGTGTTGCCATGGCGACCAGGATGCGGTTAAAGCTGAAGACTGTGTTTGTGCTGTACTTCATGGTGTCCCTGATGGGCCTCATCTACGCCCTGATGCAGCTCGGTGAGTGTGACACACACACACACACACACACTACATTATCAGAGGACACCATGTAGCAGCTGTTATTAAGTCAGTGATGCTCAACATGTGGCTTTTTATGTCTTTACTGTAATTATTATTCCCCCCAAAAAAAACCTTAAAAGGGGGAAAACTTTTGAACCCCTTTTTACCTATTTCCATTTCGCAACTTCCTTTGTCCAATTTTGGCCCCTTTTCAAAAAGTTCTGACTAGGGATGTAACGATTCACCCAACTCCCGATACGATTCGATTCACGATACTGTGTTCACGATACGATTCTCTCACGATTTATTTTACAAAATGGGACTGTAAACAATTTTTTTTTTGGGAAAAAAACTAGAACATACTGTACTATTTTCCTTTTATTTTTCATTGTCAAAAGAATTCCTTGATAAACAATTCAAAACAATGCAATTTAACTAAAAATAAATCTTGAATGAAATAAATAAAGTTATAATACAAATGAAAATGAAGCCTATTAATTTAAATTCTGGTTCTATAATAAACAATGCAAAACTGCATAATAGTTCTTTTCCTTTTAAAAGTGCAACTGAAAATGTATTTTGTGCCTTAACAATTGGACTTTAAAAAAAAAAAAAAAAAAAACCGTGATTACACTGATTTACGTCATATTTGTTTGGACCAGCAGAGGGCGCTGGTAACACAGTGGTCGTTTGGCATGCAGATATCTTGCAGTGAAGAAGAGAAGCTATGCTAGCAGACAGAGCTAATAGAAAAACATGACTTTTACAGATATTCAAGTAATATTACAGATATTCTTTCGGTGCTTAAGGGGTAATGAATCATTTATTAACATATTTAAGAGTAAAAGGCGGCCAGAAAGAAAGTATTAGCAGACTCCGCCCACCGCCTACACTTGTGGATAGCGCCCTCTGCTGGTTAAAAAAAGTACTGCTATTCAATTTTCAGAAAATCGATATCAACCGTGATACCTATGAATCGATTTTTAACTGCCTTACGATTAATCGTTACATCCCTAGTTCTGACACTTTTTTCAGACTTTAGCTACCCTTTGCTAATAAATACCCCTTTTTCCTGTTTTTTGTCAAATTTTGCAAGTTTCTTTTGACACTTTTATCCAAATTTTGTCCTTTTATTTGATTTTTTGGGCCACTTTTCATCCAAATAAGCTAACTTTTGCCCAATAAATGTTTACACTACATTTTGCCTCTTTTTGTTCCACATTTTTGCCGTTTTTTACTATTGTTTGCCACATTTTGCCCATTTAAGCTACCTTTAGCCATTACATACCACCTGGTTCCTCTTTATTTGCCCATTTTTGGGCCATTCTTGAATGTTTTTGGCACATTTTAGTCACTCTTTCTTTGCCGTTGCCACTTTTGGACCATTTTTGGCCACCTGTTAACATATCTGCCTCTACTTGATTGTCAAATAAAATCAAACAAAAAAACATAGCGGACCAGACCGGCCCACTTGGGGTTGACGGCCCACTGGGGACAATGCCCGGTATGCCAGATGGTCAGTCCACTAATGCACACAGATCTGATGCCTCATTTATGAGGAAATGTAAGGATCCATGCTTTAAAGGTGTGTCTGAAAACGTGCTGAGCCAAAACATATTCTGTTTTTATAAAAGTAATTATGCGCACCTGAAAGTTTTTTTCCTTAATAAATCACAAACCAATCAATAGTTTGCACAGGTGAGACGCCTTCATATCTTGATTCATGTCTTGATTGTAAACTGAATCTACGTATGCCCTGGTATCGATGCTACCTTCACCGTAGGGGTTCTCAACCTTGGGGTGGGAGGGGTTTTCCAGATGCCTTTAAGATAGATGCCTTTAATAAACTAAGAATATTTGAGCCATTTTTTTTAACTCTTTTTCTGCAACTTCACCAAACTTGCTGTATTTTCACATTTTTTCATCACGTTTTCTTGCCATATTTTTGCTCCTTTGAGTGCATTTTTGCTACAGCACTCTCATTTCTGTCACTTCATCAAATTTTAATGCCTTTTCTGCACATTTTACTCCTCTTTGAAGACATTTTCAGCATATTTAAACCCTTTCCACCACTTTTCCCACCTAATGTCACATTAACCAATTTAACTACACTCACGATTTGTCATTCCCATTATTTGCCACTTTAAACTAATTGTTCCAATATTGACACTTTGAACTCTTTTTACCACTTTTTCTGTCTATTTTTGGTCGCTCAAATTTTCAACCTTTAACCAATTTCTGTGGTTTTTAAATTCACATTTCACCACCTTTTTCCACCATTCTGGGTCACTTTTAACCCATTTTATTTGTGATTAAAACAATGATTTGTATCTCTAAGATGACTATATACTATGGTGCAAATAATAATAAACTTCTTGGATAACAGTAGATATTAATCATATCAATAAATAAATGTGGTTATCACAGATTCATAAAACAATGGACCATCATTTTTTTGACTTTATGGATGGACCCCAATAGCTCTCCCCTTTATTCTCCCTTATAGATGGCCCTGTCTCCACATCACTGTTCTTCAATGTTCATGTCTGTGTTCAACCAGTGGGGGTCCCCGGTCTCTGGCACCTTTATTTTGGGGGTTGTGGACTGAAATGGTTAAAAACCACTGCTCCACAGGAACTTTAACAGATCTTTTACAGTAGTTTATATTAAGAAATCTCCACTCGTCGGTAAATGCAACAGTGTAAAACAAGCGATCATTTATTTTTGTAGTTTTTGGAAACTGAATCTCTAAACTTGTGTTTGTGTCACAAAGGCCAGCGCTGCGACTGCACAGAACACGACATGCCTAAAGACCGGATCATCTCCCGGCTGCGAGGAGAGCTGCACAGCCTTCAGGAGCAGACCAGAAAGTTAGAGGCAACCAAGCAACCTGAGAAGAATCCTGCCGCGCCCTTCCTGCCCACCATCTTTGTCATCACCCCTACATATGCAAGGTAAACCTGATCATCACACACACACACACACACACACACACACACCCTAACCCTCTCCGTCTCTGTGCAGGCTGGTGCAGAAGGCCGAGCTGACTCGGCTGATGCAGACCTTCCTCCATGTTCCTCAGCTGCACTGGATCGTGGTGGAGGACTCGCCACGCAAAACGGCTCTAGTGACGGACCTGCTGAAGAAGAGTGGCCTCGTCTACACACACCTGCACTTTCTCACTGCAAAGGACCGCAAACTCCAGGAGGTGGGTCACTGACCAAGAGGTGTTTTAGGTTACTTTAGTGAGGAACATGTGTGGGTCATTCCATGTCATTTCAATCATTTTTCAGGACATCCCGCGTACTTCGGTCTGAAATTCTTACCAATTGTTCTGTGATCATTCAATAGGTCCACTGTACATTTTTAGTTTGATGGGATGAAAACTATTTGAGACATAGACAATTTAGTGAGGGTGATGTCAATTTGTGTTTTTTTTTTTTTTTTTTTTTTTTCCATTTTCAGCTTCCAATATCTCAAAAATGACACCACATAGAAAAGTGAAATTTGGTATATTAATACAGCTCCACCTACTCTCTCAGAATCTACAAACAGGTCTGTTATACATCTCATCTGGTGGACATGCCAGCCCCTCAAAATTGGGTTTTGAGGGGCTGGCATGTTTGAGGCTCTAACATGTTTAGGCCTTCAATAAACTACTTTGCATATGTCTAATCTCTCTGTAATTTTATCAGCTTTGAGCTATGAACATAGACTGTTCACATCACTAATGATTAGTCACATATATGCATTGGTTTTTGGGTGACAGTCTCTTGAAATCCCAAAAAATACTTTTATTAATTTTCATTGGCTTATTGTTTTTCTTGTCTTTCATTTCTGCCGTATCCCTGAGCAATCCCACTACAACTTTTTATAGTTTATATTATTATTATTATATTAACATAAAAATGCAATAACCATTGCATCAGAAAAACATTTATTTTTCAAAACATAATATTTATTATGATCAACTTACTCATGTTTTACATTTTCTAGTTTTTTGGGCTGTTTTTCATTCAGAATATATAAATATCTATGATTATACTGGTCAATGACATTTTTCAGTTACAATTACATTTCCAATTATCCATGTTCAAACACAATTCAATTACGATTATGTTGATCAGCATTTATTCCCAATTACAATTAAATTACAATTATTTTTAATCCTCAAAAGGAAATCACAATTCCATTCCCAATTGCTGAAGTTAAATTACAATTAATCACAATTATCGAGCCTGAAATAAATAATATAATAAAAGTGAACCTTCCTGTTGTGTTAGCATCTCTTATGATAACAGCTCCCAAATCAGCTGTAAAATACAATAAAAACATTTATCTATCATCTCATTTCTTATTAGGCTTCCTAATCAATAGAAATATAAGTTTTTATATTTTTGGTGTGGGGATATGAACAGTATACCTCTCGATTTCAATGTTTTTTTATGGGTAAAATGAGGGAAAGCTTGATATGAAACATATTTTAATAATTGTTAACTACATATCTGTACATACTGTACATAGAACTGTAACGTGGTTTCCCTGTTTAGCGTTAAATTACAATTGACACATTTTATAACATTCCATGGCAATTACTAATTATCTAAACTTAATTACAATTGATTTACGATTATGACATTAACACATTTTTGAAATTGCAATTCTTGTTTCGCCATAATTGTAATTAATTATTAAGTACGCCATGACAATTATAATTTTATTATTATAATTATATAATAATATAATTTATTTAATTCATCCCAAAATATGAGAATTTTGGAAAGCAAACATAACTTAAGAAATCATTTTGAATCACAAAAATGTAGGAATGGAATTTTAAAATTCTGGAAATTTCATTTCTGCTGTATCTCTGAGCAATCTTAGAGTAACTTTGTATCAACTGGTGCCATTTGATTTAACTGTGTTTGGAATGGATATGGAATCTACCTCTAAAAGCAAGAAAGTTCTGTATTCGTGCGTGTGTGTGTGTGTGTGTTTGTGGAGTGAATATCTCCCCGGCTCAGTGGCTGTTTGACTTGAAACTTTGTCAACGGCTTCCAAATACCCCAAGCGTGTGCATCCGTTATTTTGGAGTAATTTGGTATTGCGAAATGTTCAAAACATTCATTTTCATTCCAAGATTACAGCTCCCTCTCGGTATTGAGCGTGCTACTTCCGGTTCCGGGTCACCGGTTATTCTCGTGAGCCCAAACTTCCTTTAAATCACGGGTCACGGAGTCCATATCCTTCTTCGTCTCCATGACTGTGCGCGGCGGCTGTGCTGACGGCCAATAGCCGACCATATTCATATCCACTCTCTGGTTCTTCAGACAGAGGAATATAACTTTGTACTGGTCACGGAGTCCACTTCCTCCTCCATCTGACATGTAGCGAGACACGCACACACGCACGGCTAATGCGCGTGCATGTGTGCGAGAGTGCTGGCCTGTTCTTACTACACGGTATACACACAGAGCCGTTTAGAGAGAGAGTTGTGACTAATAAACCCCTTTATAACAATACAGAGTATGTACACCTCTTTGTACATTCAACCTTCAAATACAAACTCATTTGGCCATAATTGACAACTCTACATAAGCCCCTCCCACTATATGAATACATACTTCCGACAGACACTGTAGTAGTAGAGCTAAAAGCAGAGACAGACAGGAACAGGATGTATTCTGAGCTCTCTCTCCCACACACCTCAGGGCGACCCCAGCTGGCTGAAGCCTCGCGGAGTGGAGCAGAGAAACGAGGGGCTACGGTGGCTCAGAGAGGACAGACGGGCCCCGCCTGGGGAGGACGGCCAGCAGGGTGTGGTTTACTTCGCTGATGACGACAACACGTACAGCGTGCAGTTGTTCACAGAGGTGACTACTATTCCGTGTGTGTGTGTGTGTGTGTGTGTGTGTGTGTGTGTGTGTGTGTGTGTGTGTGTGTGTGTGTGTGTGTGTGTGTGTGTGTGTGTGTGTGTGTGTGTGTGTGTGTGTGTGTGTGTGTGTGTGTGTGTGTGTGTGTGTGTGTGTGTGTGTGTGTGTTTTTTGCTGGAAGCTACAGTGAAAGGTGTTGTGTTACAGATGAGGAACACTCAGAGGGTGTCGGTGTGGCCCGTGGGGCTGGTCGGAGGGATGAAGTATGAGAGGCCTGTGGTTGAAGGAGGAAAGGTAATGCTGGATCAACATGTGCTTGTTTTTTTTTTTATTTGTGGTTGTAGTGAGAAAACATTTCTTTTTTTTAATTCCAGCAAGTTCACTTGAAAAAAATTATATTATGGTTTAATTTATTCAGACAACCTTTTTCAGGGATTTTACTTTGAAATTTACTTTGATCTCCTGATATGTTTCGACTGCCAGCTGTCTGTCTTCCTCAGAGGCATCTACTGATCGCTTTGATGTATCCTTATGACTGTGGTTCCGAACCGTTTTCGGGTCGTGACCCCATTTTTATATCATAACTTTCTGGCGACCCTAGAGACTTTTCTTCTCTAGGATTAGTTTTGGATCATGTTTGTTATACTGTATTACAAACACTAAGTAGCCATGATTAGTGCACAAAGTGATGCAATGCGCCAGCTCACATATTTTTATACTGCATTTGTTTTTTGAGAAAGTGAAAATATAGAATACCTGTATTTTTGTTTGAGATTGTGTGTGGCAAAGATATATATATATATATATATATATACATATATATATATATATATATATTCCCTCCATTTTCTTTAATTTTTTCCACTTTTTTCCCATTGTTATTCATCAAGTATAATAATATATTATTATTATTATTATTAATAATTAAAAAAACAAATAGAATTTTAATCAATATTTTATTATCAATTACTAGACAATTCAAGTGAAAAACACTGCTTTATGTGTCTTTCTGGGCGTGGCCAACTTCAGAGTTCTCTCAGGTTGGCCGCGACGCTCCCATGCCTCTGAGGAAGACTGACAGTGCGCAGTCGAAACATGTCAGGAGATCAAAGTAAATTTTCTAAAAAAAAAAAGTTGTCTGACTAAATGAAACGTTAACATAGAGCTGGGCAATATATTGAGATTCAAAATATATCAACTTTTCTATTTTGGCAATATTGAAAATGGGACCTTTTTTCTTTTTTGTTTGTTTTTAATACAATCACACATTACAAATCATATCATACAAGTATTTCATATTATTCATAGTGTACTAGGGATGTATTTTGTGCCTAAACAATTGGACTTAAAAGAAAAAAACCGTCATTGCACTGATTTACGTCAGACATTTGTTTGGACCAGCAGAGGGCGCTGTCCCTTACTGGAGAAAAAGCCAAAAGTGTTGCATATTGTGCAGCTGTTTGTTAATAAATGTGCCTGTGTGGCATTTTGTATCAGAAAATTTAACCCAGAATTGTCTTTCTGGTCAAACTGTATTGAGTTAAAAATATCAACATTTGTATCATAAAAAAATATCCAGATATGAGTTTTGGTTGAGTTCTCCCTGCCCTCCCATAACATATTATTTCCTTTTTTTTTTTTTTTTTAATCCTTTGAAGGTGGTTCGTTTCCACACCGGCTGGCGCCCCAGTCGCCCTTTTCCCATGGACATGGCCGGCTTCGCCGTGTCGCTTAGGCTGGTGCTGACCAACCCAGAGGCTTGTTTTGACGGAGAGGCTCCCATGGGGTTCCTGGAAAGCAGCTTTCTCAAGGGTTTGGTCACCATGGACGAACTGGAGCCCAAAGCAGACGACTGCACTAAAGTACGCACGCAATCGAGATTGAGCTTTTCTAACGTGCTTGATGTGCATGGACGGTGTGTTTACGTGTGTTCACAGGTGCTGGTGTGGCACACTCGGACAGAGAAGCCAAAGATGAAGCGGGAGGACGCGCTCCAGGCTCAGGGACTGGGTTCTGATCCTGCGGTGGAGGTGTGAGCTGCTGCTGCTGCTGATAATGGTGATGATGACGCTGTGAAACCGAGTTCAACTGCCTGCTTATCGCTTGGTATGACTGAGTCATCTGAGGATGTTTTTATTTTGTCTTCGGTAAATTTGACTCGACTCTTGTAGTATTATGATAGTTCAGCTGATGGAGGCGCTAGTTTATATATTTTAGAAGCTTCCAGTGACGCTACAGGTACATTTCAGTTTTTTTCTAACTTATGCACTGTTACACAAAGCATTCATGGAATCATACAGAATACAGAAAAGGATTATGGTCACTGAAAAAAAACAAACCCAAGGCCTAATTTTCTTTTTTTTTATTATTAATGTTCTGAGAAAAAGTCAGAATTGTGAATTTAAAGTCTGAATTCGGAGTTTAAGGTCAGAATTCTGAGATTCAAGCCAGAATTATGAGGGGAAAAGTCACATTTCTGATGAAAAAAGTCAGAATTATCAGATTAACGTCAAAATAATGAGGAAAACAGTCAGAATTCTGACTTTAAACTCAGAATTCTGAATTTAAGGTCAGAATTTTGAGTTTAAAGTCAGTATTCTATCTTTAATCAATGTCTGTGTCTGTTCCTCAAATATCTTAAAATTAAATCGGGGCTTTCGCCTTTAATTGGCCATGTAATGTTGTTACATACATGGAATTCGTCCTCTGCATTTAACCCATTCCTGAGGAGCAGTGGGCAGCCATTTTTGCGGCACCTGGGGAGCAGTTTGGGGTTAAGGGACTTGCTCAACATCCCACAGTGATGGCCCAGGTGAGGCTTGAACCGGCAACCCTCCGATTACAAGCCCAGCATCCTTAACCACTAGGTCACCACTCCCTTTGCGAATCAGGCTCAGATTGACCTGAGACTTTCAACATGGCTGCTGCTTGGTTGTGCAACGTTGGATTTGTTTGAACTGGAATGATACCGTTCATTAATTATTTCATAAAATTGTCTTAATTGCAGCTTTGCAGAACAACTCAATGTTGACAGGTAGTCATGGTAACTCAGGATAAGTTCAAACAGCTCAATGTTGGCAGGTAGTAGGCTTGGGCGGTAATACAGTATTACTGTTTACCGCGGTGTCATGAAAGAGCAACGGTATCAGTTTCAATACCGTTTTTAAAAAAAATGCAAAGAACTTATATAGAAGATAAAGATTAAATATCAAATAGAATTTATTTATTGACGAAACATGATTAAATGTGCAGCAACAGCTGTTTAAGTGAGTGCTGGCTGCAAAAAAAAGAATATTGTATACCGCGGTAAAAAAGGAAGGCGGTGTACTGGCATCAAAATTTGGATACCGCTCAAGCCTAGCAGGTAGTCATGGTAACTCAGGATAAATTGGAAAGCTGCGTAGAATTTACAGGAGTGAATGCACAAAGGGCTTTTAAAAACAACTAAAGTGGGTCTAATATTCTAAAAATAAAATAAAAACCCATAGATATTGACCAGCAGGTGTCCTCAGTGAGTAATGTTTATAACGTATAGGTGAGTAATAATAATAATAATAATAATAAAAATAGGCTTTCACTATATATGTAGCTTATATTACAGTGCGCCATGTGCTGACATGCGTGTGGTTGTGAGGGCCCATTCAACGCTGCTTGCAGCTTTAATTTTGATTGTAGTTTTGAAGCAGCAGTTCGACAGTAACACACTTTTGCAGAAGAGAGAGCAGCGGAGAAAGAAGATAGACGTCCGTACTTTGGTCAATCAAAGCCAGCGGTTAATTCAACAGCTGTTTTACCTCCACTATTCAGGACATTGAGTGAAAAAATGAACTTTATAATGATCAGCGCATCATTAGTGAAGCTCTGCTGCTTCATGCCCCAATGAAGCCTGTTCTGTGTGTGTGTGTGTGTGTGTGTGTGTGTGTGTGTGTGTGTGTGTGTGTGTGTGTGTGTGTGTGTGTGTGTGTGTGTGTGTGTGTGTGTGTGTGTGTGTGTGTGTGTGTGTGTGTGTGTGTGTGTGTGTGTGTGTGTGTGTGTGTGTGTGTGTGTGTGTGTGTGTGTGTGTGTGTGTGTGTGTGTGCGTGCGCCAATATTAAACTGAATCCTGTAAATAGCAATACACACTTCCTCCTATGGGCACTGCAACTAGTTAATAATAATAAAAAAAAATATTGAACTGTGGTTTTTTTCCAGTGGCCCTAATTCTCTTCAGTAAAATCTAGTGGATATCACTACCCTTATTTATCACAGCAGCTCTGTGGATGACTACTTATGCATGGCCAAGTGTGTACAGATCTTTTTCCAAGTCCCACATCTTTGTCTTTACATCAAAGGTACGACTCTGTAGGATTACAGTCAATTCTGTCTTTCTAGTGTAAATAGAAGCATGACGACGACAATAAAGATGTACTGTTTAGTTGTTTTTTTTTTTTGTTTTGTTTTTTTAATCCTGACAAGGTAAACTGTTGCACACAGGAGTGCACAGCTTCATAACTAATGTTGTTGACGCTCTATTGGAGTTAATGCAAACTGGTTTTTTCAAATCGGTAAATAATTACCAATTATTTATTTACTTATTTTTTATTTTCACGATGTATCAATGAGGAACTCTTGATGCTGATAGGTATTTCACAGCTAGAGCGTTTCATTAATTATAGTGTTTATTAACTTACTGTATGTAGCTGTACTTCCCTGTATTTATTTTTTAAAGTAGAAATATGGTAATGATATTTAAAATAATGATATAACTCCTCAGATGTTCTTGAATGCCTGTAAAAACAGCTCATGCCTGCTTCAATGTAATGAGTGCCTGTGGTTATATTTGCTCCTGGTCTATCATGTATTTATTCCTGTAATATTGTTCTTTACATTGTAAATACATCTACCCAACCTTAAAAATAAACTGACAGAAACAGTTTGATGTCTTATCTTGTAATTTCACAATTTTTTTGTCCATCACCAACAAAACAAGTACTGTTTTTGCAGACACAGTAAAAGAAAATGGAGGCAGATTTGTATCTTTATTGTTAAATTAAAAAAAAATTGCTTCAATTAAAAAAAAAAATTAAAAAAAAAGAAGCTGCATAAGGGTAAAACAGAACTCATACAGTACCAGGGAAAGGATTAAAACAAACACATAGAATAACTTTTTTTTTTTAGAAAAAATAACAGATTTTAAAAAGCATAAATACTGCTCCTAATGTTTGAATTTGAATTTTGAATTCATTTTGGCGTTCTTCATAGAAAAAAAACCCCAGAACAAACACTCAATTGTCCAACTGTCAGCCGAAAGGGTGTAGGTTGAAAAATAACTAGGAAACTAATTTTACTATTTTTACAATACACATTCAATATATTATTATATATATATATATATCCATGCACATCAAGCATATATGAATTTATGTCGTACACACACACACATCTATATATGTACATAATTATTATTTTATCATTTAATACACTACTACACAAATGTAATCAATATAATTTTAAATAAAACTAAATATAGAGTGGCAGTATGTCAATTATTAATATACTCTATCACAATATATACCTTTTATGTTTATTGAGTAAATATTAATATATTTTATACCATTATATACATATTCTGTATTATTGCTGTCCTAGGTAAAATTGTTGTTCTTTCTTATACTTACTCGTGATATATGACATGAAAAGCTTTTTAAAATGGTTTATATTGCTGCTTTGTTTTATTTAATCCTTTAAGATGTTCCATAATTTAACCCCTGCTCTTGTTATTCTTTCATTCTTGTTGTTCTGGCGTGTTGCATCTTGAAATGTAGTCTTCCTCTTGAATTATATTCCCCTTCTCTCTCTAAAAATCATTTCTGCACCATTTTGGAAGTGCACCATGGCTTGCTCTATATATCATTTGGACAGTTTTGAATAGTATGTTAATGTTTCATTTATTCAGACAACTGTTGCTTCGGAAAGAGGTGTCTGCTCATCGCTTTGATGTTTCCTTTGACGTATCCTTTGATGTTTCCTTGAACGTTTTCTTTACTTTCGTGTCATAATTTCAGCAACATTCTTTTTGTATTCTTTTTTTTAATAGTATGTCAAGGTTTCATTTATTCAGACAACTGTTCCTTAGTGCCTTCACAAGTGTCTTCTAAAAGAAGACAAAAAGGATCTCGCTGGAAGCGGACAATTTTTGAGTTGGATGAGATCTGCGAGTTTTGAATCTGGTGTCCGATGTGGAGGAAACTGAACAGTAACCAGAGATTGTCCTCACAGTGTGACATTTTCTACTGCAACATCTTTCAGATCATGATCTGAACTCTTCCAAAACTGCTGACTTTAGAGAATCAAACGTTTCAGCCGCACATCTGTTCTCTGTCTGACTGTCCACTCACACATCACAGCTGCCTGAATACAGTCACACTCACTACACCTGACAGGTTTTTAGTCGTCTCTTCAAGCACCAAAAGTGAATTCCTCTCTTTTACCTGCTTATCATCGTCTTCATCATCAGAACATGACTTATCCTGACTGTGATTAGCAACCACAGCTCAGCTCTGCCGTGTACAGGTGTGTGATTGAGAGCTTTTCACGCCCTCTCTGCATGAAAACCCCTGACTGTGTGACTATGTATGGAGGTGTGAGTTTGCCACATAAAGACTGAAGTCATAGAAGTCAACGCACATCGTATTATATCCCAAATATTCACACACACATGCACAAACTTGTACACGGGTCTTCTCGTGAGTTTCTTTCCGTCTGTTTTCAACCTCAGCTGCACAGTCACACTTTCAGTCGTGATTAACACATTAACACACGTCAGAGCGTGTTGTTTGTGTGGTTTTGGAGGGTGAAGTATGATCACAGCAGTATGTTTGTGTACATGCAGATCATTGCACAGTGAGTGAGTGCCTCGCATCCTGAGTTAGGAAAAACAGGCCCTAAGGTAGTTACCCAACATGCATAGTTTCACAGCTCCCACCCAGATGGAGTGTTTACTGTCCAAACAATGAGGCAACGCTCAGTGACCAGCCACATTTATTTCACCTTGGAGAGGGTGTACCTGCTTATCAGTGTAGACATACAGTGTAAAGTCCTTAGTCTGTTTTTTTACAGCGTTAAACATAAACCTAATATTATTCTCATCAGGAAATAAATTCTCGTACTTTACCAATTGGTTTTTTGTTTTTATAAACCTGGTAAATAGTTCGTTTTTTCCTAGATATGTTTTTTTTTACATTTATTCCTTTAAAGGCAGGCATACACTGTGCGATTTTTGGCCCATTTTGAGCCGATTTTCGACTCGTGCGACTATTTTTTGGGATCGTGCGAGTCTCTGCTAGGTCGTGCATCGTGTAGTATACACGGGGTCACGAGAAGCGATTAGCACCTCACGACCAGCTCTCGATCAGCAATCGCAGGTCGTGAGGGTATCGCACAACTGAAGCAGTGCGACGGACCGGCTTACCGTAAACGCTCACACTGCGCATGCGTGAACATCGTAGGACCGCTGTAAAATTGACGGACTGTCGTGCCCACTTCTGTCTAGCCAGCTCCTGGTCCATCACATCACCACCTTTTCTTTTGTAAAGCTCTTGTCTCTCCACTTCTGGGTTTTTCTTCTTCGTCCGTTTTAATGTTTACGCTTCAGGGTTCTTCTTCTTCTAATTTGTACATTGCATTTACGGAAACAAGACCCCGACGTGTCGTGTATGAGCGTACAGTGTGAGCAGTCAGATTGTGTCAGAGAGTCGGTCCGTACAGTGTGAGAACATGCATCGTGAGCTGCGCACATTGGGGCTCTGCGTCTGAGTCGCACAGTTTGAGCTGGAGCTGAGTGCAACGGTTGAAAAAATCGCACAGTGTATCCCAGTCTTAAATTGGTGCTTGGTGGTAAAACCAAAAATTTATAACATCTGCAAAAGTTTCCAGTGACACCAGAAAGAGTTACTACTACTACTTTTAAATGTTCTTATTGATTTTAAACAATTGAATGTTTTATCATGTAAAGCACATTGAGTTGCCTTGAGTATGAAATGCGCTATACAAATAAATTTGCCTTGCCTTGCCTTGCTAATCTGCAAACTCGCTCCATGTAACAACAAAGATGCTACATTTGCAACGACACTGCATGTCTCTACTTCACCTCCAGGGGCCTCATTTAGAAAAGTGTGCCTAGGTAAGCACACTTCAGCTGGCATACGATAAAAACCAGGAAGTGCGTTCAATTTTTTTTTTTTACGATTTATAAACAAGGGCGCACGTACGTCCCACGCCTTTTTCCGTTTATAAATCACAATCAACTCGAAAGTTGTCGCACGTGAGGAAACACCTCTCGCTGGCCCTTATCCTCTCCCTCCGCCATTGCCTAATGCCGTTATTCCAAAGTGTTTTTACATCATATTTACATCAATTGTAATGTATCATTAAGGGTATGGGGGGAGTGGGAGGTGGCAGATTTAAAAAAAAAAAAAAATCCTCTTGATCTACTACACACAATATTCTTGTGGTTTGTTTTTACTTTTATATTCTTATTGAATTTAAAGACCTAGAACAAGTATGTAAATTGGTCCAGAGTTAAAGTGAAGTTAAAGCAAGGTTATTTTTCCAACTGTAAATTTTTGGGTCTATTTTTCCATTTCCAAAAATATTGTATGTATGTTAATGCAAGCTCATTATCGGCGAACGCAGTGCTTCTCAAAGTGTGTGGAGGTATGACAGGTGGGGCGTGACAAACAGGAGGACACTTTCAATTTGATGCCAATCTTCTTAAAGGTGCAGTTCACAACTCTCAGATCCCTCTCTCCCTGCTGCTCTCTTGCCCTGCCTCCAAACTTTCCAAAGTCCCTCCCTCAGAGGAGCTAGCAAGCTAACGTTAGCTCGACAGCAAAATCACAGTAATATAACATGCTCTGTTAAAAGCATATTACCGCGCTAGCTCCGGGGAAGGGGTGGGGCCTGTGAGCAACAGCAGTCAGACAGCCCATCAAACACAATTCTGGCTCTGATTTGTTCTTTTTGCTCGGTCACAGTGCATTCTGGCAATCTGCCAAAGGCTGCAGGAGCAGCGGGGGGGGGGTTTTCACACAAACTACTAGTTTCATGTAAATCTGTCCTTACATAGTGACAGCTTTAGCAAATATGACAAAAAGTCACTTTCATAAGAGTTGCGGACTGCACCTTTAAATGCCTTTCTTATTGACAATAAAGATCATTCACACAAAACAAAACGCCTACACACAATTAAATCAATAAGAAGAAGCCTTAAAATTTAGCAGAAATGACAAGGGCATTTAAATTATTAAAGTGCATTAGATATGTGACTGGGAACAAAATGTAATGTGGAACTAAAGTGCAAAAATATTGATTTACGTCGGCATATGAAGTGGAATGGAACAACAAACAAACTTGACATAAAAAATAAATTTCCTTTTTTGTTTTCTTAAGCTTTTTGGCACAGATTGCAAACAATGTTTCGTTATTTCCTGTATTTTTGACTACCACACTTTTAAATTAGTTTTTCATGCAGGAGATTATTTTAAGTAAGTTTTTGATTTCATTAAAAAAAAACATGTTAATTGTTCCCTGTTAGTTGATTAAGTTTGAAAATGTGTTCTTTGTAGGGATTATTTGGGGGGGGGGGGGGGGCAATGGGCACAGGAGGAGCTTGAAAGTTCACCTTTGTTCAAAGTGGGGAATACACAAAAAAGTTTAAGAACCACTGGTCTATCATATCGTATCATAAACTCCGTGTATCGTCTCACCTCTATGAACCATCAAACAAACTGTGATTTCCACCAATCTGTAATTTAACTTTTACTGTTTTCACTTTTAACTTCTTACTGGTTTTTGCTTGTTTCGTTGCGACTTCCAGTATCAAGATATGTGGCTTTGTGAAGTTTGCAGGTTCTTCTCATGCTTAAGAGAATTTTCTCCAGGTACTCTGGGTCTTTTATAGCTCACGTGTGTGTGTGTGTGTGTGTGTGTGTGTGTCCTTGGTGACGACAGACGTGCAGCAGGTTGGGGTTGGGGTTGGGCTGCTGTGTGACGCTGTGTGTTTAGTGGAGTTACAGTATGTAGAGCTCTGTTCTCACTCACTCTCTCACTCATTCATTCATTCATTCACTCTGCCAGAGGGAGCCAAGCATCTACTGGGAGCTCGGTAAGATCTGGAGCTTCTCATACTTTTCTACATCCTGTGTGTGTGTGTGTGTGTGTGTGTGTGTGTTAGTTCCACTTCTGTAATGCATTTCTGATCTGGTATCCATTTAAATGACTCAAGGTTTGGTCTGTTTTTTTTGCTCGCCGTGTTCATAGTTTGTTCATTTTTCTTTAAGTTCATTATTCCAGGTAATTTATAAGTAGTAGTGAAGAAGGTCCTGAATCTGGCACACTTGTTCTTCTATGAGTAGAGGACTTGACTGCACTCAGGAAACATATGTGAATATAGGATGTATTTATTTATTTATTTTATTAAAATGATTTAGTTCAGATGATATAAAAGTTTAGTGGCTTTGACCAATGAGAGGTTATCGCTTCTCAAAAGCCACTCAACTTGATTTGATTGGTATTTTCTACTGTAATGTGTACACTTGTATTTAATCCTTATGTAATTAAGTTTTTTACTTAGTTATGTATGTTTTCTTTCTTTCTTTCTGTGACATAAGTAATTTCCCCCTGTAATGAATAAAGTATTACTGATTCTGATTCTGTATCACCGAGATCAAATTATAGAAAACAAATCATTTACTGACAATCTATAAACACTGAGTTATCTGTTTGTCCAAATGAATTTAAAGTGTTATTTTATCATGCTTCAGGGCTTCTATAAGATTACAGAAAGTTGTAGATTATACATGGGCGATATGACCGTGCTTTAAGCCACTCATTTTGTCTGGCTGGAGTTTTTCCTTCTTCTTACATAACTGAAAAATGACTGAGTAAAAAAAGATGTTGCTTAAGATGTTTTCCTAATCACTGTGACATCTTTAATCTGAGGAATTTAAATCCAACTCCTCACGTGTTTTTTAAGCACACAGCATACGTATCTGGTCTCACCCTTGTTGTTATTGTTTTTGTCACACTCACGGTAAATCAATCTGTAGTCACTGTGTTCTGTCCCTGCTGCTTAACTCTGTTTGTATTTGGCTACAGGAACATTGTGTCCAGCAGTAGATAACAGTGACTCTGACTCCTACCCTGATAATTACATCTGCATTTGTCGGTGAGGACGAAAGATGTTTTCTATTCAATAACATCTAAGGTCATGCATAAGGGACATGTATGGCATAATAAATACCAGCCATAGTAGTAGATCTTAGTGTTGTAGTACTTAAGACCAGATTCTAAAGGTCTTGTCTCAGCCTCGGAGTGCCCGAACTCTGTTATTTTTTTTTTTTTTTTTTTGTCAAGACCAGCACTAATTTCTGCTATTCTTCATCTCTAGTAATGTGATAATGAGGAGAAGAATTTGGTAAATCGCTAAATATTTTCGATTCATGCGTTACCGTTTTTTTTGTCTGTCAAATGTATTTTGACGAAACTAAAACTAAAGAGAGAATGTTCTTTAACTGTTCAACCTTGTCATGGTTTTTTTATTTTTATTTTTATTTATTTATTATTTTTATTTTATTTTGTTTATTTTTTGTCATGGTTTTTTAAATAGATGTTTATGGCCTCGGTCTTGAGTTGTCTCGGTCTTGGTCTTGGTCTTGACTTGGTCTCGACTCCCAAAAGTCTTGGGCAAGTCTTGGTCTTGGATAAATGTCACGAGCACATCTTGACAAGGTTGCTCAGGGTTTAAAATGTGATGCAGTCTTTTATGTCAGATTATGTTCCATAGGAAGCTTTTGTGATTTTGTAACGTGAGAATGAAGAATAATTGGCATTAATCTCTCTCACCCATCTTCTCAGAGGGAACCAAAAAAGAGAAGAGCATACTTGTGGCAACTCAATAAAGCAAAAAAGAAAATGACAATCGGCCGCAACTCCAGGAAGAGCTCGGTACGAAGTTCCATCCGGGCTCCAAAATTTCTGGACAAATCTAGCGGCTTCTACGGTCGCCTGGATGAGCCGGAGTGTGCCAGGGAGGACGGGCGAAAGAATGGAGGAGAAAGTGTGGACAACAAGGAGAACGTAACCAACGCATCTTCAACTGTGGCCAACAATTCCAAGGCTGAGGAACGAGAAGAAGTTGAGATGTTTGTGTTCAATGAAGGCATGATGGAAGATGACGGCGAGACTCTCCTGCACAGGAAGCCTAGCCGGCTCAGCAGCAGGTGGAGGAGAAGCTCCAGGAGGAAGCAGAAGGAGGAAGAGGATGGTGTGATGGTGAAGATTCAGGTGGAGACTGTGAAGAGTTTGGGGGACGAATGTGAGAAGGTACAGCAAGTAGGAAAGGAGCCTCAGGTTGTCCACTTTCATGTTCGGGAGGAGGAAGACGACCAAGTTCTGATCAGAGACAAGAAGCGAGTACGAGATGAGGAAGGAGAGGAGGAGAGGAGGGCCACGAGGGAGCAGGAGGAGGGCATGAAGATGGCAAAGAGGAAGAATTACAAAAAGGTGAGGAAAACAGTTGCCTTAGTTCAGTGGTTCTCAACCTTTTTGGCCAGGGACCCCCATAATAAAGGTTCCAGCAATCGGGGACCACCACTGTATCTGAAGGTGGTTGAACACAGACATGAACATTGAAGAACAGTCATGTGGAGACAGGGTCATCTATAAGGGGGAATAAAGGGGAGAGATTTTGGGGCTCATCCATAAAGTCAGTAAAATGATGGTCCATTGTTCTATGTGTTCTGTGTGATAAACACATTAATTTATTGATCTGATTAATATCCTTTGTTATCCAGGAAGTGTATAATTATTTGCACCATAGTATATAGTCATCTTAAAGATGTAAATTCTTGTTTTAAACAGAAATAAAATGGATTAAAAGTTGCAAAAAATGGTGGAAAAGGTGGTGAAATGGGAAAAAGTGGCAAAAGGGGCTCAAAGTAAAAGTGTCAATACTGGAACAATTAGTTTAAACTGACAAATAATGGGCATGACAAATCATGAATGTTGTTAAATTGGCAAAGAAATAAGCATGAAATATGGTAAAAAAGAGGTTAAAAGTTACAATAATGGGTCAACATATGCAACATTAGGAGGGAAAAGTGGGAATAGTTTAAAAGTGGCAAATATGTCTTGAAAAGTTGAAAAGATGTGCAGAAAGGCATTGGAATTTAATGGAGAAGTGGCAGAAATGCATTAAAAGGAGCAAAAATATGGCAAGAAAAAGTGAAGAAAAAAGGTTCAAATATGGCAAGTTTGGTGTCGATGCAGAAAAAGGGAAAGAATAAGCAAAAATATGCTCAAATTGTTAAAAAAAATATTCTTAGTTTCTTGAAGGTATCTGGCGACCCCAAGGTTGAGAACCCCTGGCTTGGTTTATCGATAACTTCTTGTATTTATATAAATTCCACACTGATCCTCACCTGGTTAAACTTTAAAGCCCTGGCGGTTACGTAACCACCGCTCCATTTGCTCAACAAAGGGCTAAAGTCCTTCCTCCAGTAATGCACACCATGGTGATTAGTTACCATGGAAACTATCACATCACCTAAATGGACTTCCACTTTAGCCAAGGTCCAGAGGGCACCGGTGCGTGTCAGCAGCACATTGAGCATTTTCCTCCACGTCACAATGAATGAATGAGCTGGAAGAAAAAATAATCTGGGACGGACTTCTTTTTTTTCCCAGCCTGTTCCTTCAGATGAATCATGTGCTGTAAAGATCAGCTGCTCTCTCTCTCTCTCTCTCTCTCTCTCTCTCTCTCATGTACGTGACATTCTCCAGCCTTTCATATCATGTCCTTTGATCAGCGAAGCGACATAGCACACACCATGAAAACATTCCACTGATGTTAATCAGTGCTGCAGGGACATTTCACATTTTCATCCACAACTCCTTTAGAGTCACTCCATACATCCTGTACCTGCTGCTTAGCACAGTATATAATAATAGATCATTATAGAATTAGTGATTTCCAGTTGGAATTCAGTTAATGAATCTGTCACCTCTGTGTTTATGCATTTTTTCAGTCTTTTTAAATAATATTTTATTTTTTTTAAATCCAAGCATAAGAAAGCACATTAGTGTTGCATTAACAGATCATTCAAAAATAAATAGAAAAAATAACTGATTGATCATGTGAATGTATAATTACATTAAAAAATAAAATTAAAATAAAATAAAAAAAGTAGTGGGATGTTTGATGAAAGTCAGAAAATTAAAAAAAAAAAAAAAAAAATGTAATCTTTCATAAAGGTGTAAACTACGGAAGCGGCCAATTTTGATGGAGAAAATATTTTTGGGCAAATCAAGAATTAAGTTGAAATGTTGAGATTAAAGTTGAAATATAAGGTTGAGATTGAAGTCAAAAATGAGATTAAAGGTGCAGTCCGCAACTCTCAGGTCCCTCTCTCCCCCCTCCCTCCCCGCTGCTCTATTTCCCTGCCTCCAAACTTTCCAAAGTCCCTCCCTCAGAGGAGCTAACAAGCTAACGTTAGTCCGACAGCTACATCACAGTAATATAACATGCTCTGTTAAAAGCATATTACTGCAGCGCTTCTCTCTCTCTATGTGCACACACCTCAGCAGCAGCAGCAACAACACAGTGTCACTTACAGCAGCCCACACAGAGGCTGCTGCGCACACAAACAACACATGCACTACAGTGTTCTAGTGTAACAATTACAATTAAAACATAATGTAAGCAGCAGTAAACACCTTTCAAGCAGAAAAGTCACCAATTCCATCTTCTACTCCTCCAGGCCATACACTGTAAAAAAGATGGCGCTCTAGCTTCGGGAAAGGGGTGGGGCCTGTGAGCAACAGCTGTCAGACAGTCCATCAAACACAATCCTGGCTCTGATTGGTTCTTTTTGCTCCGTCCCGGTGCATTCTGGCAATCTGCCAAAGGCAGCAGGAGCAGCAGGGGGGACTCAATGAGTCTGTTTTTTACACAAACTACTTGTTTGATGTAAATCTGTCCTTACATAGTGACAGCTTTAGCAAATATGGTAAAAAGTCACTTTTATAAGAGTTGCAGACTGCACCTTTAAAGTCAAAATTTTGAAAATGAAATAAAAATACAATATCATGTTAATAGAAAATAAATAAAGAATAAAAATCAGCTGCAACATATGATTTTTGTGAACTTTGGCTCTCAGCGGATTAAAGAATGTTCTAGGTGGTGAAGATATTGGGTAAATTAAAGACCAAAAAGTAAACCTCTTGAGCAGTGAAAACAATGTCTAATTTATAGGAATATAAGGAGCCTTTCCGCAGTTACAATTGTAACTTTGCAGCCATTTTCCTTTGAATTTATTCAGAAGCCGAATACACTGTATAACTGTGCACGTCTTATGTGAGTTCTCCCATCTTTCCCAACAGGCGTTTCGTCGTGGCTGGGAGGCCTTCATCACTAACCTCTACAGTGTCACACTCACACCTTTCACCTCCTCCACACCATCCTCATCATCACCATCATCGCCATCGTCCAAGAAGAAGCTGGAGCACAGCGCGGTGCTGGCTGAGTTTCGGTAGAATTGGAAGAAGACATGGACAATAAAATTAAACAGTTTTATTATTTAAACACTTCAAGAAATGAACATATGTTTGTGTTTTTCTTCCTCTTTTGTCACTGAACTGTTTACAACCTGATCGCATCACGGCAGGGGTGGACTGGGACAAAAAATCAACACTGGCATCTTCTATCCAGTCCACTACATTATCAGAGGACACCACGTAGAAGCTGTTGTTAAGTCAGTGATGCTCAACATGTGGCTTCTTATGTCTTCATTATAATTATTATTCCCCCAGAAAACCTTAAAAGGAGGAAACTTTTTTACCTATTTTCTTTTTAGGTCATTTTGCAACTTCATTTGTCCCATTTTGGCCCCTTTTCAAAAAGTTCTGACTTTTTTTTTTTTCAGATTATAGCTTCCTTTAGCCAATAAAAAAACCCTTTTTTCCTATTTTTGTCAATTTTTGCAAGTTATTTTGACACTTTTATCCAATTTTTGTCCTTTCTTTAATTTTTTTTGGCCACATTTCATCCAAATAAGATAACTTTTGCCCAATAAATACGACTTGTTTTCTTTTTTCCCTACATTTTGCCTCTTTCTGTTCCACATTTTTTGCCCTTTTTCACTCCTGTTTGCCACATTTGGTGCTTTTTCTCTATTGTTTGCCACATTTTCCCCATTTAAGTGACCCTTTGCCATTATCTCCCACCTGGTTCCTCTTTATTTGCCCATTTTTTGCCCACTCTTTGCCCACTCTTGACTGCTTTTGGCCCATTTTAGTCACTTTTCCCTCTTGTCTTGCCACATTTTTGCCACTTTTGGACCATTTTTGGCCCCCTGCTAACATATCTGCCTCCACTCGCTCATAAAAAACAAACATACTGTAAAACTGTAGAGGACCGGCCCACTTCGGGTTGACGATGGCCAGTCCACCCCTGCATCATGGCCTAACCTTGGTGTTGATTTGAATTTTAAATTGCAAAAGTCTCTGAAACAGACATGAATGTGTTGACTTCTTCTTTTCTTTTCGTTGTTACTGTCAGATTATTACTGCTTTGTCACTGTTTCTGAGCTCGTAGCACTAATGATCTTTGCTTCCTTTGGTTTGGCGCTGTGAGACCGACAATGTGTTGATGTGCAACCAAATGGAAGAGTCGGAGTGAATGGTGATGATCACTGATCAGTGAGTGTGTGTGTGTGTGTGTGTTCTGGTGAAGGTTGTTCATCAACCTGAAGGAACAGGACAGAGGGCGTCTGTGTTTTCTACTGTTAAATTAAAACTAACAACATTTCATTTTAATGTGATTATACTGAAATTAACTGCACCACTAAGCTGCCCTCCACCCTTGGTATCTTTCTTTTATTTATGTTGGGTTTGATTATTTAAAAAGCAGCTGTGTATCGAGGCAAGCGGGCGCAGAAGACGTGACATTTGCCCAAACTGAAGCAATATTTGAAATAAAAAAACAGTGAAATTCAGTTTACTCTGTGTGTGGATGTGCTATAGAGTCATTAACACATGCAAGGCATTCGTATTAACTCCTTACTAGGAAGCGACTCCAAATACCAAGTATTTCAATTTTAAGTGGGCCGCAGATTTTTGGTGGGAAAACGTGCAATTTCAGCATTATTATCCCCAAGTTTGCACTTTACACAATGCATAAATGATACATAAAATAGGTTATGTACGGTGCCGACAATAACCAGGTAATAAGTGACAGATATCAGTCCCTGCAGGGTTTTCTCTTTTAAATTTCATTTATTTTGTGACCAATTTTTATTCAGTAAATATGTCATAAATTAAGGAAAATTTAAGGAAATCATTCCACATTCCAAATGACTGCAATCATTTGATATAAGCACCGGGAAAACTGTGAGCCCCTGCAAGTGTTAAATTTTATTTACACAATGTTTCGTGTTTTCTCTGTCATTTTAACTTTCCCCTGTGGCCCGAATTGGATTCTCCAAAGGGCCAGATTTGACCCCCTGGCCTTGAGTTTGACACTGGTGCCCTATTTGATCAGGGTGAAACTCAGTCGGGTGATAGAGTAACCAACTCTACGTGTGTAAGTCAAATTTCATCATCATCGGTCGATTATGAAATGAAATATGAATTTATTGAATTTTGCCAATGTTAATTGATGAGGATTTTAGTTGTTTTTTTTTTTTTTAAACTGATTCAGAATCAGTATAATGATCCGGATCATCCGCAAAACTTAATCAATTTTTCCTTTATTTTATATCGGATATTTCCTGAAGATTTGGTCAAAATCCGTTTATCAGTTTTTTTAGTTAACGGTTCACAAATAAATAAATACTAAAAATCAATAATAATAATAATAATAATAATAATTGTATTTATGTTATAATTATTATTATTTTTTTATTTAGGAATAAATAAAGTTTTTGTTCCGGAGGTTCTTGGTGGGCCGTGCCGGTGGGAGGAGCGTTCCAGTCGGACATAAAAAGGCGATGCACCGCGTCCATCTTCCGCTTCCTCTTTCTCTCTCTTCGAGGTAAGACCTATTCACACATTTGAGCTACTGTTAGTGCTGCAAACTTAAGCCTTTAATGCGAACTAGGACATATAGACACGTGTTTGAATTTAATGTTTTGCAGAACTGTGTTATTATTCATGTAGATATTAAAGTAGTTTGTTAGCTTTAGCTCCGATGCGTCTTAGACTCAGGGGTTCTAGATGAACACAATCTTCAACCATCCTTCTTTTAAACTTTCCATTTTGGTGAAATTCTCGCTGCAACCTGTTCTACAACACGTGTTCTTGGTGTAGCACTGGATATTTTCTCACACACGTGTTGCTGTCATGGCCGCCAGTAGCATGTCTGCTCTCAGCAGCGTCTCTCAGTGATGATAAACTCACAGACCTGTACTGAATGACTGTGACTGCACCTTTTTATTCTGATGAGAGATGTAAAAGTATTATTATTATTATTAATAGCCATGTTTAGCACTTTGCCTCAGTTGAGCACGTGTGCACGGTTAGCATGCTAACATCTTTGGTGTATTTTATTCTTTTATCAGATGGTGAAATGCCTTAAAATGCCCTGCAAAGGTAAGATCGTGCAGCTGTTTAGTAGTTATTTATAGTTTAGTGTTATGCTACTGTGATGCATACATTGAACTCTCTCACTGAATGAACCTTTTGTGGAAGCTTAAATATTTATATTCTGAGTAGCAGAGTGTTTATTTATAATGCATCTCTGAAGCTATTTTTTTTAAAACTCAAGCTGTTTTCTTTGATTATTTTTCTTTCAGGTATGCAGATGGTGGACCCCACATGAGGTAAATAAAGTGTCCACATTAAATTAGCTTTTAAATTTGATCAGGGGGGTTAAACTGTTTATTTCAGATAAAATTTTATTTTTTAGGTATATTGACTAAAAATGCAACTTGGTTTTAGTAATCAGCACTACTTCAGTTTGTCTAGTTTTAGTCAATAAATGACATTAATATTTTAGTGAACTGACTCATTACAGATGTATTTGACAAAAGCTTAATTCACTTATTAACCTAATATGGGATGATATCAATGATTGTTCCACCTTCCACACAATAAATTGTTTTAATGGGTTACTTTCCAAAAATAAAAATAGTTGTGGTTGGATTCAATAAAATATCAATGTGCTTATTTTGTTTTAGGTTGGTTTATTTATCGTTGTTTAACATCACTTTTAATACAAACAAATGGTTTTTTTTAAAGTGTTACATTAAACATTGTTTCTCTAGAATTAGTGGTTTTTTTCATATACAGGATTTGTGCGTAAGTGACAAATACCAAAGCTCATATTTTATTTGAACTATAATTATATTTGTGAGATAAATAATGGAAAGTTATACTAGACATTTCAGACAACCCCATTTCAATTCCGGGTGACCCCACATCATTTCACAACCCCAATGTTTAACAGTCGGTGCATAATAAATGTAGATTTCCTTGAATCCATCAGTTAATCCTGTAAGTGTTTTAGAAATGATTAAACTACCTGACAAAGCCATAATTTGTCCGTTTATGTCTCGTTACTGAACAGCTTTGTAAGTTCCTTCCTAATTTAAGATTTCATCCAGTTGCTACTTCTAAAGTCTGCACTCACTGCTATGTTAATCTGTCTACATGAACATTTCACTGTGACGCTGGTCCATCTATAACTCCATGTCTGTATGTAGATGGTTCTAATGCTGCAGTGATGATCTAGGAACTCTCTCTTACTGAATCAGCCTTTGAAGAAACTCCTTTACCAGATTCTGAGCAGCATTGTTGAGCATTTTTATTTGTTTTTGTCCTTGAGGAAACCTATTTTTGCTAATGAAACATTTTCTACAACAGGCGTAACCGTCGCTCTGCGATTAACGACAGTGACTGATCCTAACTGGTGAGCATCGATGTTGTAAGCAATTGTGTAGCTTTTATTTTTTTTTGGGTGCAGATATGATGATTATTTAATGACAAGCATATGCCTGAAAATAGTGATGCAACTTTAAATCTGATACCCCGCTATTTATTTTTATTCTAAATCAAAAGCACATCACGTGGCTAACATGGTTTTTTTTTTTTTTTTTTTTCCTCTAGGTGACAGTATGAGAGGCATGAGGAAGTAACTCTGTAAGTATAGAATAATTTTAAGGAGAAGTATAGGCAGGGTTGGGGGTTAATTACTTTTTTAATTACAATTACCCATGTTTGGTTAATATCAGTGACCAGCATTTGTTACGATTTAGTGTCCTTGAAGTCAATTTAAAATACTAGTGAACTTGGCACTTGTGTTGGCTTTCTGTTCACATTTCTTATGAAAACAGGTTCTAAAACAATCTAAAAAAACAAATATTTATCATCTAATTTCTTATCTATTGGTTGCTTTGTTAAGCTTCTAATCAATAAAAATGATCTTACCTTTTTTGTCAGTATACCCCTAGATATCAATTTTGTGTATTAATAAAATGTAGAAGCTTGATGTGAAACATTTATATTTATTGATATTTAAAAAAGACGATGCACATTAATAAACATGCTCAGCTGTAAATGAGCCAAAAGAGGCTCATTTTAATCTGGTGTTGTCAGATTTTTAAAAGGCAACATAAAATATAAAAGGTATTAAATAGCATAACTAATTAATGAAAATGTCATATGTGCAACTATAACGTGGTTACCCAGTTTCGCATTAAGTTATAATGTGAAATTTTTATGACTTACAGGGTGAATTATATAAACTTGTTAAAATGACCCCCAACCCTGGCTGTAGTGGTTTGTTTGAGAGGATGACATGGGTTAGCACCCTTTATACACCTGGACGACTAATGTCTCATGGCAGCTTGTCACCAAAGCCCTGATCAAACATGAGTCACTATCATGTGACCACATGTGGTGGTGATCTAGTCTAACACCTGGTGGTCTCTGCAGGGTCTGTGGGAGTACGTCATGGACTCTTCAGCCTCGGTGAGTTCCCACTATGAACATCAGCAGTGGCAATGATGATGAACTTAGCTCACTTTGATTCAATGTGAAACGACACGAACAACTGAGCCACTGTTAATGTAGCCTAATGAAATATATTAGTCATTAATAGATAAACACTTTTTCTAATGGAAACTGTTTACTTTTCAGGTGTTGTCCTGGGATGCGTTGAAACCTGTTCTCGTGCCGCATTAGAAAAAGGTGACGAGTCCTCCCTGACGCATCTTGTCCGTCAATGACGTCCTGATAATGATGAGATAATTTTGGAATCTCGTTCGTCTGAGCACCTGCTGAGAAATTATCATTATCTGACATCAGTGAATGTTCACGCTTTAATGCAGAGCGCGAGGGAAGATTTGTGCCTTAAACGTTGGTTTTTGTGTTTCAGGCGACTGCAGTAGTGAGACGTTTCACTAAAGGATGAAATCTGTCATGGAGGTGAGTGAACTTTTACGTTACACCAGTACGGTGTACATTTTAGGACAAAGCTTTTCACTGGTCTCACCCCCGGGACCCACATTATGCCACAGCTATTAAATCACAACCCATGTGGAACATGAATTTCAAAGCATGTCTGTCTAAAGATAAGTTTCTTTCAAAATAAAAGACAAGTTCAACATGACATTAAGTATGTGTTTGAACCCCATCAAGGTCAGGTCTAAAGCTTCAAAATACAGGTCATCAGACTTATAACAGCCTCTGGCCATAAAATGTGAGATGGTTTTTTATTTTGAAAGTACAAGAAGTAGTACATTTACTACAAAGTAAAATGAAAAACAGTTTCACCTTTTTTTTTTTTTTAAAGTTGAGATAATGTATTTTAATAAATACAGTTAAACTAATGTATTAAGCACTAATATCTTCAAATTTGACAAATGACCACTTTCAATTGACTTATATCCTAAGCTGTACATATTGACGTGTGTATTTCCAGTTTCTTCAAAGTTCATCTTGTCGTGTTTTACGTCCCTAGGCAGTTGAATCCAATGACTTTTATTTTGAAGTCTGATGCTGTGTCATTTAAAGAGCATTTCGTCTGACCAATGACGGGAGGTTTTCCCGACGACTCTGAGACCAGATCGTGTCCTAAAACGTACAGCAGGCTTTTAATCAGCCACTGCGCAATCATTAGTTTCCTTTATGATGACTCCCGCAAACGTCTTATGCTTCGTGTCAACGCCAGAACCTGAAAAGGTGAACCCACTGGTGTTGCCTTGGCAACAAGAGGATAACTTGTTGGGGTTACCAACTGTCTGAATGGAAAGAGTGGAGTTTATTTTAGATGAAAGTTTAGCTTTATGCTATATACTTCAGATGGTTAACAGTGTATCTCTTGTTCTAGGATGGATCTGATCCATGGTGTGACTAAAAATACAATGTAGGTAAGTTTAAAAAAACAAAAAATTAAGTTCCCCTTGCCATTAATGTTACATTGATGACTGTCCAATACCGCCCCAGTCAGAAAATTCATGACTGATTGGTATCCCCCTCTGACGACATCTCAGAACCTTTTTAGAACGTGTATCCTTGGGATATTTTCTAAGCCACCTTTTTATTTTTGTTACAGTGTGACATCACTGCCTCTGATTGGTGAGTATTTAATCTGTAACTGAAACATGTGCATAGTATATAAATGCTGTGATGAGTTTCTTATTACCGCCCCAGTCTGAAAATTCATGACTGATTGGTACCCCTCTGATAAATACCTATGAAAACATTCAGTTCTTTTTTCCATCAATCTGAACTAACAGTCTCGTTTTCTTACAGGAGCTGAAACATTGTAGTGACATCACAACCTCTTGAGCTGGTCTAACGGTATGTATATCAGTGACTTCACTGGGAGCGGTGTTAATGGGGTATATTGACACGCACTGGGAGATGATGACTGTTTGTTCTAGTCGGAGATTTGTCTCCTGCCTTGGCCGCTCTTTTATTGGCTCGGTGAGACACTGAGAACCCTGCTGCTATGTCTAACACAGGTGTAAGGTGATCTTCTGAAGCTTTATGAAGGACTGGCCAACGTAATGACTTGTGTTCCACTACTGATCCACTTTATAACAATAATGCACAAGGTTCTTCGCTGTTTTTATGTAACTTGTTTTAATTTTCACCTTCAGGGAACGATGGGATTAAACTACAACTCTTTGTGTTGGTGAGTATTTGTGCAGTGTTTGATGTTAGCTTCTATATTTTTAGACGTGATGAGTGTATTATTACCGCCCCAGTCTGAAGATTCATGACTGATTGGTACCCCTCTGATCTTAAAAAGCTGATTAAAAAATAAATTTAATGTAAGAATGTAATGTTTTAAGATGTTGTTTTTTCTTTTACAGTTTAAAAACATCAATCGCTGATCCAGCAAATTGATCTGCTTATTATGGTGATTGTGTCTAAGTTCTAGAAGTTTCTTTGTCATTTTTGTCTTTCTTTTCACATTGAGTAAACAAAATAAAATATGTTCAATGAAAAGCCAGTGGGTTGAATTTTTTTTTTTTTTTTTAATCTTAACCTGTTCTTACATGGAAGTAAAAATAAGGTCTTGTCAATAAAATTCTAAGATAAATGTTTCCAAAGAGTTAAGTCTCACCTTTCAAATTAAGACATTTATCTTTTAATGCATCAACAACATGGGAAAATTACCTATCAGAAGATTTTTCTTAAAATTTTATTGTATATATTCATATTTCCCTGGAATTTTGATTGTTTACTTTAGGGGCAACCAGTTGCACATCTGCACTAAAAAAAAAAACCTTTATGTAATGTGGCCTCTCCCCTGTTATGTTGACTGTGAAGTTTGTATTAAATTTAAATGGAAAAGTCTTGAAATGGTGACCCAAGCTGTTAAAACCCTGTGCAAATTGTACAGTGATTAAATTCATAAAACTATTTCTAATATTTAATATGCTAAATCTGAAGTGTAAATGACCATAGTTTAAGTGAAGAACATGTTGGTACTTAAATCCTTCCAGAAGTGAAAGTACAGATTAAAGAACAGTAAATACTAGCAGTCTGTTTATTTGAAAGAACTACTAATGACCATCTGAAACCATGAAAAGCAAACAATGCTGCTTAATGTAAGGTGACCACAAATGGTTAATCCAGATATTTTCAAAGCCTTAACATACTGCCATGCACTTATTCCTATTAATGTTGATTTAGCACAGATTAAATATATACGAATAAAATGTTAAGGAATATCTTAAAAGCAGTGAAAAACACTTAAACTGGTTTCTATATTTGGTTCAGTGGACAGTTAAGGAATGAAGGCAAAGTAGCACACACCATTTCTTTTATTTAAATAACCAATTCACACAGGGCGATCTAATGTCGTTCTGTGTGTTTGGAGCCTCAGTCGCAAGAGAAAATCCTGGCTGAGATGTCATCCAGGATCCAGTCCACACCCACTAGCAGGTTCTCTCCCGTCACTGCACTGCAGCCAACGATGCTCCAGTGATGACTCTTGATCTCATCCAGGGCCAACGCCTGCACGCACATGAAATGATGCTCATGCACAACTGAAAATCCCCCCAGAACATTTCCTTTTTTTTTTGTTTTTGCATCTCACCTCTTGTATAGCTTCTTTCGTCAGCGCTCCAGGTAAATCCTGTTTATTGGCAAAAACCAGCAGCGTGGCTCCAGCCAGTCTCTGCACAAACAGGAAGAAAACGATGTAGAAACTGTCCGCGCACAAGTGTTAATGTTTATGGCGGCTGTTGGCGTGGTTCTCTGTACCTCCTCCAGCAGCAGTGAGTTCAGCTCCTGTCGACAGTCCTCCAGTCTGAGTCTGTCTGCACTGTCCACCACCCACACCAGCCCGTCTGTGCTCTCAAAGTAGTTCCTCCAGTACGAGCGCAGAGACTTCTGACCGCCTACATCCCAAATGTTCAGTTTATATCTGCAAGAGTCCAAACACAACCTACTAGTGACATCATGGATGATATTCCTGCTCTTCACCTTTTGTATAGTAAATGAGGATGTGTAGACGCTTGCTCATTCTATAATCTTTACAAAACTCCACATTTTTGGCACTCAATTAACAAACATTTCCACATTTGGTACAGTAATTACGTGCCTAAAAAACAACAGGATAAAGGATAAACCAAAAAAAAGTCAACAACAGTGGCAATGATAGTAATAGAATAGTAGCAACAGTAGTGTTTAACAAATAGTCATGCAGCGCAATAGATATGATACCCATTAAATAAAACAAAACTTATCACGAATGCATATATATATAGACAAACATATACACATGTCAGGGCTAATTGATTTTGGCTAAAAAACTAATATTTCGATTTTCAATTATTTTTTTCCCTCTCCAATGCATTTAAAAATGACTGCAGACATCAGACATATTGTCAAAAGTGCAACTTTATTGTTGTGATTGTCCTCAAGAGTTAAAATGCATAGAATAATCACAAAATAAAGATTTATTGTCAAAAGTGCAGCTCACATCACGCTACGGTAACTCAAATTTTTAAACTCAAACTTGTTTTTAGCTACAAATTCGATAAATCGATTTTGTTCCCAGCCCTAATACACGTATAAATAAAGTGAACAAAATGTACAAAACAAATACACAGAATTAAAATCAAACACACAACATACAAATATTTAAAATTAAAATAAGAAGAAAATGTATGTAATTTAAAATATATATCTGATCAAATAATTAATTGTAATTCAAGTATCACAGATGTAGCTGCATTAAATGTAGGAAATATAAACATCTGAATTTGTGTAGGAAATCTCCACACGTGTTTTCAACAGACAGGCTAACATGTTCGGGTGTGTATTGCAGTGTTTACCCTCGATGTTCCAGCGTTTGAATGTTGAAGCCCAAAGTGGGAGAAATGGTGCTCACGTCTTCCCCATTAAACTTTTTCACTATTGTAGTTTTCCCAGCGTTATCCAGGCCCCTGAACGCAGCACATCAAAGAAAAACCGACCACCACACGTGACACAGCACAAATGAACTACAAACACAGGTGGCACTTATTATATATTATTATTCCTGACAAATATTAGCGTTTTATCACATTAACATTGCTTTGAATCAGGCTAACACTGAGTTAAAAGGATACAAGATGAGCAGCCTAATCTCCCGCTCCTTCTGCTTCATCTGTTTCAGAATGGTAAGTAAACCCATCACGACACCGTCAGGCTCTGCTTTAGTATAAATAAATATCCACACTTGTAGTTGTCAACGTGTGTTTCTAAGATATCTAACGTCCATTAACTGCAATTAAAGGCAAAAGACGCATTCCATCTGAGGGGAAATACGTAATGCAGGAAGAAGCCACATTCCGAATTTCCGCAGTAAGAACAGCGCTGATTGGACACGATGAGTAAGACGACTGTTGATTGGCTGGTTACTAGCGTTGCTAATCAGTGATTGGCTGTAGCTCATTTAAAGGTGTGGCTAGTGCATGGCGTGGAAAGAACTCACAGCGCTTCCGTGTGGCCGACATGAGAGCGACATGGAAAATGCAGATAGGCCTAAAAATGTTCTTTTTCTAAGGCTGTAGATTTGTGTCTTTATTATTCAATAAAAAAATTAAAAAAAAATCACTTTAATAAAAAAACAACCTTTTCAATCAAAAATGTTTTACTCCACTCAAAAATAAATATTTTTAATCACAGAAAAAAAGGGTTAAAACAAAAATAGACGCTTTTTTTTTTCTTGAATTGAAAATATTCTTTTGATTGACATTTTTTTCTTTGATTGCCATTTTTTTTAAAACTTTTTTTTAAAAATTGAATAATAAGGACACAAATGTACTACACATAATATGACCCAAATACAAAAAAGATGACTTCAATCAAAAAATAAATAATTTTAATCAAAGAAAAAAAAAAATTCAATTAAGAAAAAAAAAAACTTTTGAAATGCAATTATTTGGGCCTCAAATTTTTTTTTTTTTGCATATGTAAACTTTTTTTCTTTGCTTGAAAATATTTCTTTTTTGATTAAAAAAAAAATGTTTTTGATTGAAAATGTGTTTTTTAAATTAAAGTTACTTTTTAAAGATTTAATAGTTAAGACACAAATCTACCTCCATACATCTGTGACACTTGAATTACAATTATTTGATCAGAAATAAAGATTATAGAACAAGCAAGGATCTACAAAATCAATTAATCAAAGAAAAAAAAGTCTTCAAGTGCAATTATTTTAACACTTTTTCTTTGCTTGAAAACATGTATTAAACTTTTTTTAATTGAATTTTTTTTTTTTTTTTCAGATTGAATAATAAAGACACAAATCTACCTCCATGTTTTTCGAGTAACATAAATACATACATACACTCAAATTGATAAAGAATTCAAAACCAACTAATGTTAACAATGCCAAAAAGGAATGAAAGAAAGGTGGAAAAAAGAGTTGCTAAAAAAAGTACTGCCTGCTAAAATGTTAATGATTTGGCAATGTTTCTTCTTCCTCAGTTGCATAAACCATCCTCCTCCTAAATTTCTTGGAATACACACAGTAGAACTTCCCTACATGTTTGGAAACATGTTTATTTATAAGGTCAGGAGTGCAAACAGGTTTCCTGCCCTGAGGCACGTTCACAGATAATCGGAAATGACTTATATTCACACATGTGTCTCACAGATATGTCAGCTACTATGCGTGATAACAGCGAAAACACTTCTAGAAATGCTTGAATTTTATTTTATTGACTTTTTTCTCTCCGGGTAAAAAAAAAAAAAAAATCAGTCCAATGTGAAAATAACTGACGGCCCCTGAAGGCAGCACAGCCCCCTTCTCTTTGACCTGAAATGAGCGCTTTAAAATAAAGAGAAAGTGAAAGAAGCTGAGCAGTGTTGCGTCATCAGCGCAGGATGGAGACTCGGTGTGTTGGTGTGGGTGTCCTGGGTCCTGCTGCAGACGGATAGTCCACATGAGACATGTCCCCTCTCTGTATGGAGACCGTGACAGAGTCTCCAGTGAACGGCGACCTGCACCATGGACCTGTGAGTAACACTCCATCTTCTTTCATTATTTACAAAAAAAAAAACATTCAAAATATAATATTTAATTTTTTTATGTGGTGCAATCTTTGTTGTTGTGAATGAAAGTGTGGTGATCACTAAATATGTGTATTCTTTTTTTTAAATTAGTTTTCATAGTTTTAAACTATTGCACATACAAAACATTAGAGAGCAGGGAGTGACCAAATAATATTAATAATAATACCAAATTTATTTGTACGTTCCCCATTTATGTACATTTAAATATGTGTATTCTTACCATTTATTCTTCATGCACTAGCGTGTGTGTGTATCTTGTTATAGTGAACAGGCTGAGGCATTTTAATCCAGCATTTAAATAGGATAATTGTATTTATATAACGTATTCTCTGATTATGTCTGCTGTCTTTGTGTTTTGCACAACACTATCGCTGTGTATTGTAATATATAGTTGTGTATGTTTAGCCAAATGAGCGTTGAGCTAAATCCGATGTATTTATAACTTTGGCTGTCCATTAGTACACACTGTCCCACTCAAATAAACAGGAAACCAGGAGTTTTCTCAGCATAAAAAGCTGACCGTGGATCAGTGGTAGAGTGGGTCGTCCAACAACCGAAGGGTTTGGGGTTTGAATCCCGCTCTAGCCAAATCATTCTCGTGGTTTTCTTTGGCAAGGCACTTTACCCACATTGCCTATTATGAATGTGGTGTGTGAGTGAGTCAGAGGCACCGATGGTGCACTATCAGCCTCGCCTCTGTCATTCAGTCCCAGGGCAGCTGTGGCTATAATAGTAGCTTACCACCACTGTGTGTGGAGTGAAAGAATAATGCTTGTCAATGAAAAGCACTATATAAAATCCAATGCATTATGATTGTTATTATAAACATTTGGTTTGATGTTGAACTGTGGTAATATGATGGATTTATGTCATCTAAGAGCAACATGTTATGATAGTATTAAACAATTTGTGGGTCTCGACTTATCATCACTTGGTCCAGAACTCAAATCAATTGAGTGCTGCAAATTTAGAGAAATATGCTGTGGATAGAGAAGACAATTTATTAAGAAAGAATAACTTGATTAAAGGGGGAATATTAAAAGAGGGGGAAAGGAACAGGGAAGAGGGAGTCAGGGTAGGACAATGGAAGGGGTGGGGAATAGTTGAGGAGGGATGTTAAGTTATTTAAAACTGTTCAAAATAGGACCGAAAAGACGATAATACTTGTTAATGAATGTTCCTACTTATGAACATTTAACTTTATCGGTCATTGTTATCCTTACAACTTTTTAAAGGTTTTACTTTTAATGTTCGTGAATCTCAAATTATCACTATTTCATATTTTTATTTTAGCACCCCCCCCCCCCCCCCCCCCCAAAATAAAATAAAAAAATCCTTAATGGCTAATTATTTAACAAAAGTTTGAAATATATTTTTCCATTCTATTTAATTTTGATAACTCACCAGTCCTTATTCTTGGGGGTGCTACTTTGGACAGCAGGTAATATTATTAACAGTACCAATCAGGATAACACGATGTTCTCCAAAATAGTTCAAAACTATTTTCATTTCATTAAGTATTACAATTAATACCAGTGAAATCACTCAAAAACTGCCATTTTTTTAATGATACCCAATTTTAATAAACACCATTATGTCATTATGTGGGTATCAATACATTTCATTAACACAGAAAAATAAAGAAATTATAATAAAAATAGTAGATTTTTTTTTTTTTTTTTTTTAAATTGAAAAATAAAATAATAATCCTAATAGATTTGCACAGCGTAAATCCAACAATACAAATCAATTCAGACTCATTAGATATTTACTTGAGCTGGAAACTTAATTCATTGCAGGTCTAATAAATAGGGATTTAATATTGTAATCCTTGATTCTATTCAACATTAAAGCTGCTTCAAACTGCTCAGTCTGGCTACTCTGCCAGTATGATGACAAAAAAAAAAAAACCCATTGCATTGACTGTGTGTGTGTTTGTTAAGCTGCATTAATTGTGTTTTACTTTGTGGATCAGTTCAGTGTGGAACACTTTGATGTTTGTTGGACTGCTTTAGTAATTACCGTAAGATGCCACATGCTGTTCTCTCATGACCTGGTGAAATAGTCCAGCATAACGCAACATCAGTGAACTGGTCATGCTCAATGGCCCCCACCTACACTAACGTCACACAATGTGTACCACTGTGTGCGTTTTTGTTGTTTGTCCACAGAAGAGACGAGACAAGAACAGAGACGCAGCGAGGAAGAGTCGCAGAAAGCAGACGGAGAGAGCAGATGAGCTGCACGAGGTCTCACACATTCACTTTGTCACCTGTGTGTGTGTGTGTGTGTGTGTGTGTGTGTGTGTGTGTGTGTGTGTGTGTGTGTGTGTGTGTGTGTGTGTGTGTGTGTGTGGCACAGGGCTGTTTCTTGTAAATACTCTGCCTTAGGAGAAGGGCTTACGCTCTGCACTGCTATTTCCTCTCACCCTCCCCAACCGCTCTCTCTCACACAAACACTGGCCTTCCTTATCTTGTGAGGACACACTGTTGTTACCACTCATAGTTAAGATAAGACAGCCATAGAAGTACACACCATTCCTCTGCCTTTATGGCTTTAGTTGGTAATGTCAGCTATTTTCAGCAGAGGTATTTTATTAGTGAGGAGGCAGGAGGCATAAAACTGTAGTAATTTGACAAACAAGCTATCAAAAAAATGCAGAAAGTTCCCGATATTTATGCTATCCCTTTTATACCGTTAATTTGTTACTTTTATCCCGATTTTGACCATTCAACCTTTAACATGTTCAGCTAATGGTGCGTTCACACCAAACGCGTTGAAAGCGGCAGGTTTACATTCACAATACATGGTGGACGCGCTACTAGGGAGCGTCGCAGGTCCCGCTGTGCATTTTTCCTTTCTGACACAGACATGATTTTATCTAAAAATTGAAGATAAATAACATACAACATATATATATCAATATTAGGGTTGGGGTCAATTATAATTTTAATCGCATATTTTATTTTAAATTACAATTATGGCCAGGAATTACATACGCGGTTCCTAGGACCAGCGGTGCTAGGAACCCTATTGTAATCGTAAGGATTTTTATTATTTATTATGTTTCCCCGGTAAAAGTGGTGCTGCAGGCTAAACCGTACAAGGTAGGGCGATGTCCTTTGGGGGTTGGGTCCAGACCACCCCGCGTACCTTGGACGCAAAAATTCACATATGTCCGCCAGCAGGTGGCGCTATAACAAAGGTCAACGCGTTTTGGCCAATAACTCCCACACCGTTTGTTGCAAATTTAAAACCTTCATATCCACAGATTCCTTGAATAGCACTGAATCACCTGGGCTAGGCCACGCCCATTTCCGCCTGAACTTTTCTCAGAGCAAAATCGCAAAAACTGGAAAACCTACTTTTTCGATCTCCTCCTTGTGGTTTTGTCCAATCAGTGTGAAACTTGGCACATAGAGTCTTCAGTTGAACATGATATACAGTTATCAAAATGAGTTTGTTCTGGTAAATTATGCGCAAACTATTCACGAGTAAAGTTTTCTAGCTAGCTATAAAAATGCGAACTGGCGCATATCTCGGTCAAAATAAATGCTAACATCACCAAATCTGAAGTCCTTAGTTGGCATGTGACTGTGAGGGTATGCGCCAAATTTGAAAAATGTAGGACACTAGGGGGCGCTACAAATAACGAATATACATATCTCTTAAATGGCAAGACCAATTTTTACCAGATTTGGTGGGTATGATCTTGGGTCCCTCCTGAGGTGAGATCTCAAATTTATTCGCGATTGGTCAAAGTGGGCGTGGCTTATTACATCATAACACATAAATAAACAAACATTTATTTCTGTTGAATTATTATGTTGAAGGCAGTGAAATTTACAGGGTAGATATAGAAGACCACACAGACCACCCATACCAAAAATTGTGCCACTAGGTGGCGCTATATTTGCAAAAGCATTTTGGCCTCTAACTTTCACAATTTAATTCACATCTTCAAAAAATTCATATTCACATGTTCCCTACATAGAGTCGCATCTTCTGACATAGGCCACGCCCACTCCCACAGCATATTGCTTCTTGTAAGTCACGACATATTAAAAACCTACTTTTTCAAATTCCTCTGGGGTTTTGTCCAATTAGCATGAAACTTGGCACGTAGAGTCTTCATTTGGACTTGATCTAAAGTTGATAAAATAATGTTGTTGGCTCAAAATATGCCTGAATAATTATTGAGTAAAGTTTTCTAGCTAGCTATAAAAATGATTAACTGTTGCATATCTCGGTCAAAATAAATGCTAACAACACCAAATCTGAGATCCTTGGTTGGCATGTGACTGTAAGGGTATCAGCAAAACTTTAATAAATTACGCCACTAGGGGGCGCTGCAATAATGGAATATTTGTATCTCTTAAATGGCAATACCAATTTTTACCACATTTGGTGGGTATGATCTTGGGTGCCTCCTGAGGTCTTATCTCAAATTTATTCGCGATTGGTCAAAGTGAGCATGGCTTATTACATCATAACACATAAACAAACAAACCCTTATTTCAGCTTAAGTAATATGTTGAGGGCTGTGAAATTTACAGGTTTACTATAGAAGAGCACACAGATCACCCATACCAAAAAATGCACCACTAGGTGGCGCTATAATGGGTGCAAACGCATTTTGGCTCGTCACTTTCACACTTTAAATAACATCTTCCAAAACTTCATATCCACCTGTTCACAGCAAATGGCACGTTGGCCTGTGTCCTGACGCTCGTCCCGAGCCCGTCATCCTTCGTGACGTACTTCCACGGGCTCCGCGAAACCTGGGGGTCGAGTCGCGCGGGAAGGCTTGGCCCCCTTTCATAACTGCTTGCAGTTGTAGTTATAATTGGAACTGTAATTGAAAATATCTGTTGCTGTTGTAATCGTAATTGAGTTCAGATAATTGACTTTTTAATCTTATTTGGTGTGAAAATTCTATAAAAACTACAATTTAATAAAAACGCAAAACTGGGGAATCATGATACAGTTCTATGTCTTACACATATGTCGTTAATAATTATTAAAATATGTTTCGTATCAACTTTTCCCACTACATTTCATTTCTTTTTGAGTATCATTTTATCTTTTTTAAATTGAAACTGAGGGGTATACAGCAAGAAAAAAGTCTCAGTCGCCCACACCAAAGACATTAATACCAAAATTTTCATTGATTAGGAAGCCTAACAAGGTTACCAATAGATGAGAAACAAATTGGATGATAGATAATATTTTTTAGAGTATATTACAGCTGATTTAAGACATGGGTCCAACTGACCCCTCATCATAAGAGATGCTATTTGTAATTGAAAAATATAATTGACTCCAAACCTGATATATGTATGTTTATATAGGGGGTCAATATTCCATCTATCATGTTCTAAATCTGTTAAACATGTTTTTATTTATTATGCATGTTTTATTATTGCAATGACACAAAAGGAAACATTCATTTAAATTAAAATCTTTATTAGAAGGGAAGATTTTATAAAAAGAGGACAGTGTTACACACCTGAATGGGGGGAAAGGAACAGGGGAGAGGAAGTTAGGATGGGTGGGACAATGAAAGAGTGGTTGATTGTGCATTCATCTTTAAACGTGTTATACTTGATATTAGGGATGTAACGATTAATCGTAAGGCAGTTAAAAATTGATTCATAGGTATCACGGTTGATATCGATTTTCTGAAAATTGAATCGCAGTACTTTTTCTATCTACAAGTTTGGCGGTGGGCAGAGTCTGCTAATACTTTCTTTCTGGCCGCCTTCTACTCTTAAATATGTTAATAAATGATTCATTACCCCTTTAGCACCAAAAGAATATCTGTAATATTACTTGAATATCTGTAAAAGTCACGTTTTTCTATTAGCTCTGTCTGCTAGCATAGCTTCTCTTCTTCACTGCAAGATATCTGCATGCCAACCGACCACTGTGTTACCAGCGCCCTCTGCTGGTCCAAACTAATATGACGTAAATCAGTGCAATCACGATTTTTTTTGTTAAGGCACAAAATACATTTTCAGTTGCACTTTTAAAAGAAAAAGAACTATTATGCAGTTTTGCATTGTTTATTATAGAACCAGAATTTAAATTAATAGGCTTCATTTTCATTTGTATTATTCCTTTATTTATTTCATTCAAGATTTATTTATAGTTAAATTGCATTGTTTTGAATAGTTTATCAAGGAATTCTTTTGACAATGAAAAATAAAAATAAAATAATACAGCATTTTCTAGTTTTTTTCCCAATAAAAAAATTTGTCTACAGTCCCATTTTGTAAAATAAATCGTGAGAGAATCGTATCGTTGAACCCAGTATCGCGAATCGAATCGTATCGGGAGTTGAGTGAATCGTTACATCCCTACTTGATATAGATGTTATACGTGTGTGTGTGTGTATGTATATATGTATATATATATATACTGTATATATATATATATATATATATATATATATAGATTGGGGCGTGTGCATTCATTAAAGTTTTTAGATGTATACTTGTAAAAAAAAAAATAGATTTAACTATTTATCTAGATTTATTTAGAAAAGATTTATTTATGGAAAAACTATTAAATATTCTATATATTTATTTATTTATTTTTCTATTTGTACGTGTATTTGTTTTGACATGTCTGGAACAAATTATAATTATAAAAAAAAAAAAAATCAAATTATTTTATGCTTATATGTTGCAATTTAATTTAATTTAATTTTGTTTTAATTAATTTTGCTCTGCCAGGTTTGTTTTTCATCGTATCACATTAGATCCTCACAGCACTTTTAATGCATATTAGAGTCATACAATAGTCTTTGACTGATGGCTTTAGGTTTTTAATACTTTATACTTTAATACTATTATATCAGTGTGAGTAGAAGACATATAATTTGTTCTTGAAGGTGACACATTATAAGAATGAAACCATAACCGTTGTTGACACGCTAGCTGTTGTAACCGGTTCGGTAAATTACTGGTTAGTGAAAGAAAGGTGTGTGTCTTCACAGTGCTACAACAGTTTGTCCCCACCAAGGGATTTGATTGAACGACAGACATTCCAAGAGTGCTGATATACAGCAACACAACAACAGCACTTGGACGTCTTACGGATCATATCACTCCACTGTACACCTGATCTAAATACTGTTAATTACTCTTACATCTTGGGCTACACGTCGCAGTACACTGATTTTATCATTGTAATTAGTCTCACATTTAAAAAACAAAAAAAAAAAATGGTAACATTTCAGTTCAATTCAGTAATGTTGTGTACACTATTAGAGTAATTTGCAAAAAAAATTACAAAAATGTCAAGATTTAGTAAATGTCAGAGTTCTCCAAAAGGCTTTAACAGTGTATAATCCATAAATCATTGACTCACTCTATGATGTAATAAAATGTTTACACGATTAAGGGAAAAATATTTTGCTTGTCCCACAATGTAATAATGAACCCAAAATGTAACAGCAGGGTTCCAGTGGACCCTTAAAAAGTCTTAAAAAGCATTAAATTCCTGAATTTAAAAATAAGGCCTTAATTGTCATTAAAATGTCTTAAATCAATGTTTTAATCAAGTTTTACATTTTAACACATAAGAAGTATGATTTTATGATTGTAATTAGTCTCACATTTAAAAAAAAAAAAATGGTAACATTTGTTTTTTTAAATGTATAAATAACATGGAAAAATGTAAATGTAACAAAAATTGCCTGTCCAACAAAAACAAAACAAAAAAAAAAAAATTTAATGGCTTTTATTTTTGGGATTTTGGTTTTTGTTTTATAGATTTCTGGCAATTTTTTATTTTTTTTGTTTTTTTGTCATCATGTGTTTTTGTCTGTTTTTTTTGTGTATTTTACTGTCATTTTGTGTATTTTTGTGTGTTTACTTTGGGGGGCCGCCAGTTGCACGTCTGCACTAGACACTAGTAAAATGACCCTAACCCTATGTAATTGATGTGGAATTATATTTATTGTGAAGTTGGTGATAAATTTGGTTTCTAGTGGGAATAAAAAAAGTCTTAAAAAGTCTTGAATTTAATTTGACTAAAGCTGTAGGATGAAGTTTTATCACTGCAATAAACAAATGTTAGACACTCCATTTGTGGGACGTGTTTTGGCAGTTCCTGTCTGGATTAACCGCTTTATTTCTGCACTGATCAGCACAGAACTAGATTCTCATACCTTCTCCTCAAAAGCCCATACATTTCACGCTGATCTTGCATTGTTGAAATATTTCAGTTCTCCTTTGGGTTTCTCAGAGATGTCCAGAAAAAAAAAAAAAAGAGGTAGTAGTAGGCTTAAAAAATTAAGTAAAAGGCTAAAACTCGCTGCAAATTGCCGGTGATGCACGGCAATGACGCGCGGTACCTAGGGGGGTCGGGGGGCATGTCCCCCCACCAGAAAACTTTGCAAAAATGATGCTATATTGTGGCTTTTGGTGCATTATATTAGTGTAATTGTGGCTTTTCTTCTGTCTATTTTGTAGCACTTTTCTTAGCATGATGTCCTGTATTTTCTCACTTATTTTTTTGCATGATGCATTTCCAAGTTAAAATCCGGTATACGTGATAATGATGACAAAGAATTGAGCATCATTATCATTTAAATGTACCAACTTATCTGTAGAATGCTGTCTGCCACTGTAACATGTCTGCATGATTAACATCATTTTTGTGTGGTTTGCTTGTTGTTGGTTTTGGTAATATATTTAGTTGTATCAATGTACATTAATATTCATAATCTATCTAACACAAGCAAATTACAATTCATAATATATCTTACATATACCCTTACATTTGTGATTGTTGTTAACCCTGTACCCTTGACGCAGGACTTTTAATTCATGATAATGTTGATCATGAATGTAAAAAAAAAAAAAAAAAAAAAAAAATACATATTCAATTCCATAGAGAAGAATTAAAAATCCCTTCAAAATCAACTTTTTTCAAATTTGGTCTGTGAATTATTCTTACCAGCGACTCTTTTCTTTGTTGAATTTTTTTAAAGATCATGTTTATTTAATTCAGTTCAATTCAGTAATGTTGTGTACACTATTAGAGTAATTTGCAAAAAAAATTACAAAAATGTCAAGATTTAGTAAATGTCAGAGTTCTCCAAAAGGCTTTAACAGTGTATAATTCATAAATCATTGACTCACTCTATGATGTAATAAAATGTTTACACGATTAAGGGAAAAATATTTTGCTTGTCCCACAATGTAATAATGAACCCAAAATGTAACATCAGGGTTCCAGTGGACCCTTAAAAAGTCTTAAAAAGCATTAAATTCCTGAATTTAAAAATAAGGCCTTCATTGTCATTAAAATGTCTTAAATCAATGTTTTAATGAAGTTTTACATTTTAACACATAAGAAGTATGATTTTATGATTGTAATTAGTCTCACATTAAAAAAAAAAAAAAAAAATGGTAACATTTGTTTTTTTAAATGTATAAATAACATGGAAAAATGTAAATTTAACAAAAATTGCCTGTCCAACTAAACTTTTTCTTGATGGTTTTAATGTGGTGGTGGTGGTTTAATAACATTAAAGTGGGGAACCATGTTATAGTTTTTTGTACAGTTCTACACATATGTAGGTAACAATTATTAACGTATGTTACATATCAAGCTTTCCCACGTTTTATTATTTGAAAAAATAAAAATTGAGGGGTATACTGACACATAAAAGGCTCAGACACCCACACCAAAAATATTAAAACCTATATTTTCATTGATTAGGAAGCCTAACAAGGTAACCAATAGATAGGAAAGAAATTAGATCATAGATATTTGTTTTTAGCTGATTTAGAACCCGTTATCATTTGAGATGCTAACAGAAAGCTAACACAAGAGGAAGGTTAACTTTAATTAGGTTGTTTATTTCAGGCTCAGTAATTGTGATTAATTGTAATTAAACTTCAGTAATTGAGAACGTAATTGAAATAGACTGTCTGAGGATAAAAAATAATTGTAATTCAATTGTGATTGGAAAAATGCTAGTCACTGTAATTGTAATTGAACATGGGTAATTGAAATCATACTTGTAACTGAAAAATGTAATTGACCCCAAGCCTGTTTGACCGTTAAATCTCCACTGATGTTAATCTTGAATCTCGCTCATTTTTTTCGATCTATGTTTATTTACATTTTTCTGCCTCCTCTTTATTTTAGGAACTCCAAACCTTGGAGCGATCCAACTCCACACTTCAGAATGAGATCGCTGAGCTGAAAAGAGAAATGGAGAAATACGAGAGGATTTTGAAGGATCACGAGCCGAACTGTTGCCTTCGAGGGTCCACATCCAGCGACGGGGCCTTCCCTTCAGCTATCTACTCCACAGCTCCTCACTCCATATTCACAGATCAACGTCTGGTTTCTGCTTCTACTACATCTGCTCACTTCCAATCTGAGTCAAACCAAACCCCGTCACAGTCAACCGATGACGCTTTCCTTTTCGGGGACACGTCTTTGACAAGTCTGCATTCACTGACGCAAAACACAGCCGCAGCATCACAAGTTTGTCCCAAGAACCATCCGAGTCAAACTCCCCATGCTTCCCTCCCACCAGTGCTTTTTCTCAGCCCCGTTCCACAGCCGCCGACTTGTTCTCCTCCCACAAGCCCTGAGCTGAGCATGGTTCCGCTATTTGCCCAAAAACCAAACCAAGAAGTGATGCCCAGTCCTGCTGCTCTGCTCCCCCAGACCACTCCCTCAGATGAAGCCCTATTTCCATTCTCTCAACTGGTGCTGCTACAGGATGATTGTGCTGACGACCCCATCTTGTCTGAGGCCTTAGACCTTGATGAAATCAATTGTTGGATCTCAAATCAGACCGGCTAATGTCGTGTGCTCTCAAAGCGAGAGGAACTCGCTTTGGTTCACATGTTTGTTGGACTCGTACGTAGGGTTGCCAGTGCCACCCGTCCCTTAAAATACAGAATCGTTCCTTATTTGCCCATTAAATGGTGCGTCCCGTACTGAGCCAAAACAGAACGCTGTTTGTTCCGTATTTGCATAAATGACCAGAACTTCAAGTGATTTCTGTTTGGTCAGAATAGATGAAGTTAGAGTTTTGCTATTTTTGATGAATAAAGTATTATTTCTCTTCTAATCGTGGCACAAAGGTTTAGTTTGAAATGTATGATGTTGAAAAGTTTAATAGAACATGATGTAAGTTTAGGGTTTGTTGGTCGTTGGATTGTCATCTTTTACCATGATTTTATTATTCAAGTAATAGCTGAGATTCTATCAAAAATACACCATTCAGATATCAAAATGTTCTGCTCCTCAGTGTGACGGTGATATGTAATTTTTGAAACGCTAACTCTTACTTTTAATGTCATTTAATGTTTTAGGCAAATTAAGCTGCTTTTGCAAGCCTCAGAATGCTCGATTAGGTCATTAACTTTTAGGAAAACTGACAATAACCGCATACTGCCAAAGGAGTTGGCAATCCTTGCGCGTTCCCACTTGCATTGTTGCGGCAACATTGTTATTGGATTGGATCATTATTCTTTCTTTCTTTTTGTCCCAGTGTTTGAACCAACTCACCTACTTTTCACCCACTGAACCGTTATGTAGAGTCTCAAAAATTCAAACAAAATTCAATCGTGGGCTTCTCTAATTTCTGGCTATTTCCAAAAATTTCAAAAATTTGACGCACCAGCCAAAAAGGCATTACGAGATAGGAATTGGCAAAAAAAAAATGTCATCGTAGAATCATGAAAATTGACACAGAAGTAGACCATGACAGGGCAAGTAAAAAATATTAAAACCACGCCAAATCTTGAATTGAAAATTGAAAATTGCTATTTTCGCTCGCGTTGTATTTTAACGCATTTCTCCGAGGGCGTTTTACTGACGGGGTTCAAACTCGCTGGAGATCATCAAGAGAAGTGGGACACCGAAAGCTATCCATGGATTTTTGATCACTGTTACGGTGTTTGCAGGGCGGAGCTGTGAATTTCGGGCAAAAATGACAAAATATTCAATTTTTGGAAAATGCCCCCATTTCCACATACAAACTCCGATTTGCGTCAAATGTGACTCAGTTGTTAAACTCCCAGACCTAAACCAGCTCAAGGCGCAAAAACGGACATTGACACGTTAGCGCCCCCTACAGAGTGAAGATAATTTAATATGGTGCAAAAGTATTTTAACACACTCCTCCTAGGGCGTTTCACTGACGGGCTCAAAATCCTTGGAGATCATCTCGAGAAGTGGGACATCAAAAGTTATCTATAGATTTTTGATGACTTGCAATTTGGCCAAAACCTTTTGAAATTTAATTTCCTTTTAAAATTCTCCCATTTGCACATACAAACTTTGATTTGCGTCAAATGTGACTCAGTTGTTAAACTCTCGACTCCTACAGAGCAAAGACAATTTAATATGGGGGGTGAAAAAAAAAAATCTAAAATGTTTGGAATTTATCACAAACTTCTGTTTTGGCCTCTCGATCAAAAAAGTCAATGAGACGCATGCTTTATTTTTTATTGTGTTATTTGGTATCGAGATACTCTCCATTTTGTGTTCATAGAAAATTGGCCAAATCTTGAAAATCGTCAGCTCAAACTTTAACACACTCCTCCTGGAGCTACTATTACTACTACTATTACCATTACTATTGCTATTACTAGGCACTTATTGACACTTTTCTACCAAAGGGCAAACCTTAGACAGAGTTTGGTTTTGTGCCTACAGCGATCTCCTTTTTAAATGAGTTGGGCAGTAGTTAGAATATCTCTATTTATCCCTGCACGAAAGCACTTTCAGTTACAGTTGTGAAGTTTTTAAAGTGTTCTTCTTGTGTTTGAGCTGTCTAACGTGTTCATGTTGCATTGCTGTACCTCAGTGTCTACAAAACAATTTAAAACAAACCTAAACTAACTAATCCCAATGGATGTTTGATGATCTAAGTCCATTTGACTCCTTCAACAGATTCCTTATTAAAATTCAGATCTTTGTCCAGATTTATAAAGTTCCCATTTGGTCCTGTTGAACATATTCATGAAGAAAGAAAAATGTACATATTTACAGTTAAGAGTGAAATTTGTTGGATACTAATATAATACTGTTTGCATCCTCAGGGTGTCACTCCTCCACTGTTTTTTCCTCCATCTGACAGAAATAAACATAGAAATGTAAACACGTCAAATGTGAAGTGTTTTGTTTGATTTAAATCCACAGGGGATTTTTATTTATTTATTTATTTTTTAAAAAAGATTAGGAAGGGGGGAAAAAAGCAAGTAAGATTAGCAAAGAATATTCCATCTTTCAAAATATCATAAATGCTGTTATTTATTGAACCGTTTAAAGATGATTTCTATGATGATTGTAATTAGTACAATTGGCTCCTCCCACTTCCTCCTCCCTGCTGCCAGGTGAAATCAATAAGGGTCTCACAGCCAATGCATAGTGGACGTAGCTTAACTTAAGATCATTTCACAGGTTAGTGTCACACTTTTATTTTATTTTTAATATGTTGTTTATACAGTAATGCTGATCCTTTTCCCTCTTAGTTCTAGGTGGATTTTAGTTGTGTTCATATAGTCACTCATTTTATTTCATTGTTTTGGAGTGTAGTTGGTCGGCTATGGTGTGATGCATTTAATTGTTGTCTGGTCATTTCGTTATTATCATTATTATTATTATTATTATTATTATTATTATTATTGTAGTTTCACAATATCTGTTTATCATTTTAACCCCCCCCCCCAAAAAAAAAAAAAAAAAAAAAAAAAAAAAAAATTTACTCATTAACTGTTGAGTGTAGAAATGGAACGGATCACTCCGGGGGGGCAAAATAGATAGACACCAAAAACAGGTTTTGTGTAGCTTTGAACATCTAAGTAAGAAGACTTGCAGTCACAGAACTGCTTTCAAACTAACCACATTTATTGTCATCGAACCCATAAACAAGTAAAAACAAATAGAGTATATAGTAGTATAGTGTATACCAGTGGTTCTCAAACTTTTTGGGCTCAAGTACCCCATTTCTGAATCCAAGTACCCCCTTATGTCCAACTACCACATTTAGCTCAGAATACAATGAAAAAAGAACTATAGATCATAATGATGGAATGAATGAGTGATAACACACGTCTCATTTTGTAAATAAGTGGAAAGAAGCAGGATTTAGTGCCTCATGAATAGAATTATTTCTATAGTTTTTATCATTTATGGTCATTTCCCTCCTTATGTAGGACCAGGAGAATTATCATTGTTTTTTTCAGTTATTTTTCCAATCATGATCATTTCTATCATCATTTTGTGGGTTTTCTGTGTCAATGTGTGTGTTTTTGGTTTAATTTTGTGTATTTTGTTTTTGTGTGTGGTTTCTTATGTCATTGTCAATGTTTCTCTGTTATGTTTGTGTAACTTGTAGCAACGTGTCGTTGTTGTCGTTTTGTGTGTTGCTGGGTAATAGTAAGTATTTTAATCTCATAGTGTGTGTTTTTGGTGTCATTTTGTTGTTGGTTGTCTGTTCTTTTTATCATTCAGTATATTTTTCTTTTATTTGGTTATTCTTTATTGTCGTTTTGTGAATTGCTGGTAATATTTAGTGGTATTATCGTTGTGAACTAAATAAATAAACATTATAAAACCCCATATTTTTAATGCGCTCATTTGTTAAGTTGCTCCTGTAGTGCCATCACGTACCCTTAGGGGTACACGTACCCCAATTTGAGAAACTCTGCTATATACAGTAAAGTGAATGAGTGTGTGTCAGGGTTATTCTACTTCTTGAAATGTAATTTTTGTTTTTTTTAATTTTGTTTTTCAGATTTCACCTTTTTTTACCCTCAGTTTTAGTTAGTTAAACAAGTAATTAAATAAAAACAGGTGTGAAAAATGAAGTTGAATATCTAAATACAGATATACATTTGTTTTGTAGTATTTTTTTTTTATTTTTTATGTCTCACTTAAACAAACGTGATTGGGCTAGCGCTCTCTTCTACTCCTTACAATTAAAAAAAATAAAATAAATAAATAAATAAATAGCTTGTTACTATTGAGACCTTTGAAGATGACGTCACAACGTAAAAAGACGCAAACCAACAATTGCGAAGCTGGAGGAGAATATTGAAACATTTTATTTTCAAATTTGATCTACAATGAGTGAGTTTGCATTTTTTTCTTACTTTTACTCAAGTAAGGGAGGAACTTCAATACTTTTACCAGAGTTATTTTTTATTCAAGTATCTATACTTTTTACTTTTGCCATCCCTGCTAATACTTTGGCACACGCGGGTGGAGCTCACCTATGACACAGCAGCAGGCAGAGTTTGAATGACGTCATGACGTCAATAAAGAGGACTCGCACTGCGACTGACGCGTCCTGAAGCCTCCAACGGGATTGTGACTGTGAGAGGCGGGTTTATAAGTGCGACTTGGAGAGCGCGTAAAGGTGCGCGCACAGCACAAGTGACAATAACACACACCCACACACACACACGTCACAAGGGCCGTCCACACAAATAAATGTTTTTAAATAAATAAATCTCTCCTAGCGTCATCTGCAGTGAAGTCTCTCTCTCTCTCTCTCTCTCTCTCTCTCTCTCTCTCTCTCTCTCTCCTTGCACCACCTTTATGTTCAGGAGGTGTTGTGAAGTTGGGGCACATGACACAAATCTGTATCCGGTGTGTGCTTTCAAAATATAACAATGCAATAGTGCGTAATTATGGGGCGAGTGAAAAGTTAAGTTCGCTACTTTTTGCATCATTTAGCGACAAACCACGTTTAAAAATCGTTTTTACGTCACTTTTCACCAGATTCACAGCAATATTTGTGATATTTACTTTTCTTGTAAAAACATGTTGATGTTAAATCTAAACTTAAACGTTAATTGGATTTAAAACATGTCATGTTTAAATCTAAATGTCAAATCAAAACCTAATTGTTAAATATAAATGTTACATTTAAATATGAATGTTAAATCTAAACGGAAAATGTTCTTAATTATTAGATTTAATATTAAGATTTAGATTTAATATTTACATTTAACATTTAGAATTCAAATTTAACATTTAGATTTAATACAAACTACACCAGATTACAGCAATATTTGTGAAATTTGTGATATTTACTTTTCTCGTAAAAATATGTTGATGTTAAATCTAAACTTAAACGTTAAATATTAAATCTAAATGTTAAATCTAAAAGTTACATTTAAATGTAAATGTTAAATCTAAATGCTAAATGTAAAATTGTATTATTAGATTTAAAGGCACACTGCGGGCTTTCTGACCTGTTGACACATATGAGTTATTTTAAATGATTCCTCAGGCCAATATACAGCGCTTGACAGTATCAATGCTTCTACCTTCTTGAAATACCAACCATGTAAGTTTGGAGAGACGGGCCATCTTTGGCCAGCTCATGTGACCTGGAGAATGCCTGGAGAACGTTTCACTTTACGACAGTCACGTGACCACACGCTCGGATATATATAGTTCCCAACGTGATGTCGCAACTTTACGGGCATTTCCCGGCTTGATTTTTACGACCGTGCTGCGGCGCTTGTGGCCACGAGGGACGCTTGAGTGAAAGATACCCTTCTAACGCCCCTAGTGGCCAAAAGTTACAGTGCACCTTTACCATTTAACATTTAGATTTAACATTTAGATTTAGAATTACCAGTGACATATTTTTACAAGAGAAGAATATGAACAATTTTAGTATTGCAGTAAATCTGGTCAAAGGTAGCATTAAAAAATGACACGTATTTTAAACATGGTTCGGTGCTAAATGTTGCAAAAAGTGGCTGTTTATTTTAGCATGTGCAACGTTAGAATCTGCGCCCCATATGTAATTGACTGTGCTCAAGCCAGCACAGTACATATATGCTAAATTATGTAAATTAAAGGCTCTCTATACCAACTGTGGCTTGAAGTGTTAATTAGAGAAAAATAGGAGAGCTGGATTTTTATTTTTCTTAAGTTGAAATTTTTGATTGAAAGCTTTTTTTTTTCATCCTGAAATATGATCATTTTATTCCATCCATTCAAAGAAGTTTCGACCAACATACTTAAAAGAAATAGCTCACAAAAGAGTGTTAAAAGGACAACATATTCATACAGCGTGGACGAATATTAAACAGTTTAAAGCCTAGGGGATTGTGGTTTATGTGTAAAAATAATAAGAATGAATTAAAGAGCAGGTTCTAATGACTAAGGATGAGCTGAATTAGTCTGAAGCACTCAAAGTATAAAGATTGCAAGACAAAAATTATTTTCATTTGTCAGAATTTTACGATAAATAAATGATGCAAAACCAATATTTTTTTGGAATCATTAAGTCGAGAATGTGTGTCACTGTTGATAGCTTTAACTTACAGTTAAGACAATAACGCGTACGTCTACTGTTTTGCAAAGTGTTCATTATGATCTATTGTTCCCCTGACTTTTAACTACTTTATGTACTGTAATGTTTTCATTGGGATTTATTGTCTTGTTTTATTATTTGTGCTAAGTTTGTTTCTTTCCTGCCATGGGACCACTGCAGATGCAAAATAGCATTTTGCTATGATTTGTCATATTTACATTTATTGTTGCTTACATAGATGTGCATTGTTCTTATCAGATAAAAATCTAAATGCGTCAATAAATATTGTTTTACAAAAGAACAGAATTCTAATAACAAATGGCTAACTTTTTTCAAACTGTAAAGGTATTGAATATTAAAAGGTTATATTCAGCGTCAGAATCAGAAATATTTTAATTATCCAGGGGGAAATTACTGATGTCACAGAGGTTTGAGAAATATTACAAATGAAAAGAATAAACACCAAACAAAGAAAGAGAGATACATAATTAAGTGAAGTAAATTTAGCATTTAGATGTAATCTTATGATTTAATATATAACATTTAAATTTAACATTGATATATTTTTACAAAAAAAAAAAAAAAAATTATATATATATATATATTTGATTTCTTTTATGGCACAGATGCTTATTCCACAATCTCCCTTGCTGTCATTTGCACATGATTCTGGTTATTATGATTGCCTCTGTTGTTTAGGATCACTTTAAATGTTGTCATTTGCTGTTATCTTTGTTTATATTATGATCATTTTTTAGTATTGCTATTTTTATTGTTATTATTTCACTATCACTAGTATTATTAATAATATGACATTAACCTGTACATTGTAGGGTGGAGTGGCTGGGGGAAAGATGACAATAGCAATGATAATCCATTTTTAAAAAATAAAATACCAGTTATTTTTTTCTTTTTTTTTGGTTCTCACTATCTCTCTGTGTGTGTGTGTGTGTGTGTGTGTGTGTGTGTGTGTGTATGTATGCATATGTTTATGGCTGAAAAGTTCGCATCAGTTACATTTATGTGCATAATGTATTTATATACTCAAAAATACTCTTACCATTTTTATTATTATTATTATTATTATTATTATTATTATTATTAGTATTATTTTAGTTGTTATTTCTATTTTGCAAATAACATCCTTGGGGCTTAGGCGCTCGGTTGGTTTGTACAAATGCGATGCAGATATATAGAAGGATCAAAAATTCAATACGTTATTTCGTTTTGCTTTTTTGAAATAAATAATGAAAATGAATGTTACAGTACAGCTTATATGGGTTTACCATTTTAATATTCTGAGTGGCTTTGTATTTAGGGTTCATGAATTTAATCGTAGGTTGCCTCTCTTATTTTGAAGGTTTCATATCAGCGCTCTCAAATTGTCCACCTTTACGCAGTTTGCAGAGGCGCTGTAGGACAACCGGATAACGGGAACCGAGCACAGGGAACAGAGTGTGAGACCCGGACTGCTGCTATTGTGCCCTGTACCCCGTCCTTCAGGCTGCTGTTGTGGGGGGAGGTGGAGCCTGGTCTTCTGCCGGTGGTCTCAGCTCGGAGGTCGGACGGACTAGAGCTGCGGAGGAACCGCACATGTCTGCGTTGAGGCTGTTTGTTTCCCCGCCCTGATTCTGGCTGGAGGACTGCGGGAGGTGGAGCAGTGCTGACCTCAACACCAGCATCCTAACCATCACCAGTGATTCCATAACAATAAGAACTAATCTGCTTCTTTTTTTTTTTTTTTTTTGGAAACCATCAAAGGAGATCAATTTAAAGCGAGCGGAGAGGACAACAGTCAGTACCAGGGATGCAGCAGCCGAGCAGGGCCCAGATTGATGATTTTCTGATATCATCCTTCACCACGAGGACCGATGACTGATCTCACTGATAAGGATCGAGGATAATAAGCGGAACCCTAACCATATCGGTTTTAGATATACATTGTGAACGGGGATTATTTTGAGGGCTGGTGCATGCAAAGCAAGAGGTATTCCAAATGAAGGCCATTGAGTTAGGCTGTGTGTGACGCCAATAAAGCAGCAGCAGCAGCAGCAGCAGAAGAGGGGTCTAGGCGCGTGTTTGTGTCTGAGCATCATCACCATGCTCGTCCTGCAAGCGTTCATCTGTGCGTAAAAAAAAAACAAAAACCTGAAGATGCAGAGATGCTGCTGACGCTCCAGCTTTGATAAAGACAGCAGACACCCCCCCACCCCCTCCCCATCCACCCCACCACCCCCCAGCGAGCGTCTAGTCATTGTGATCAATAGATAATCCAGGAGGCCACCCCCTCTCCTCCATTCACCCGTGCATCCTCCTCTACGCGTCTTTTTACGCACAGCGGCGCGCCGACGCACGCATCATCCACGCACACACACACACGCACGCCGCTGCTGCTGCTGCTCCGCCATCGGGCTCCAGCCATCATGGAGACGACCAAGCTGCCTCCGACCAGCCCGTCCTCGCCCACCACCAGCTTCTCGGTGCCGTCAGCGGAGAAGGTGGACGGCTTCCCCCGCCGCTCCATGCGCAGGGCCCGCCAGAGGAGGTCCCACAGCTCATCCCAGTTCCGCTACCAGAGCTCCCAGGTGGAGCTCACACCGCTGCCTCTGCTCAAAGGTGTGCCTGCACTCACACACTCATCCATGTTTGAAAGCCATCACACAGAGGTGCAGAGAGTACTGATGTATCCTGTACTCAAATAGAAGTACTGAGCAGCGATTATAAAAGTGATGGTGTTCTACAGGGTAGGGGACAACCGTCAACTCCCAATTTACTTTATAATTCCCCCAGAAAACCTTAAAATGGGGAAACTTTTTAACCCCTTTTTAATTTTTTCTTTGGCCATTTTACAACTTTCTTTGTCCCATTTTGCCTTTTTTTCCCGAAAATTTGACATCTTTTGTCCCCCCCCCCACAGATTTGAGCTTCTTTTTGCTAATAAAAACAAGTTCTTTGACACTTTTATCAAATTTTTGTCCTTTCTTCAACCATTTTTTGCCACTTTTCAACAAAATGAGCTACCTTTTGCCCAACAAATAACACTTGTTTCTCTTTTCCATTTTTTGTTCCACATTTTTGCCATTTTTCACTATTGTTTACCACATTTTGCTCATTTAAGCTACCTTTTGCCATTACATACCACCTGTTTCCTCTTTTTTTGCCAATTGTTTTGCCACTCTTGACTGCTTTTGGCCCATTTTAGTCACTTTTCACCCTTTTCTTGCCACTTTTGGGCCAATTTTTTGCCAACCGTTACTCATTTTTGTCACTTTACTCACCTCTGTTAACTCTTTGTTTACCTTCTCGTCAAAAGACTGTGATTTCCTTGGACACCATTCAGTCAATCTAACCAGACCAATATGTTGTCAACAATGAATACCTCTGTAAAAAGTGAGGGGGATGAATTTTAGTTTTTATGAAAGTGCGGGTGTAGCGTCCCCCAAGTATGGGAGCCCAGTTCCGCCACTAAAAAAGTCAGAATCAAGGAAAGTCAAAATTATGAGTTACAAAGTCATAATTATGAGAAAGAAAGTCATAATTATGAGATACTTTAACATATTTATAGCAGCTCACGTGCTGGTAAGACTATCAAAGACTACTTTAGACGGGGCTTTCTTTCTCATAAATATGACTTTCTATCTCATAATTATGACATTCTGTATTGAGTTTTTCTTTTTTTTGAGGCGGAAGACGCGCCTGGTTACATGATTGAAATTGTACTGAAGTACAAGTAAGTTGTACACAAAATATCCAAAAACAAGTAAAAAGTCGCTCAATTAAATAGTAGTAAAAGTTACTCGTTACTTTCACCCCCATGTTTATTTTTGGTAATACATCTTGCCATGGTTCCCTAGCATACAATAAACATCTCATGTATAAACTCAAAAAGAGACCAAATCTTGCACAATTGGAACCTAATTTATTTTCCACAAGGGCATCTGTATAAAATAAAAGGTTTGTCAAAAAAACAAAAAAAAAACAATAATGAATAAATTTAATTGAAAAAAAAAAAAAAAATCTAAATATCTGGCTCTAAGTACAGCTACATTTATGAACTCTAAAATATTGCGTTGCCAAATGTGCCATGTGGGTAACAACATAATTGGTAGAAACCAAAACCTGAACCAGAATGTGGCTAAGCATTGATCAGAAATGACACGACTTAGAACATATGATTATGTTGAATGTGAAGACACCATGAAACGGAAAATAAAAAATAAAAAAATAACCACAAAAATTCATAACTTATCCAGTTGGGTGTAGAAATGTAGCCAATCACTTCTTTTAAAATGCACTTAAGTATAAATACATTTACTGATTTAGAAATATAACTACCCATAAAAAGGACTTGACTTGTAATCCTTTACTTTCACTTTTTTTGCACATCACAAACTAACTCCAGCATTTTCACCTTTTTTTTCCTGAGATATGGCGTATTTAATGATGACATTAATCCGTTATGCAGACAGCGGTGTGTGGAATTTATGCATGTATCCTGCACAACTTTAGATTTGAAATTTGCTTTATTGTAACCCAAAGATTGGAAACTCTAAAAATGTTCAACCTTTACTTTTAAGATATTGTGGTGATTTTCTTCCCGTACTTTCGTCATCCAAAAAAAAAAAAAAAGCCTCCATTTAACTTTTATTTCACTATTTTATTTGACTATTATTGTATTTGTGTTGTGGATGGCAGTGGTGAGGTATTAAACTATTTTACCAGTGGATGTTTGGCTTTAAACATTTGTCAACTGAGTTGTTGATGTAAACAGAGGAAAGAAAGAATGAAAGGAGAAAAAGGGGAGTTAGTTTAGTGTGTGTGTGTGTGTGTGTGTGTTATTATCTGAACCACACACAGACAGAGAACAACAAGAGGACAGTGACTGAAAGTTTTGATCAAAGTGCTCTGTTCACGAAAAGCCTCGTCACGTCTTCCGTGTACCTGCTTATCCAGGGTCATGTGGTCAGCTGAGATCTATATACTCGGCCTGAATTGAAAGGTAACGCAGTCAGCTTCTGCACAAGCAAAGGATGTGATAATGGGAGCAACTTCCTGTGCAATAAAATAGGTAGCATGAGTGGAAAATGCAAAGCAAATCAATGATAATATAGCTAATATAGCTTAGGAAGACGTTTTATCTCCTTTTTTTTTGCAAACAATGTTGGTTATATTTGCAGTCCTAATAGTATTCATTAATGTTATAACTTGATAACAAGTGTAACCCTGAAACAAAAAATGAATTTTAAAGAAATATCTGCCACAGTTGAGTTAGATTTTCATTAAATACCTCAATTGGTTGTTTTCTTTAACAATCACATTCACTATCACAAGTTATTTACAGCAGGGGTTCTCAAGCTTGGGGTCAGGACCTCATTTGCAAAATAGTGGGCATGACAAATCGTTAATTGGGTTAAATTGGCAAAAATAGGCGTGAAATATGGTGAAAAGAGGTTAAAAGTCACAATAATGGGTCAACATATGTGACATTAGGTGGGAAATGTGGTGGGATGTTTTGAAAGTGGAAAAATGTAGTTAAAAGGAGCAAAAATGTGGCAAGAATAAGTGACAAGTTTGGCGTAGTTGCGGAAAAAGGGGTAAAAATAAGCAGAAATTAGCTGACATAGCAAATATCACTCAATATCACAAGTGCTTGATGTTGATCAGGGTAGAAGCTCTCCATCATAAGGTTTTAGTAAAATCTTGAATCCATCCACATGGATAATTTAAAGGAATCATTGGACTCTCAGGCAGGCACAGCATCCATCCTCAGGGCACCAGGAGAAGCCCTTTCTCAGGTTGTTTGTTGCCATCGCTCTAATCTCAAAGGCGTTGGTAATACACAGAGGGCACGTTGTTCTACGTGAGCCTAATCTGAGTATTCTCAGATTAAAGGAGCAAGTGTGTGGAAGGCGTGGAACTCTGTGTATTTGGAGCACAGCGCTCTCTCAGCATATATCTTAAAGACACTGGACAGTCGGAGCCAAGTAGGGATAAGAATAGCTGAATGAAAAGAACTCGGTTAAAAAGATTAAAGGATTAATCCATTATGGAGTGGAGTTTGGGAAAAATTTAGAGTTCTTTTAACAATTTGAGATGAAAAATTACTGCTATCATGTGATATAAGCATGGGGAACATGTGAGCCCTGCTAATATAGTGGAGTTTCATTGAATTTGTGTATTAATTTGGAGATATCTACAACTGAAGTAGTTAATTTACTCAGGGCTCTGCACAAACTTTTCCATTGGTGGCACTGGTGCGACTAACTTTCTCAGTTGGTCGCACCAGCGCAGAATTTGGTCGCACTCTTTTTTTTGCACCCTATGCATGCTGATGAATAGTTGAATTGACTGGCTTACTGTAGTTTTGTATGAAGTTAAGATTGACAATTACTTTAATGTTTTAGTGACAATATTAAGTTTTTCTGCAACAAGCAGTGGCTGAAATAACAGGTAATTTATTTTATATAATTTTAAAAGAACACGTAACAAAAACAATGTAAATAACAGCAAAGCATAACAACAGGTTACATGTATTGTTTTTTTATTTTGCAGAAATGCTGTACTTGAATTAACTTAACAGTAGCATAACCAACTTAGCATCTGCATTGCTTCACCCCATGGAATTAAATTCAGATGGTCCAGCTCTTATAGTGGGGTCTCCTAACCCTCTTCCCCTGGTCAGGGGTCTGCAACCTTTACTCTACAAGGAACCATTTAACCTCATCTCACCTGGATTAAAGTCCTCCTGGAACCAAAAAATACCTTCTCAATGAAGACAATACAGTGTATTAAATTATATACTGTTAAAATTATATAGAATAATGTTTGATTTGATTTGATGTGATTTATAATGTATTTGAAAGGCTACAAAAAGTAACTTGAATTTGATAACACATGATCATGTGATCAACACATGCAAATTGCTCATTTCTTGCCACACATAAAGCATGCATATTTAACCTGCACATTGGTGGTTAAATTAATCTGTTCTCACACAATTAAAATCTCTATTTTCTTCCAGAATTGTGTTTTTGTTGGTTTAGTTTCTTACCAGGGATTTAAAACTTAAGGTTAGCCACAGGTGCAGGAAAGTTGATGATCTGTAGATGTTACAGGAGGTGAAGTAGGAAGGTGCTGAGTCATTGCACAACGTGATTTATTTTAGGTTAACAAATTGTTATATCTTGATTTTATTTGTCATTAATCATTAATAGCCTCTGTAAGAAAATAACAACTCTATTTCAATAGTTCTTTTTTTTTTTTAACACTATAGGGAGCCTTTGCATAAGAGTCAAAGGGCCACATTAGGCTCCAGAGCCGCAGGTTGCAGACCCCTGCCCTGAGAGAACCACAGCTGAACATCTGTCCTGGCATCATAGTCCATCAGTTCTGGTCCCTCGATGCTGATTCTGATGAGGTCCTCCTCTTTGGTGTGGAATCGTGTATGCGCTGCTCGTTTACGCTCTCTCACTCCGCTTGGCGTGCTCGCTGCATTCTTCTCCGCCCCCCCAGGTCCGATAAACGCGCCCCACATGCGCTCTGTAACTACGCTCAGTGAGCTCAGCACACTCTACCCCGCCATGTCCGCTCGTCTCGGCCCCCATTCGCTCTGTTGCTCCACGTGCCCAGACGCCTGTCCCCAGTGTTGGTGACGCAGCAGCTGTGTGTTTGGGCACATGGCGGCGCGTGGCGGCGCGTGCAGTGTCAATGTCGGACCCTGATTCACAGGAGGAGGACGAGGAAGTTTCCTCCTTTTGGATTTTCAAAATAAGGTCATCCTACGCACTCGCACAGATGCGACCAGATGAAATTTTCACTCGCACACAATGAAAAAAATAGTTGCATATGCGACCAATTTGGTCTCAGTTTCGAGCCCTGTTAGGCAATGATTCATGGTTTCTCTGATTTTTTTGCTTTAGGCTGCGGGACAAAATGAATGGACTAAAAGCACCGGATTTGGTCCCACGTGTGCTTTAAATGCTCATAGGGTCTTCAAAGATAAACAGAAGTTATAACATTTGGATAAAAAGAAAATATGAATTAATAGTTTAATCTATTAAGTCTTATATTAGTTTAAGTATTGAGTTGAAAATACTGAGTGGAGCCAGTGGAATTATTGCAAATATTAAAAAAAGAAATGGTGTCTATATTAGGGATGGTTACTTTAACTGATTTAAAAGACAGTGACCTTTGCTGGTTTCTTTTCTAAAACGGCTTTACCTCACATTTATCTCTCGCTTTTGCACAGTAACAAGTCAGTGAACATCCTCATAATTTTTCTGACCTCTCTTTATAAGGTGACCCCCCCCCCCCACACACACACACACACTTACCTGTAACCTGTAATCTTCTTCTATTAAGTCAGAGTGAGAAGATCTCTGCCTTTATAGATGATATTAGGGGTGTGTGTGTGTGTGTGTGTGTACTTTTTACACCTCATTTTGTAACTTCTTGCTGCCTCTTATGAGCCTAAGCAAGGTGTGAGAAGCCCGATGGAAGATTCTTTTTTCACTACTTCTGCACTCTGAGTCAGGTCTGATCCATCTGAACGTTCAGTATGTACCGTACTCTCCATATTCCCATGGTTTCTGCCCTGCTGCTGCATCTGCACAACGGCTCCAGCGTCCCCAAGAGGAGCTGATAGTAGCTCCAGCAGCTCAGTGGTGTGCTGTGCTGGCACTAAGTAGGCCAAGAGTAGACAGAGTTGTGGGTGTTTCACCCTCTGGGGAATCATGTGCCTTTTGTTAACTTGAACTATGTCTCTCGTGAACAGCCGCACATGCTTCACCTGAGGCGCAGTGCGAAGATTTATTACTTTTTCTTTGGTAGCTTTTGAATATTAAACACAGGAGTTTCAAATGTTTTTATTAGAGCTTTTTCCGGCAGTATATAAACATACACTGTAAGTATACAATAAATCAACCTTTGTACGCTCTTTTTTTTTTTCTTCAAGTAAAACAAACAAACAATACCACCAACTTTAAATTAACAACATCCAAATCATGTACGTAGATACATGAATACTAGTAACAAATGATTGAAGTAAAAGGATTCAGTGATAAATCACAAAAGTAACTAAGGCAAAATAAGACACTGGGGAGGAAGAGGACCACCCCGTTACAACCCACCCACCCACCCACCCAGTGCTTGATTTGTAAATCATCTGATCCCGGAACAAACGTCAGGTGTTGTTTCAGCAATAAGAGCGACAAAGATGTCACGGAATAGATTTTTTTCAGAGCGCCTTTTGCTAACTCAATGAGCCAATAATGTCGCGTGAACACAACCAATTAACTTAAATGTTTAATAAGACAATGATGACTCGGACTCAAAGAAGCACGGATGATCGCCTGTTACGGAGCGCGGGCCGTCTCTCATTCTGATCGACAGTTGTCACATCTGCCGTGTTTCAGCACCAAGGACAGCGTTACGTCACCACTAATTTAGCCACAAAGGACACTAAACTTTCAGAGCAGAATTATTACGTTTTTACTAACTTTTACACCCCTAAGGCCATAACTCCTCTAATGAATCAGCAGCACAGCAGAAAATGAAAGTAAAATGCCTGCTTATCTTTTTTTTGTCAAAAACAGCCCTGGAGCCTTTTGTGTCCTCAAAACTTGTTTTCCATATTTCACAGCCGAGGCCTGAGTAGCAGCTCATCTTGGCTTTGAACTGAGCCTCTTCCAAACTTTTCTGGTCTCAATGTCCACACCAGAACTTTAACCGTCGTCTCGTTCTCTTCTCCCTGTCCCTGAGTCCTCCTCATGTCCTCTGGATGGTTCTCCTCCCGCATCCTGTCTGCTGGAGGCAGGTTCTCCTGCATTAGCATCATTGCTACAGGTGCTGCTACTCGCTACGCTAACTGCTGCTGTGCTGCTGCCCTTGGACTTCTTTACCTCAGGCTTAGCTTCACTTATTGGCTTAAAAAAGCTCTTTAAATCCAACTGCCTTTTTTTAGCCATTGTTTTTATAGAGAAACAGTTATTGCGCAAAATCACGCTGTAGGCGTAGTGTGGGCGTGGCCTGACTTTCCCCTCCCTTCCTCACTCGCGCTCAGTTTCTACATATAGTTTTGTGTGTACAATGCAGTTTCCAGTGATTTCAACTCAATAACAAAAGACAGCTGTCCAATTATAATACTTTAAAACGTAATCAAAACTCCTAAAAGCAAATGAGGGGCTGGAATTAAAAAAAAAAAAAAAATGAGGTGCTGGATCCAATCAAATTAGTGCCGGTCAAAATCTTTGAGGTGCCGTATCTTGCTCCGGCAGGATCCGGCCCAAATTAAGCTCTGCTACCCACCCAAACGTCCAACCGACCTATTATATGGATTATAATGATGAGTTAGAGATATTAAGGTTAACAGGGTCTCAGAGAAAGGTATTGTAAGAGGGGACACCATAGCTTTTTAAAAGAAGAAAGAAGTGTTTATCTTATTCGTTCTAAATAGAGTATTTGTAAGTTCACCACGGCACATTTTTATGTGCAGAGGTTTTTTTTTTTTTTCCCAATGTGTGAGAAGCAACTTCTTGGCAGTGATAATGCTGTAAGAAAGATAACATGCCTGGAATTGTTTAGTGTTACGGTGTCTAATATTCCTTGAATGATCATCTTTAAGTCAGGATGGAATATTAAACACAGGAGACCCAAGTTGATATTACAAATAGTCACAATTATGTCCCGGTTGAGTCTTTCTCTATAATTGGTCTCATCAAGGCAAAGTGGCTGTAATTGTATAATCCAATGTACGCCTCTTCATGGGAACAGTTTAGTTTGCTAAATGTAATTGTGACATTGCTGCAATAATGTGCTATTGTGGCAGGAGGTCACAAAAGGGTGAAAAGAAGGACGACCCAGTCAAATAGTGTTGCTACAAATGAGTGTTGTTGTTGTTAACAATGAACACTTCCAAGACATAATGGAAATAAAAAAATATGAAATAGATATTTGCGTAGAACAATGGGTTAATAGATCATAGCAGAGTAGAAGTAGTCGGTTGAATGTAGCTATTCAGTGACGAAGACATTTTGTTCATTAATTACTGGGCTAGAGATCAAGACGTTGTAGTAAAGATGTTTTTAGTGTCCTTTCCAGTTTCTCTGCACATTAATAATTCACTGGGGGCCTTAGCTGTTCTGTGATGCAGTAGTGTGGACCATTTTGCAAAATGTTAAGATGCCAGAACTCAACTTGTGTGATGTTTGCGGTGATAGAATCGTGTTACGTGTGTAAAGCAACAAAAACGTATTATTTCTGTGTACCTCGTTGCACTGAAGTGATTTTTTTCATTACACACTATATCCATTTTCATATACTGATAAATACAGACAAACAGAATATAGCAATACAATACAAGGGGTGTTTTGCTAAAGACAATTGGTCAATATACCCACTTACCCATGTTGTATGCATTTTTTTACCCCACCAATCCAATTTTATGGAATAAGTAACAAGTAACGAAAGAACGCCTTTAGGCTTGGAGTCAAACTCACAACCTTGGGCAAAATGAAAATAATACCACCTTTATAAGACATACTTTTAAACAAAGCCAAATGGAACAAAACATCAGCAGTTTAACCGATGCAGCTTTACCATCGTTTGCTTCCCCTTGGAGGTCATGTTTACATCAGTGTTTATTTTTCATTGGCGAAATTCCAAAAAAAAATCACAGCTCAGTTCGTAATTGACTGATCATTAGGAAAATGTACTCATTTATGTGAGGTTATGGTGAGTTTCATCCAGATCGGATCCGGGTTACGCACCTTTTTTGGAAAAAAATGGGGCTGCCCATACATTTGGACCAATTGTATTTATTGTAATGGAATAGAAATTTCATACACGTCTTTAAAGTATGAATGATCATGGTACCAAGATTGGGATCACTGATTCAGATAACTGCTAATATCTGGCAAAAAGGGTATTTAGCGCTCTCAGTTAGGGCTGCGCGATTGTGACCAAAATGATGGATCAATAATGTAATCACGATTATTAATCACAATTATTCATCATGTTAGGGGAAAACGTCAGTATTTTTATTAAACTACTTATTAACAAACAATGTGTGAACAGTTTAGAGTGCAAAAGAAAAGGTACGGGTTTTGGGCAAGAAACAGCTGCCTGTCAACATTTACTGACTTGAGTATCCAATTATTTAATTAATACTAACTTATTAGATGTGTTTTTCTGAATAAAAACCAGTAAAAAAGTAGCGCTGCAGGTTGGTCACTCAACACGACTCATTCTCAAAACACTGACTATCCGGTAAATGGAATCGTAATCGCTACTAAAATGTTACTATATTGTGCGGCCCTACTCTCAGTGCTGTGGTTACATGTATCGACTACCTTTAGTTCCTTTTTTACCCTTAGTTGTTGTGTTGATTCCAATCAGCCCCTCGGCAGAAAAGGTGTCACGCATGTGCACTTAAAAACGTGCACAGTATCCGATAAAAGCCATTAATAGAGCCATTTATCCATATCATATGTGTCCATACCAGCCTGTCATTGCCCGATCTCGTTAGATCTCTGAAGCTAAGCAGGTCTGAGCCTGGTTAGTCGTTGGGTGTGAGACCACTGAGAATTCCAGGGGCCACAGTGGGGTGGCAGTCACTCCAGTGGTATCTGTCATTGTGTCCTTGGGCAAGGCACTTTACCCGCATTGCCTAGTATGAATATAGTGTGTGAGAGAGTGTTGGTGGTGGTCGGAGGGGCCGATGGCGCGTCAGTCTGCACAAGGGCAGCTGTGGCTACGATAGTAGCTTACCACTACTAAGTGTGGAGTTAAAGAATAATCCTTTAAGTGTCCAAAAAAGCGCTATATAAAATTGATGTATGGGGATGCACCGAATATTCGGTAACCGAATATATTCGGCCGAATATTGCAAAAAAAAGCCACATTTGGCCTTCGGTGGAGTGAGTCGAATAGTAGCGTATGATGCAATCAAACAACGTGCGGTGAAAAGGACAATAATTCATTTGTTGTGAGTTTATCCACTTTAACGCACTTTAGTTTTTTTTTGGAATGCATGTTTTGTTTTGTTTGAAGGCCTAATATAAATAAATAAAACTTGGTTGTGCTTTTTTTTTGAAAAGTAAAGGCTACTGGAATATTTTAAAAAAAAATGTCAGAATATTCAATAAACATTTACTTTCTTTAAAAACATGTCTAAAAATTTATTCTAGGTTATATATGCACTATTTAAAAAAGATAGTGAAAAACTTAACAACCGTATTCCAATGCCAAACGTTTATATTTTATTCGGCTTCGGCCACATCCCTTATTATTATTATCATCGTCATCAACACAGCAGCATGAAACCCAGTTAAAACTACAGTGTCTTGCATATCCATTTTGTGAAACAATAATTCCAATTTTCAGTTCAACTGGATGACGATGAAGCAGAAAACAATTCACAAGAACAACCTGCCAACTATTGTCTCTTCTCAAACCCAGCCCTGCATAGAGATTCATTGCATAGATGTTGGGTACAAAGTAGATGTATAGGTAGACACTAGCATCCACAGTAAAGGACGCAGGTAATCTCTCTGCCGTAGATTAATCACGGTTGGCCTCAGGCCTGTGAAGCACATTCACGGGCGTTCTCTGTACACTGTGTTCTTGGCTTGGTCCTGGACTTTGAAGCTGTTCAACAGCTCCGCAGTGGTCAGCTGACATCTTTAAAGACAATTGTGTAACTAAACAGACAACTGTTCAAACCCTGTGACTTGGTGTTAGAATGCTTGGGTGTATACAGTATTTGATCAAATGGACAATAGGAATGCTTATAGTGAAGTGTGACGCCACTTTTTCCTCCAATGCTTCTGTTGCATTCACTGCACTTTTATGCTCAACATGCCCTTTGTGAAAAAGACTGTTTAATGACTGCGTTTAAAGCCTTTTATTAATCTAAAACACCCGAGGGAGGGCTGTGCTCTAATGTCACTGATGTGGGGCCATGAAAAAAAGCTGTTAATGGCTGAGTAAAGGAATCTAAAGGGCTGATGGTAACCTCAGGCTCCATGATACTGGTACTGGTAACTAAATTATGGGCTGTGTTAAGCATGCGTAATTGAGCTGAGTCACCTAATCGAGACGGCATATTAAATAAATAAATAAATGAAATTAATTTATTGCCAAAGTTTTGATTAAGGTTAAAAAAACAAAGTTTTAAAAAAAAAGTTTAAAAATAAAATAAAAAGTCAAAATATTAGTAATGATTGATAAAATCTTTAAATAAAGGATGGCCACTGCTGACGAACCGTTATTGTGAGCTTTTCCACAAACATCTGAGAGAAGCTGGGAATAGGTTTTACGCTAGTTAAGTCTTGGAAAAAAGTAAAAAAAAAAAAAACGAAAAAAAAAACGTCATCAGGAAGTAGGACAGGAAAAGACAAGACCTTGACAGAATTTCATCGCATATCTGATGGAACAGGGACACGGATGCAGAAATTTAAACCTAAATTATTGCTGCTGCACAGCATAAAATACACATTTCATCTATAAAGCATAGAAATGTTGGTAATTTTTTTTAAAAACAATGATTTATCGGCTCAATAAGTGAAAAACTGATGCAGTTTTTGCACATTTTCAATATTTTCTGTAGCAGTGTTGTCAGATGAGCTAAAATTGTGGGGGTGTGTGTGTGTGTGTGTGTGGGGGGGGGTATTGGGGTTACATTTTGGTGAAAGTTACAGTTCTGTCGCACACATTGTTTTTCTTGTGAATTCAAGAGGCAAGAGGCTTGCTGTAGCACCACCTTTGGTAATAATGGCCTTTTACAATACTCAAGGACACCTTATGGAGTGATTAAAAATGTAATAAAATGACACAATAAAGTAAGAAAAAATTGAGAAACAAAAGCGCAAAATGGAAAGGTTTTGCTGATGAGGTAATCTGGCACTGGGTAGTGTGGGACTGGACCTTTGTGCAAAAGGTGGTGATAGTTAAAGCATGGGAAGTAGCATTTCCTCAAAAAAAATAAAAGCTACTGTAGCTGATTTGTGTATGTATGATGGGAAGCCAATGTTTTTTTGACCTATCAAATATCCATGCTTATGAGCCTTAATCAGGACTTTAGGATCGTTTTCACACTTTTCATTGATTATTACACAATGATATTCAGTATATCAGTTGAAAAGTAACACCTTTCAGAAGTGAAACGGTGGTTTAAATTAATTTCACCCTATGCACAATTGTTGTCAAAGACTTAATGCATTTTTACACCAACAATCGATCAACTAGGACAATAAATATGTTTAATTTGAATTTTCTAGTACATTTAGTGACAATATCTTACGTACTTTATTTTCTGTGTTGCCTTTCTTCTTTTATTTTCCTTTATTTTACACACAGACCATGCAGCACCGTCCTATACAGTATATCAGCAATTGCGGGTAATGCCTATTATAGCAATATCATTTTTTCATTGTTTTTGTAATAGCCCTTAGCACAAACATAGGCAACTGGAGGCCCGGGAGCCACATGTGGCCTTTAGTCTAATTTTGTTCGGCCCCAAAACAAATCCCCAAGAATTGCATTTTAAGAAGTTGGAAGAAATATAAAGCAGTTTAAAAATCTTTTTAATTCATATATCATTAGTAAGTGTAAGAAAAAGCAATATTTTTACAGAGGACAGAAACAATATATAATATGTATAAAATGGTATAAAATATATTAATACATAAAAGGTTTTTGTTAATGTATATATTGCCACTCTCAATGTAATTGATGAAATTTGTGTCATAAATATGAAATAGTATAATATTAATATTATGTACATGTCATATACATTCATGTGCATGTATGTATGTGTGTGTGTACTGTACGTATGTATATATGTTTGATGTGAATGTATAAATTGTATATATAAAACTTGTGCAGAACATAAATTGAATGTATACTGTGAAAATAGTAATTCAAGTTAAAGAACCTTGTTTTGTTGTGATGGGGTAGGTACAGTCTGTATAAGCTTTGCTTCAACCTACAGCCTTTCGGCTGGAGAATTGGACAATTGCGTGGTTTTTTTTTTTTCCGTACTTTTTTTTGTTTAGGTTGCCGAAATATAATTTAAATTCAATTCAACATAATTCACGAACAAACTCCCAAAACACACAAATCGACACCAAAAATGCACAAAGTACACAAAAACGCATAAAAAAAAAAAAATCAAAAATAAAACACATAATGACAACAAAGACAGACACAACAACCACTTAAACAAACAAAATGACGACAAAACCACTAATTCACAACACAATATAGAATAAAACACAAACAAAATTACACACAATGACAGGGAAACGCACAACTCAACAACAAAGATACAGAACATAACAGAAAAAGTCACAATTATAACAAAAACAAACCAACCCCCAAAAAACACACAAAATGACTAAAAACTGACAAAACATCAAGGGCCTCTACTGCAAAGCTAGATTTGCTCTTTTGCATTAACTACCGGGATTTAATCAGTGTGTGCTGGACGAACGTCCAACAGAGCTAAATTACCATGGTAACTTAGGCTGAACGACTAACCTGGTCAAGACCAAGTTTTGTTCTGGCTGGGATCTGAGCGAGTGCTAAAGCCCCGCCTCCTGACCAATCAGATCTGTTGGAAAAGGACCTGTCCAATAAAAGGAGGATCACTGTGAACACGTCACCGTGTGGATCTGATGTGACGCTGACAGGAGAGAGAATATTTAGACATTGATGCAATCCTTTCATTTACCGCTGACATCTTATTGGAAACATAGAGATTTTTAGTTGATGGACTGATAAAGTAAAATATGTAAAACAAGTCAGCTGATAAAGCCTGCGTGCATCAGGCGCTTTCAGACCAATAAATAAATTCATTAATTCATGTATTCCGGGGTAATGCAAGGAGCATCAGTTCTGTAAGATAAAATATGAATATATTCCATCTTATGATTTAGGCTGAGCTGTATGAACGCAGCATCAGAGCCACGGACATGATGTCTGTTTATTCTGTTTATAATCTCACTAATTTAAGCATTAACACTCATCAATTCCTGTATTCATTACTTGCTGCTTTTACTGCAGAAAGTGTGTTGTTTTTGGTCTGCTTTATGGATTTTAATTCTTTATATTTTGAAAGAATGATTCCGTAATTGTGACGTAAGTTGCTCTACGCAGTTTCTCTGTGATTGTGATTGGTCTGACGCTGTATTTTCCACCTCTGTCTCAAGAGCGCGCACGAAGCCAGACTGAAATCAACTCGCTTACCTTAGCGAGTTGTAATCAAGATTCATAGGACAGCCTCTGTCTGACAGACAGTGTTTGGTTAGGTGAAGCCCGCTAACGGAGATAAATCCAGGATATAATGATCTAGCTTCGTAATATATGTGAGAATGCAGCACTGAATGGTCTTATTTAAAATCATGCTATGATGTAAGTACTGCTGAGAATTTTTCCAGGCAGCGCCCCAAATGAGATGATGATTAAGTCACTCTGAGGAGCCGGGCCTGGATAAACTTGGCGCGTTCCTTAGACCCAGACAAATTAAAATATTTAGTATCTGCTGTCACGCTGTTAGAGAGTCACCAGATTGGTCTAAGAAATGTTTTCAGACATGGTGCAAGTCTCCTCTTCTTCCTTTGCTGTTCGTCTAACAGTCAATGATAAAAGCTCGTGGCTGGTGTCCAGTAAAGCTCAGTGGATTGTTATTGTGTTTTTATTTTTGATTTTTGTGCATGTGTCTTATTTCCTGATCTTTCAGTGTAACATTACACATATTTACAAGTTTTCATGGCTGTGTTCGCTGAAGAGCTTGTGATCTAACCGGCTTTGTTCCGACTCCATGAAAACAATATTTCCTTTGTGTGAGAGCACGGAATGCTACGGAATACCTCAGGTGCTGTGGAGGGAAAGCAATCGGTTACGTTTGTATTATTCTATCAGACTAAATGGCTGCGCTGATATTTGCCCCTTTTCCAGTTTGTGAGAAAGCACACACTGACACTCCACTGGGGCCACAGGTCTGGCTTCCAGGTCACAGATGTGGCAGTGATGACTACAGGCCTCCTACAGCTTTAGTTAAAATAAATTCTAAACTTTTTATCGCCATTTGAAATAACATTTAAGACCCTCTTCGCACTAAAAACAATTGGGGAGAGAGAAACGCCACATCAATTACATAGGGTTAGGGTGTATTTTTTCCAGTGCCTAGTGCAGACGTGCGACTGGTAAACACACAAAAACACACAAAATGACAGAAAAATACACACAGAAATCAGACTAAAATCATCAAAATCACTCTAAAAACACACAAGATGACTACAAAAATACAAAAAATAAAAACCATTAAGAAAATGTGAGGCAATTTTTGTTAAATTTGCATTTCCCCATGTTGTTTAAAGTTGCAACAAACATGACTCGCGTCTGCACAGTCGTGTTGTAACCGCGTCACTGTTTTGTAGTTGGTTCCGCTGTCATGATAGCACGATGCTACGGTAAATTATGTATTTTTTTTTTTCATAACGAATGTTACCATTTCTTTTGAAACGTGAGACTAATTAAAATCATAAAATCATACTTGTGTGTTAACGTTTAAGACTTTTGAAACGTGGGTTAAAGGCATTTTAATGACAAGTAAGGCCTTATTTTTAGATTAATTCGTTTAATGCCTTTTAGGATTTTTTAATAATCCACAGGAACTCTGCACTAGCCACTAGGGATGTAACGATTTATCATAAGGCAGTTAAAAATCGACTCATAGGTACCACGGTTCACATCGATGCTCTGAAAATTGAATCGCTGTACTTTTTTTAAACAGCAGAGGCCGCTATATAGTAATCCTTCCAGATGCGGACGTGACGGGGGGAGTCTTCTACTATTTTCTTTCTGTCCGCCATTTACTGTTAAACATGCTCATAAATGATTCTTTACTCCTTTAGCACCGAAAGAATATCTGTAATACAACGTGAATATCTGTAAAAGTCACGTTTTTCTATTAGCTTTGTCTGCTAGCATAGCTTCTCTTCTTCTTTGGTGGAATAACTGCATGCCAACCGACCACTGGGTTACCAGCGCCCTCTGCTGGTCTAAACAAATATCTGACGTAAATACAGTAAAATGACTGTTTTTAAAGTCCAATTGTTAAGGCACAAAATACATTTTCAGTTGCACTTTTAAAAAGAAAAAGAACTATTACGCAGTTTTGAATTGTTTACTATAGAACCAGAATTTCAATTAATAGGTTTCTTCTTCATTTGTATTATTCCTTTATGTATTTCATTCATTATTTATTTTTAGGTAAATTGCATCATTTTGCATAGTTTATCAAGGGATTCTTTTGATAATGAAAAATAAAAGGAAAATAGTATAGTATTTCCCCCAAAAAAATAAAGGAATATTTTTCAGTCATTTGTCAACATTCCCATTTTGTAAAATAAATCGTGAGAAAATCGTATCGCGAACCCAGAATCGAATTGTATCGGGAGTTGAGTGAATCGTTACATCCCTACTAGCCACGCTAAACGCTGAAACGCGTGTCAAACTCATGGCCCGGGGGCCAAATCCGGCCCTTCAGGGCGTCTGATTTGCCTGCTGGAAAGTGAAAATGACAGCGAAAACATGAATCATTGTATAAATGACCAAATAATTCAGTTGTAAATTGTTGTTGAAAGAACACTTTTTCTCAAATCATTCCACAAATATACCCAAATTAACTAAAATTTGATAAAAAATAAAAAATAAATCAAAGGACATTTAAGTATCTGTCACTTATTGCTGATATATTGTTGATGCCTTCCATACTTTGTCTAATTGATTACTAGAAGTGCAGCCTTGGGCACATTGATGTTGAAATTGTTAGTTTTCCCACCTAAAACCTGCGGCCCACTTGTGATCGAACTGGTACCGTATTTGGCCCTTGAACGAAGCGTAGCTTGACACCCCTGAGCTAAAACTTACTGAATTTCCAGTTCACAGATACATTTTCACAGTTTACATGAATGTGTAGTGAGATTTTTGGCTTAAATTAAGTAGTTATATAATATTTGCATAATATTCTTTTAACATAATCCTTATTTCTTAACAGAAAATCAAGTAAAGATAGAAATCATTATTCTTACACTACAATCAAAAGTGTTAAAGTAGCTACAGTTGCCATGGGTCAGTCTGACAGTCACGTGACTGCCAACCTGTGTACAACAGCCTATTCTAAGCACCAGTTTATCCTGTTTTTCACACACATGCAACACAATGTGGATAAAGAGGAAATGGCAACAATAACTGGGATTTAATTCATCATATACGACCTGCTCTCCCTCTGAACCTACTGTAGTACTGACCTTGAGATAACCTCTGTCTTGATGTCCTCCTGAGCTCATTTGTTCTAATCCCCCCCCCCCTTTTTTTTCTATAGCTGTGCTCCTTTACAACCCACACATTGTAATGTGTACTAATGCACATTTTTATTGCCATCTCCACTGGCTTCTTGGACCACAAGAGTTAAGACCATCACATACTGAACTACCCAGTATGACGAGGCCTGAAGGAAAGTTCCCGTCCTTATCGAGATGCTTTCCTCGATTTCAAAGAATGTGATCAAAGTTGGAAAAAGCTTGTGGTTAAAGATTGCTTTTAAAATCATGTGAGGCCTCTTCACGTGTGCAGGGTGATCATGGGATGCTTTGATGTCTATATTTGGATCTGATTGGGAAACATTGTTGCTGTTGGCAACATCCTCAGCATGAGTTAAAAACATAAGTACTCTAGCCATGAGTCCTGCATTATAAAACAGGGTTCCTGCGCGCCCTTAAAAAGTCAGTGAATTCATGAATCTAAAAATAAATTAATAAAAAAATTAATAAAAATACTTAAATGTCATTAAAATGTCTTAAATCAGTGTTTCAAAAGTCTTAAATTTTAACACGCATTAAGTATGATTGTAATTCGTCTCACAATTCAAAATAAATGGTAACATTAGTTTCTTTTTTTAATGTATAAACAACATGGGAAAACAAAGATTTTTCTTAATGGCTTTTCTTAATGTTATTTTTGTTGTTTTATAGATGTTTGCCTATTTTTCTAATCATGTGTTTTTGTAGTGATTTTAATGATTTTTAGTCAGTTTTTTGTGTATTTTACTGTCATTTTGTGTATTTTTGTGTTTACTTTGGGGGGGGCCACCAGTTGCACGTCTGCACTAGACGCTAGAAAATATTTACCCTAACCATATGTAATTGATGTGACGCCCCCCCCAATTATGTTTACTGTGAAGTTGGTCTTAAATCTTATGTCAAATGGCAATAAAGTCTTGAATTTAATTTGACTAAAGCTGTAGGAACCCTGTAAAAGGAATCCCCAGTGTAGTGACATTTCATTTTTGTGTGTGTGTGCGTGTGCGTGAGAGAGATGTTACAATATTGCAGCAGGTCACGATGTAACGTTTCATCCACTCAGCTCCAGTGGTGTACATCCTCTCATCAATAATTGATATGTGGCTGTTAATCAACCCCCCCCCCCCACTCCCCGCACACACACAATGGTGTAAAAACACCAAATCTGCAGCACAGTTGCAACTATATCCACTGTGTTGAAAATACATTGAAAGCCAATATTGATGTAAGACTGTAAACGGACGCCCATAGAACATATTCCACCGTGGCATTTGAACACAGTCTATAGAATATGGCCTCCCCTGTTCGTTGGCATGAAATATAATATATATATATATATGTAATATTTATGTATTAGGATGTTGATGTTGGTGTGCTGTAAAAATGTCAAGTGTAGTTTTGAGATGGTATAATTTCTATATCAACACAAAAAAAGTAAGAACAACAGTACATCTATAGAAAAAGTACATACACATTAAAAACAGTACCATATTTAATACTAATGTATTGAATATGGTTAAAGAAAAATAACTCCATTATTAAAATATGGTTCATTGTCAGACATAGTTGTTGGATTTTATAGTTGCAAAATATCCGAGGGTTCATATTACGCTGCGCAAAAAGGGGGTCCAATTACAATATTACATCTGCTTATGAACATTTAGTAGAAACACGTTGCATATAAACCACGCTTAAGAATCAATACAAGACATTTGTCGTCATTGAGAAATTTGTCGTTTACCATCAAGTCCAAGGGTGTCGAACCTTATTTTGCCTGCGAGCCAAATCTGGACCAGTTTTATCGCAAGTGGTCCGCACCAATTTCATCATTATTGTGCCCTAGTTTTCACTTCCACATGTAAATGGTATGTAAAGTATGTAAGACACCAATAATAACCAGGCAATAAGTGACAGATATCAGTCGCTGCAGGATCTTCACTTGAATCTCCTTGTTTTTTTTTTTTTGTCTAATTTGTATTTAAATTGAAGGATTTTGGAAAAAATTAGAGCTCTGTCAACATTTTGAGATTAAAAATGTCTGCCATCATTGGGATTTAAAAGGATGAGAGATATTATATGAAGGCCCTTAGAGCACTTACCTGAATATCACAGCTGGAATCAACTTCCTGTGATGAAATAATGCTGCCTAATGGTGGTGATCCACTGGGGGTGGACTGAGAATAGTGTTTAAAAAAAAAAAGACCTGTCGTCAAAGGTTTGCATTGAAAGCTTTAGGTATGAAAATGAATATGGCCCCTTTTTTTTAACCTATAAACTTCTGCACGTTCATATCAGCATGGATCACCTTATGCAAAACAGTTTAAAAGGTTATCAATTTGTATAGCAACTCAAATGAGAAATATTAACAATGTATCTGATGGGAAATAGAGAAAACTTAATCAAAACCAAAAAGTCAGTGTTCAAAATGTTCACTCTTTGTTCTTGTAATAGCTACGCTGCCATCATTGTTACTGGTGTTGCTGGTTGTTTGTAGTGCATCCATAAGTATTCTGAATATGAGCAGGAATACAAAGTGAGGGCAGAGTACAGATCATACCTGTCAAGTTTTGGATTTGAAAATAAGGGAAATTTTCTGGCGCCCACTACGAGTCGTCCCACCCGACCAACCAAGCTCCAGTATCTCTTATATTTTAAGACAAGTGTACAAGAAATCTAAAATACCCACTTGTCAACCACTTACTAAATACAACTATGTGATTAGAATCTGGTAGAACTACCTTTATTAACATTAAAATGCTGTGAACATTCCTACTAGGGCTGGGCAATATGGACCAAAACTTATATTTCAATATATTTTCTCAAAATGGTGATAAACGATATAAATCTAGATAATTTTATTAAACAAAGTCTGACCAGAGAGACAATTCTGGGTTAAATTTGCTGATGCAAAATGCTACACAGGGACATTTATTAACAAACAGCTGATCAATATGTGACACTCATTAATCCATCTAACTGAGCTTTACACGTTGTTCTGAAAAGTAAAAGCAGCGACTCCTAAAACTAGTATTTTGATTCATATGATATATGAAATATTATAGTTTTCTATATCGCCAAAATAGAAAACTCGATACATCTTGAATCTCGATATAATTATAAAACAGCCTAAATAAAAACATAAATGTGTATATGAAGCACATGTGTTTATTTAATAAACTTACAGTTTATATATAAGTCAACACGTTGCATATTTACTGTTAATTTCACATTGCTTGTCTTTAAGTTAGACATTAACATTTTATTTCATTATATATTTTATTATAATTTCTCATACTCACTCATGTGGTTCTCTGGTATTCACTAATGACTTATTAGACACATTTATTACAGACTTTACATTCTTTTACACTTTTTAAAGCAGTGTATATTTGTGGCGCTTGTGATTGGCTGATTTTTCATGGTGACACGTCGTTCCTTCCGCTGTGGTAGACGTTAAAATCTGTTATTAATCTAACAGAACGTGTAACTGTGTCACATTCTGCTGCTATTTAGGAAGATAAACTCTGTCTCATTTCACAACGTATTTACACCAGTTCTTTGTTTTCTTCGTTGGAACGTCTTCATTCATCATCTCTCTTCTGAGTTGTTTTGTTTTGTTGCCGCTGTCAGCACTAATCTCACGAGAGCTGCCAACCAGTCCATTTCAGGTGGCAGTTCTCGCGAGGCTAGTGATGCCGTTCAGTTCAGTAAGGCAACTTTTAATTATTATTACATTAAAATACGGGATATTTACGGGAAAATACGAATACGGGACGATGGCGGGAAAGAGGGGTAAAATACGGGAGCTTCCCGGCTAAAACGGGATACTTGACAGGTACGATACAGACAGAGGGCATTGTGCATGTCAGTATTCCACTTAAACTAAAAATGGGCCTAAGCTACAAAGCAGAATCAGTGTTTGGGGAGCAGCGTCTCACTTGAATCAGACGTATACTGCAATAAGACGCATGCATTTATGTTTTTTGATTATATTGATGATTTAGCCCACTCTGGAAGCAATTATCACCCAATAGTGTTAATCACTGACCTAGTGGTACACCCCCAGGCGTGTAGCGATGACTCAGCATTGTTAAATTTATCAGCACATTTTGATTCCGTACGGCATTTGACTAAAATGCAATTTCGTTTAAGTCAAAATTGAGTCATCAGGACTATTTTAGTTATAGTCTAGTTTTAGTTGAGATTAAGATTTTATACCTGTTACGGATATAGTTGATTTAAGTATTAAGAGTTTATAATTTTCTTTAAGATTAAATTATCATTCATTGATCAACCTGATATTGGATGGTATTTGTTAGTGCTGTCAAGAGATTAAAAAATTGCGTGATTAATTAATCATGCTCTGTAAATAATCTAATCTTTTTTTTTTTTTTTAATTCGCACCTAAAAATTGCTGAGAAACGCCCTCAACTTGCTGTATTTTCATTGAAATTACATTATTATGGCAGATCAAAACATTGATATATAACAAAGTGGCTTTATAAAGCTATTTATTCGTTTTTAACAGACTTGAACAGATGCAGGCGTGGACATTTACGTTCCTCTGTATGTGAGACTATAGTCCCAAGGGCTGCGTGTCACACTGATGTGTACTTTTGTCAGTCTCCAAATAATAGAAAATACAAATGAAATAAAACGTCATATGTCGTGCTATAAGTTAGCACATCATAAACAGTGAGAACACTTTTCTGACACCAAACTTGTTGCTTTTTCTCTCCTTCCAATAATATTTATCCAGTGAGTTTGTTCATTGTTGCAGTTAGCACTGTCCCGAGTGTCCATGCTAGCTGTCCGCGCTAGCTGCTACATGTTTAGCATGGAGGTGGTAGTGAAGGCTGCAAAAGTCTTTCTTGCACAATTTGCACACAACTAGGCTTTTGCTTTCTATCCGGTGTTTTTAAAAGCCAAAATTTAACGCAAACAAAGCTGAGCAGCTCCACAGTGTCCCGTCTTTTATTGCAGTCCGTGCATTAGGGATGGGCGATATGGACTAAAAAAAATTATCCAGATAATTTCTGGTATTTATCAGGATAACGATAAACATCAAGATAAATAAAAATTATTATAAATAAATAAAATAATTCCCAACTTACAGTGTAAACAGGTTTCTTACAAACACTAATAAATCTGAATACGTCAACACTAGACACATTAAAAAAGGCTTCAATAGCTGCCGACTCAGAGTTCATGAGCTGATATTTTATGAAATATATCAGTGCATGTGGATCACGTTATTAGTGTTATTGTAAGTAATTCATTTATTTCCTCACTTAAAATATTATTTACTAAAAAAAAAAAAAAAAAGCACATGAAAAGCAAAACTAACTCCATCAGTGTCTTTACTGTTGCCGAATCTTGTTTCATTTATCTTATGAGTTACATAAAGTTATGGTTGATAAATAACTGATTTCCTAAAATTAAACCAGATCAAGCTGATGATTTAATCATTCAGTATATTTAGGTGTAATAATCTCAATAGTTAAATTAGTCTAATGGGACCAGCTTTGTCTGTGAACACGTGAAATATAATTAAAAATATTGCGTTTCACAAGTTTGAGATGAATTAATAATGACAATATTATTTATGCTAACATTTATTTCATGTTTAGCTTTTATCCTTCCATGCAAGTGTTAAATCTGACCATAAACAAATCTGTGGCTTTACGACAGTAAGACGTGTATTTTTTACGTGGTCTGTTATTTATATGGAGTGGTTAGCGTTAGCTCTTAGCCCAGTCTGTGTGTCGGTGTGTTAGCTTAGCATAGTTAGCTTTAGTTGAGTTTCCAGTTCATAATCGTTGAATTTGAATCGGTTCACTTTGTTGGATGGTTGTCTGGTTTTAACCAAGTAGCGGTCCATGAATGTATAGCAGCGCGGCAGCTTCAGGTAGCCATGACGTAGTCTGTGGGTGTGTGAGGGTTGAGGGGCGGGAGCGGCGGTGGTGCACACCGCTGCTGCGGAGACTTCGCTACGGAGCTGCCGTGAACAGCGTTCCGCTTCAGAGAATAATAAGTTGACAACAAACGGGTAGTTTTGGCCTGTGGAACGAGGTTTTTAGGGGCATTCTTGGCTAAATCACGGGGCAAATGGCCCGTGACCCTCGCTAATTTCCGACATGGGAATTTATCGTTTATATCGTGAGATGACATATTCTTACCGGTGAGAATATTTTTGACGATAAACGATAAAATATCGCACATTCCTACTGTGCATCAGTATTATTGGTATACCAGGAACTCGTGAAATGAGAGAAGTTTGGAGTGCTAAAAAAAAGCGAATAACGGACGTTATTTTTTCCTGTAATTAATGAATGCGTTAAAGTGACAGCCCTAGTATTAATGTTTGTAAATACACACAGACAGATTTGATGTCATCAAAGTATAAGACCATTTGATGCGTCTTGCGTTCACAAATGCAGCTTTCTTCCTATTGGATAACTATTGGATCACACAATAAAAGTAGTTTAGAATGATTCCTTTCCAAAAAAAAAAAAAATTTATTTGTGATTGTGACGATTATAGTTTAGGTTTTATTCATGAAAATATCGATATATTTTAATATATTTTACGATTACATGTATATTTTTTTAATTAGTCATTGTCTCGTTATTGTCAAAATGTAGTATATAAATATTTTAGTCAACAAAATGAATTCCGCACTAGATCTGCATAGATTAATTAGTGATGTGAAAAAGCTTAATGTGAGCTCAGAGAAGCGTCTGGCCGTGCTTAAAATGTGTTTGAACCCTAAAGTTTTTGTGGTCAGATTGAATTTATAATATAATATTTGCATGCTAAATGTTACATAAAATTAGATTGGACGAGCTTTGTTTTTTCGCAAGGAGTTGCATTCCAAATGTGCCCACTGCAGTCTGGGAAGGCATAACTGCTAACAATGAAAGGCCTAGAAGGACAACATTGTGACATTTTTAAGGAACACTAAGAGGAAGGAGAAGTTTGCTGTAGATATGGACTGTTAGCGTTCTGTTTGGGCTAAAAGACTTTCAGTGCTTTTAGATTCACAATAACTTACTTCACCTAATTCTATCTATGAAAATCACTGTTAAAAGTGTCACGTATAAAGAAAGGTATGTCAGCCTCGGATATGGTGGGGAAAGCTGCCAATGCAACCTAAGATTATATAAGAATATTCAGCGCTTGTGGCAATGTTATCCTGGCTGTGATTTAGCTCGTTGATGACAAAATTGATTATATTCTAGACGTTTTTTGGTTCTTTTTTTGAGTGGAAGAGTAGATGTTGCTCTTTATCTTCTTTTTTGGATTATATTCTACCGTGATATTCTGCAGAACATGAACATTTATTGAGATTTTCTCTTGTGCTCTAAATCCTAGCTTCCCAAAGTGGGGTACGGGTACCCCCAGGGGTACGCAAATTGTCATAGGGGGTACGTGAATGAAAATGAAAAACGCTGACAATATAAATAGAGCAGTTAATGTTAATGCTTATGCTAATGCTAGGTGAATGCTAATGCTAGGTTATTGTTGGGCTAATGCTAGGTTAATGCTAATGCAAGGCTCATGTTATTGTTAGGTTAATGCTCGGTTAGTTAATGCTAGGATAATTCTATTTCTATGTTAATGCTAATGTTAGGCTAATGATAATGCTATGTAAAAGCTAATGCAAGGTCAATCAATATTAATGCTAGGCTAATGCTATTGCTATGTTAATGTTGATGCGAGGTTAATGCTATTGCTTGGCTATTACTATTGCAAGGCTACTGCTAAAGCTAGATAATGCTAATTCCAATGATAAGCTAATGTAGTACGACGTGGGCCATGTACCTGCATCCTCACTGCATCATTTTCTTCAGGAAATGCAAATATAAATAAAGGCTACATTGTATATGGCATTACATAATTTTGTTTTTAAGTGTGCAGGAGTAGGTGGTACATGGGTTCAGGTTTAAATGTCTGAAGGGGTACGGGACAGTGGAAAGTTTGGCATACACTGCTCTAAATGATATTCTACGAGGGGTGGACAACAAATGCTATAGAGTACACGACCATATTTGGTCAACTTTGACCAAAAATCACCATAAAGATTAAAGATACTGTAGATGTCAACAATCAGATACGTTATTGTTAATGTTGCCAGCTTGACAGTAGATACACGTCTGACTGCAAACTAAATAATTAGACCTGTTTCAGACTTGCGATTGGTTATTTGATTTTCATTTTCAAATTGAAAAACTAAAATTGAAATTCAGGGCATGTTTCTTTGTCAGGAACAAAAAAGAATGAAGAAGCGTTTAAAAATTGGTTGATTTTTAATTTTGGTTTCTAAAACAAAAAAAAAAAAAAAAAAAAAATGAGCGTTTTTCATTATGGTGAGACCGGAAGTTGTTCTTTTCAAAATAAAAGCACATGTGAGGACGCTGCTGTTTTTCTGGTGCCAAAATACATGAATTATCTCCACGTTCTTCCCTGTTCTTTAAAATGTCTTTGGAAGCGTACCCCGAAATCATTCTAGAAATGGCAAAACTAGGCTTGTCATTCGCAGAAATTGCTGCAAAATATATCGAAGTGCATATACTGCGTCTACATACACTGACCCTACTAGTCCATTTAAACCAATATTAACTTTAACCAAGAAAAAGGCGTTATTAGCAGATGGATAGGTGTCTGTAGCATTTATTTATTCATTAAATCCTGCATTGACTGCTTGAAGTTCTCAAATACCTTGATTACAAAAATGATTGTTTTATGAAAATGAATTTCATTTACTGTTTTTTATTTATTTATTTTTTCCATGACTGTTAATGTGTAAAATACCCTTGAACTAATTAAAATATTCTAAAGTAGTTCTTTTTTAAAATTTTAAACCATGCCTAATTTTAAACCATGCCTGCATTTGTCGTCTTATGCTGATCACACATGTAGTGGGACCTTTTTTTTTTTTAGTTTTTCTTCATGACATAATATATAATAAATAAATGTAATTAAAAAAGGAAAAAAAAAGTGATTGGTCATGTTTATGTTGAAAATAGAGCTTTAAGCCAGAGTATCATACTATTATATCTGATCGCTTGATTAGTCAATGAAAAAATGGATAAAATACTCCATTACTAAAATATTCAGCCTTGCTCGTTTCAATTGTGTGGATGTTTTGTAACAAAAGGCCATGATAAGAGCCTTTAATTCCACCTGGATATGTTTGAATGAGCTTAATCACACTTAATAAGTGATTTCTTATCCAAACAACGCACGAAGTTGAGCTTTTAAAGCACTGTTTACTGTAAAACTGTCATATTCTCACACAGCTTGTATGTGGGCGGGAACAATTCCCTCTCGGTGTGAGTGTGTTTGTAAGAGCCAGCTGGATGGAACTAGTATTGGGTTACACCAGGCAGGCATGGAGTAGTCTTTGCACTCTGGTTGTCTCAGATCAATTAAGAGGAGAGTGGGGATGATGGGGATGGAGTGTGACGAAAGAAATGGATGAGGCGAAAGGAAATGACTGAACATTAGTCAGGTGGAGGAGGAAAAAAAGGCATGCAAGAAAGAGACAAAGTAAGAAAGCATTAGCAACCACAACTGCTGTGTCACTAAAGAGTTTATCCTTGGAGTACAACACCACCTGGATGACAAAACATCACTCTTAAATGGATGTCTGCTTGTCCACTTTTGATTTTTCTCATTTACCATCCCACTGTGTTACCTCTGAAACTCAGACACAAAGTGCTGTAAATAAATTTGATCTCCGTGAGATACTGTGGAGATATTGTAAACACAAAATAAAAAGGCTCAAATTGGCTCAATGGAGCTTTCCACCCAGTTGGCATCAAATCACAGCCAGGATTTAAAAAAGATACAGGAACGGGCACCGTTTCTTTCCTTTATTTTTCATATTTTCTTTCATCACAAATGTTGAGGATGTCTCCAGCTGGGATAAACATCTTTCATATTTGTTTACTATCAGTCCCCAATTTTTGTTTACCGTTCACAAAGCCAATATTGCTTTCAGAGGGGAATGACTTTCATATCTTCAGGACCTGGAAGTCATTTTGTGCTCAAAGACCGTGGAGGCTGCTTATAAAAAGCCTTTGTCTGAACGTATGCACCATTTTCTTTGCATGGGTTTGCCCTGAGATTAAACCGGCAGTGTGTATAAATATGTTTATTCTTGTGATTGTCTCTTTAATTCAACCTCGTGTGACTGGTAACCTAGTTAAGATACAGGGAGAGAATTGGGAAACGCCACAATCACTAGTAGTTCCAGCGTGATTCATTTTGTCGTCTTTTTGAATCATAGGTTAAGTTGAGGTTTTATTTATTCACACATGGTTTTTCAGGACATTTTCATCTCCTGACATATTTCTACTGTCATCTGTCAGTCTTTGTCAGAGGAGTTCTGCAGATCGCCTTTGATGGTTCCTTTGAAGTTTCACTTGACTTCATGGACACAGTTGAAACATGTTGGGAGATAAAAATCTCCTGAAAAACCCTTGTCTGAATAAAGAAAACCTCAACTTAACATACTATTCAAAAAGAAGACAAAATGAATCTCAATGGAACTATTACATGGAAGTCAAGTGAAACATCAAAGGAACCATCAAAGGCGATCAGCAGAACAGTTGAAAGCAGTTGACAGTCGAAACATGTCAGGAGATAAAAAAAATGTCCAGAAAAACCTTGTCTGAAGAAACAAAACCTCAACTTAACATACCACAATCACTATTTTTGAATGAGTGGATGGGTGAATTTATTTTGGCAATCTTTTCAGAAAAACTGAACAAACACCACACAATTGTCCAACGAATCAACCAAAATGGTGTCGGTTGAAGCAAAAGTTTATACACACCTACCCCATCACAAAAAACAAAACAAGGGTCCCTCGATATCATGAAAACTAATTAGGAAACTAATATCACTACTTTTACAATACGCATTCAATATGTATTCTTCAAAATAGTGTCAAAACTTTGATAATTTTTATATATGCCGTAAATACGTGCACATAAAACATACGGTATATATATGTATAAATATATTTATATACATACCTAAACATGTATGTACATAGTATTCATATTTTACTATTTGATACACTACTACACAAATTTCATCAGTTGAATTTTAAATAATACACATTATAAAGTGGCAATATTTAAATTAATAATATACTCTATCCTAATATATATTTTCTATTATGTTTATTGAGTAAGTAATAATATATTTTATACCATTATATACATATTATATACTTTTGCTGTCCTAGGTAAAATTGTTGTTGTTCTTTCTTATGCTTACTCACGATATATGATTTTAAAAAGCTTTTAAAACTGTTTCATGTTGGTGCTTTGTTTTATTTCATTTTTTAGGCAGTTCCATAATTTAAACCCTGCTATTGCTTATACCCTTTACCCTGTTGTTCTGACATGTTGCGTCTTGAAATGTAGTTTTCCTTATAAATTATATTCCCCTTCTCTCTCAAATTTTTTTCTGCAGCCGTTTTGGAAGTGCACCATGGCTTGCTTTATATATCATTGGGACAGTTTTGAGTTGGATGAGGCTCTTTTTTGCATTATGAATAATTTGTTCTGTACTGTATTTCCCCACAATTCTAGACAATAACTCAAATATGGTAAACCAAGTGTACAATAAAGTGTGTGCAGTGCTTTTTGAATGAGAATGTGCCTTGTTTAGCCCACGACGAGGATTACATCTTAGCTGCCTCAAAAAGTCACTTTTACATCATCCAAACATCATGCCTGGATTTCTGTACAACATCCACGTTGTGCACCCAAAATATACCTTTGCACTCCAAGTCTAGCACCTCTTTACTCTGTAAGAGGTTTGATGTTTTAAATGACGTATCGTTGCTTTTAACCACACACGCTGACTTCCCCAGTCTGAACACACATAATCTGAACTCTAAAATGAACAATATAATTGTCATCGTACATGTTTAGTGTTTTTGTGGTGCAAACACTCGTTCTGCATATGGTGGATGATGGCAACGATGGATCCCATGTTGTACTGTGTGACATGTATTTAGCGTGTTTAGCTTTGGGGCTAAAAGTACACACTTTTCTGGCTTTTGTTCCATTGTCAAATTGGCACTAGACCAAGAGACATCCTTAAGAAAACAGTAGTATGGTCCTTATATAGCTTGATATTTTCTCCCAATGGTGCAAGTCATACCTATGGCTGTGTATTAATACACTAAGTTTGGCTTTATTAATGCAGGTAACAAGAATGTGGATGGGATACTGTCTGTATTTCCATGTTAATATTAATTAAGGTTAATAATCAGAAACACTATTATTTTAATTTTTGCTGTCAAGTTTGGTAATATTTTGAGTTGCAAATATGATTGATATTTTTATTTTTTTAATTAATTTGAATAATAAAATAATCCTTAAGGGTACTGAGGATTGATCAGCTCGTAATTTTCATAAAAGATTATTGTTGTCGTCATTGTTTATCGAAATCATTACCACTCTTATCCAGAAAGTTTATTATTTGCACCATAGTATATAGTCATCTTAAAGATGTAAATCCTTGTTTAAATCAGAAATAAAATGGTTTAAAAGTGACCAAAAATGGTGGAAAAAGTGGGGAAACGGGATCTTAAAAACCACAGGAATTGGTTACAAGTTGCAAATTAAAGTAACCAAAAACGCACAGAAAATGTGGTAAAAAGGATTCAAAGGGTCAATGTTGGAGAAATTAGTACAAACAGTTAGTTTGAACTGGAACATATTAGGCATGACAAATGGTGAATGTGGTTAAATTGGCCAAAACATATGTATGACGTGGTGAAAAAAGGTTAAAAGTAACAATAATGGGTCAACATATGTGACATTAAGTGGGAAAAGTGGTGGAATGTCTTGAAAGTGGAAAAAATGTGCAGAAAAGGCATTGAAATTTGATGGACAAGTGGCAGAAATGGGGGTAATGTAGCAAAATGCATTAAAACAAGCAAAAATATGGCAAGAAAAAGTGATGAAAATAGGTTAAAATATGTCAATTTCGGTGTACTTGCAGAAAAACAGTAAAAATGAGCATAAATAGGCTCAAATTATTCAGAAAATATCATTAGTTACTTGAAGTCATCTGGCGACCCTCTCCCAGTGTCTTGCGACCCCAAATGGGGTCCTGACCCCAAGGTTGAGAACCCCTGGGTTAAGCAATAACAAACCTTAATCCAACTTTATTGGCCTATTCCTGGTACTGTCCATGCATTTCTATCTCCTTTTGATAGAATCAGAGAGATTTGTGTTTTTAATCAGGGCTTTATTACTGTTTATCTTCCATTCTCATTAAAAATCTAAAAGAATTGAAAGATCAGATGTTTGATCACTGATTCTAATCTCATCCGTTCATCCTTGCTCTAACCATGCGGAGTGTGCAGTGCACGTTTTCGTAGCAGTTTGTTATGCCGTGGACAGATTTAGAATTATTACGTGGATTAGAATATTCAGACTCTGCTCTTTCTCTCTTGCGTCACCTAAACCCCTTAAGGTGATATTTATACTGCTCTGACTTTTACACTGCATGGTGTCTCACCCCTGATGGCTACCATAGCATCCAACCTACTATTTATAACTGTGCCATTCTCCTCTCTCTATCTCCTTCTACATCATTCTACCACTTTCTCCCCTTTCCTTTCCCTCCTCATTTTTCCTTCTGCGTGCGTCACTGTATGGATCGGCTGTGTGTTTGTAATGACAGGGGTGCAGAGGCGGATGGTAGCTAAAACAGAGACTCTCTTTCTGCCTCTTACACACACATATACACACACACACTGCAGCAATTACAATAACTGTTATTTAAAGACCAGAGCAGCGCTTGCTTGTTCTAGGGGATAAGACGAGAAGCCTCTGAGAGACAAATGAGTGCTGGAGAGGATGTGGAAGTGCAACGAAGGAGGGGAAGTAAGGGAGGGAGGTACCCGGTGATGGAAATATGTGAGAGAATCAGGAGAGGGAGGAGGAGGAGGAGGATGATGATGTCATCCTTTAACCCTGTACCATGTGCATTCATTCCCCATGGTTTTCCTCCCCAGAATCCTCCTTCCCCTTTTCTGGATGCTTCTCTTCATCGCGACTATATTTAGGTTCATGCAGCTGTGTGAACGAGTCTCTTTAATGTTGCTGCTCCTTTTTCCCCAAAGTGATGCAGCTCTCCTCCCCTTCGTTCCCTGTTTAGACCTGAATTCTTACGTCACAAGCAGTTTTTTTCCCTCCTACTTCAGCTGTTTGTTGTTGTTTAGTAATACAGCTGCTTCTGTTAGCTCTTGATTGATGGTTCCATCCATCATCCATCCATCCATCCGTTTGTCATACACATTTACTCCGACAGTCATTCCAGACACTTCAATTAACCCCGTGCAAATCATCCATTAGACCACAGGTGTGCAACTTTTATCACAGCGGGGCCACAAAAATTAATTTATTATTTTTTTGATCCAAGGGCCACATTATCAATATTCGAGTCAGCATTTAGAATAAATGCATTAATACTAATGTGCTTTTGGTGTAATTAATCATTTTTTTAGGGTTTTTTTGGTGTAATTTATTTCTCATTTTGCTCTTTCTGTTGTTCTCTTGTCTTATTACTGTACTTTACCAGTGTACTTTTTTCTCATTTGGTTTTTTTTCTTGTGTTATGAGCCCATTTGTGTAATTTTGTTGTGATTTTGATTACTTTTCATTAAGTAATTTTTTCTCAAATTTTGTGTTTTTGTGATTTTGTTTTAGGGGCCGCTCAAAATTAGAGCGAGAGCCACATGTGGCCCTCGGGCCGCCAGTTGCCTATGTCTGCATTAGACCACACATAGGCAACTGCCGAACGGGGTCTAATTTTGTACCGCCCCCAAAATTAATCAGAATCAGAAATACTTAAATTACAGAAAAATATGCAAGGACGACAAAACACACACACACAAGATGACTACAAATGGATTAATGAAAAACATACAAAACTACGAAAATGACTCAGAGACACACACAACTCGTAAAACACCAAACAACAAAACTATACAGAATGACAGAAAACTATGCAAAACGACAACAAAAATGTGCAAAATGACTCCAAAAACACACGAAACGTCACTAAAATCAAATGAAACGACAACAGCCATACATTAAAAGACAACAAAAATATACAAAAATTACTGAAAAGCACACAAAACTACAATAAATATACAGATGACAACAAAAAAATAAGAGCAAAACATACAAAACTGCAGAAATACATAAAACAATTAAGAAGAAAGACACTCAAACCTGTTTGTTTTAATGCTCAGATTGGTCCTCATTCTAAACAATGACATGAATGTTGATCATTTGAATCAGATCGGAAAAAAAATCAGATTTTTGTGGCCCTCGCTGTGATGAAAGTTGCTCATCTCTCTATGTGAACGGATGTTGCAGAGATGGTCATGAACATTCTGTGAAGTTAGATAATGCTCATCCTGTTCTGATCGGTTTTTTTTTTTTTCAGCTCAGGATTGTTCCAGTAAACCTTCCACCACTAAAGGCTGAATATATTATTTTCACCAATGGGAAACACAAGCATGATCCTTTGGCGTGTAACTAAAGAAAAAGTGTGTGTGAAGTGAATCCAACTTTAGAGTTTGCGTAGATGTGTGTGCTGATTGGTGTTGTTTATTTATGTGGCGTATAGAGGAGATATTGGCGCTATCTATAATGGTATATATTAGAGATGTAACGATTCACTCAACTTCCGATACGATTCGATTCACGATACTGGGTTCACGATACGATTCTCTCACGATTTTTTCATTTACAAAATGGGACTGTAGACAAATTTTTTTTTGGGAAAAAACCTAGAAAATACTGTATTATTTTCCTTTTATTTTTCATTGTCAAAAGAATTCCTTGATTAACTATTCAAAACAATGCAATTTAACTAAAAATAAATCTTGAATTAAATAAATAAAGGAATAATACAATGAAAATGAAGCCTATTAATTTAAATTCTGGTTCTATAATAAACAATGCAAAACTGCATAATAGTTCTTTTTCTTTTAAAAGTGCAACTGAAAATGTATTTTGTGCCTTAACAAACGTGATTACACTGATTTACGTCATATTTGTTTGGACCAGCAGAGGACGCTGGTAACCCAGTGGTTGGTTGGCATGCAGATATCTTGCAGTGAAGAAGAGAAGCTATGCTAGCAGACAGAGCTAATAGAAAAACGTGACTTTTACAGATATTCAAGTAATATTACAGATATTATTTCGGTGCTAAACGGGTAATGAATCATTTATTAACATATTTAAGAGTAGAAGGCGGCCAGAAAGAAAGTATTAGCAGACTCCGCCCGCCGCCAACACTTCCAGATAGCGCCCTCTGCTGGTTAAAAAAGTACTGCGATTCAATTGTCAGAAAATCGATATCAACCGTGATACCTATGAATCGATTTTTAACTGCCTTACGATTAATCGTTTCATCCCTAGTATATATCTATTCATGAATATTATTATCTTTAGCATTATGAGGTGATAAATAAGCCAATTTCTTAAGGCGGTCCGAAATAATTATAAAAGTCTAATATTCCGTACCTCAGGGGTTCATTGGGAGGGGATTGCCAGATGCCTTCAAGAAACTTAAGACATTTTTGAGCTCATCTTTGCTTATTTTTACCTTTTTTCTGCAACTACACTAAACTTGCCATATTTGAACCTATTTTCATCACTTTTTCTTGACATATTTTTGCTACTTTGTTCTAATTTCTGCCACTTTATCAAATTTCAATGTCTTTTCTGCTTTTCTTTTGGATAGCAATGCTCTAGCTCATATGCAGTTTAAACAACAAGTTTGTATTGTTTCATGGATATTGTAAGTTTGGAACATTAAAGGTGTATGCTGTCAGTTATTAAAAAAAAAAAAAAAAAAAAAAAAAAAAAAATGGGTATTGCCGAAATCAGAATCGGCAGATCAGACTTTGAAAAAAATCGGTGATCACCCCTAATGAACAGTGTTATTAGAAGTAGTTTAAACAGTGAAACTGTGCAGAAATCCTTTATTAATACGGTTATTGTCCTTTGAAATAGGATTGATGGAGCTGATCATTTCCATGGATCATTCTCAGATTAGATTAGATCATCCTTCATGAGTCCCACAACAGTGAAACATTCAGAAATGAGACACGAGGCAGTCGGGTAAAAAGTAATTTGCTCCATCAAGCAAGAGTTTGCCTATTATTGCTTAACTGGTCAGTATTTCTAGTGGACGGGTGGCTAACATACAATGGATGAAAATAAAAACTTCAAGTCTTTGTTTGGAGATAAGATTCAAGTGTGGGAGCTCGTGAATTACAGAGCAAAAAGCTGAATAAGCTTCTATGTAGTAGTAGCACAGATTGTTTACCACATCTAATAGACTGAGATGAATGTTGATGATTGTTTCTTTAATGATTTATTGGTATTGTATAACTGGTGACGTTGGTTGTTGCTTAATTGTGTATCATTGCTGGAGGGAGTTTTTTTTTTTTTTTTTTTTTTTTAAAAAGGACCATCTTTGAATGGAAGAAACTAAACATGAAAACGCTAAATGACGAGCCTTCAGACGCTGCCAAGCTTGTGCCAAGTTGTCCAGATGACGACTAAAGCAGCAGCAGCTCCAATGCTCAGAAATCATGAAGAAAAACAAAAAAAAAGAAGCTCATTCATAAATGAGTCACTGCAGTGATTAAGAGCTCACTCAATATTCTAAATATTTCACGTGTGACATTTTCAAAATCCAATTTGAACAAATGAAGTTTGTGGCAAATACAGTGTGATTAAAGCAGGACCATGTGGACGTTGGAGACGTTGATACGTTGTCGTCTTCTCGTATGAGAAACGGACCCTCTGCTCATCGTAATAGTAACTTAGCAACTACTCCAAGCCTCTTGGCTGTCTTTTTGAACTCATTATTGTCCTACAGAGTGAAGTCCCTCTGTATGTTTCACTGCCATCTTCTCCATCTCCCACCCTCGCTCATGATACGTGACCTGCTGAGTCTCTACATTCCCTTCTTCTTCCCTCCGTTTTCTCACCTTCCATCCCACTGCCTGTCTACACAACACAGTTTTCTTCACCTCACTCTATTCCCTTTCTTTCTCAGTCCCAGCACAGCGCATCTTCACACAATTACTTTCCGTCAAAAATGGATTATATTTCACCTTCACAGTTGTGTACAGAGGGGGAAATGCAGATTGGGAGTAAGGAGGGAATGGAATGAAGAGTGAATGTTTTGTAAAGCGGACGGGAAACTGATTGAGATTGTTTGGACTGAGTTGGATGAAAGTGTTTGGCCTTTGGAGATCTTTACACTTGTTATTTCAGCACAAGTAGTCAGAAGATTGTGTGAATTTGGTTGTCACACGTGTGTAGTCACGGAGAAATGGCTGCAATTCAAGGACAAATCGAGCACTGCAGTGAAGCTCAGAGGAAAAAACCAAACGGTGGATGTTAGCAAGACTGAATGCAAAATTGGTGTTGATTAGAAGGTAAAGTGTTTAACAATGTCAACTTGTAAAAAAAAGAAAAAAGGTCATACATGGAGTCGTATCATTAATGGATAAAAAATGCTTAATAGAACATATTAGAAAACTGACGGTGACCAATTAAGTCTCTTGGTTATGGGAGAGAAAAATTTTTATTTCCGGAAACGTATCAATAGACCCCGGGACTATGGGTATGTTTTCCGTACCATTTCTACAGAAGCGTAATGTGCCTGTGTTTTCACTGTGCCAAGATGGCCGAGTGGTCTAAGGCAGTGGTTCTCAACTGGTGTCACCCTGGGACCCACATTTTGCCACGTCATTGAATTGCGACCCACTTTTTTTTTTTTAGAATTCAACCAACCAAAACACATTTGTATTCCTTTTTTTTTTTTTTTTTTTAACAAATCAATAAATGTTCCTGTGCAACATGCATTTCATAGCACGCCTGTCCAAAGTTTCTTTCAAAATAAAAAGCAAGTCCAACTGAAGAGACATTACGTTTTTATTTACTTTTGACCAGCTTTCCGTGACCCACCCAGTAGAGGTCTGCAACCCACTTTTGGGTCCCGACCCACCAGTTGAGAATTGCTGGTCTAAGGCACCTGACTAAAGAATTCCTCTTTCTGCTGCTGAGGGTTCGAATCCCACTTTTGTCATATATATTTTTTCATTTTAATATATTTAACATGGCAAATTCCACCTTTTAAAATACATATATGAAAAAAAAAGATTTTAGGGTATTTCCTGGGTTAGGATTAGGGTTAGGTCTAGCTTTAGGGTTAGGGTTAGGGATAAAATTAAAGGGTTAGCGGGGAAGCTAAAAATAAATATGAGCTAAAATAAAACTGACGGAACTTTAAGTCACATGGTGCACCTATCACATCGCTTAAACTGGCCAATGAGGGGCGCTGCGTATGAACAGACTAGCAGTCTATTCATACGTTTCCATATCAATAGCCACGGCCATTTTTTTTGACTGGATTTCCATGTCTGACCCACAGTCTTGCATTAAAGAGGCTTGACATCCGCACAAAATACAGTGAGTCATTCCCAGTTGAATAGATTGCCACCCACTGTGGTCTCACAAAAAATACAATGTATGCTAAAGGAACTGATGCTTGTTGTTAAAAAGAAAAAGTGAAATCCTATTATTTTCTGCTGTGTTTCATGTGTGCGAGCATTAGCATGTATGCAGTAAATTGAGAATTAGGTTTTCCTCAGAGCTTAATGCATTTAATATCACACTGTTAAGACAATGACGTCACCATCGACATTATAGATGCTGTCGTTGTGCAGGGTCAAGCGCTCGATTTCAAACCGTTTTGACTTGATGTTTTCCCAGTTGTCTCCAGGCTCTTAAATTGAATCATGTTGTTTCGGGCGAGCAGCAACAGCAAACTACGCACCCAAGCTAATTTTCCACCCGTGCAGTACGGCTCTTTAGTGAATTATTGGATGGATTACTGTAAAATTAATGGAGCACACATTCACATCTATGCCCTTACCACAAGCTCTAACTGCTTTAAGCTCTCCGTCATCGATCAGTGTTATATGTTGCATAGAACTGTAAAAAAAAAAAAAAAAAAAACACAAATGTAAGGAGGCCGCTGGCACTTTAAGTGAATAAACTGCAGATTTATGAAAGTCTTCACTGGAGAAGGGAATTTTTCCATATACCAACAGCTCATTTATAAAGAGTCTGAGCTTTATTTAGTACATGTTATATTTATTCAACAGCTTACAGGGCTCTACACAAACATTTTCCAGTGGTGGCACTGGTGCGACTAATTTTCTCATTTGGTCGCACCAGCACAGAATTTGGTCGCACCCCCTTTTTTTTTTTTTTTTTTTTTTTAAGCCATGCATGCTGATGAATAGTCGACTTAACTGGCTGTACTTAAATTAACTTAACAGTAGCATATGTTAATCTGCATTACTTCACCCCATGGAATTAAATTCCCCTGGTCAGAGGTCTGCAACCTTTACTCTACAAGGAACCATTTAACCTCATCTCAGCTGGATTAAAGTCCTCCTGGAGCCAAAAAATACCTTCTCAATGAAGGTTGGTTCCCAAGTTTTGCATTAAATTATAGTTTACAATTTTCATAGAATTTTTGGGGCAATTACAAAGTCAATTATCTGAACTCAATTACAAGTTATTTACAATTACGACAGCAATTTTTTACAATTATATTTATGCAATAATTGTAATTAATTATCAGTTACGCAATTATAATCATAATTGACCCCAACCCTGCTTCTAACTTTCTGCATGACTGATCTCATCACACGACTTCTAATGTTTAATATCTATCTCTGTATTCTTGTCCCCTTCTCCTCTTCTCGTCTCTGTTACCCAGATGCCCCGGTGGCAGAGTTACACGACCTGTTCTGTAAGAAGCTGCAGCAGTGCTGTGTGCTGTTTGATTTCTTGGACTGTGTGGCCGACTTGAAGGGGAAGGAGATCAAACGCGCGGCACTGAACGAACTTGTGGAGAGCGTGGCCACGAGCAGAGGAGTCCTCATTGAGCCTCTCTATCCAGAGGCTATAAAAATGGTAAGAAAAGGTCAAGGGTTAAAAAGAACACATTTCCAAAATAAAATACATTTTCACGGTTTTTGCCTTTGGAATGTTATTACTAAAGTGCTGGGCAACGATAAATCGCATTATTTTTGTGCGCAAAATTCAATAATCATTTCAAACGTAGTGTTTTGCACACTTTTATTTGAAAAGTACTGCTGTTTGAACAAATGTGAAACATCATTTGGCTTGTAAACACTTAACACAAACAAATAAGGTGCTTATTAAAGGGCCCATGTTCAAGGGGACACATCATGCTAAATCCACTTTTTTAGCCCTTAAATGCATTTTGTTGTATATTTAGATTGTTTAGAAGTACAGAAAAGTTCAAATTAGTCTCTTCAGGTGCTCCGTTGATATCTTTATATTCTGTTTTGGTCATATTTTTCAATCTGTTTCGATTTTTCTATTCTCTATTACGTTTTTTGAACAATAACGTCAGCGGAACGGCCAAATTAGGACTTCGACTCCAGGCCCAACACTTCGAGCAATCCGCCATTTTTATTTCTCGCTTTTATTTTGTAGTCCAAGCTCAAGGATGCCGAAGTTATGAGAGGATAAGTCAAAATGTTGGGTTGTTGGATGTAGTAACCCACACGCTTCATTACATCGTCTCCCAGCATCAGAACCTTTTAGAAGTGCCTGGTTGAGTTTTATTTTTCACAGAAATGTACCCACATCTGTGGGTAAGGTCATTTTTGTGTGCGCGAAGCACTTCAAGGATGACTGCTTCTGCAACCTCCGCCAGTAAAAAGAAGGATTTGCTGAAAGACTTTGTCTGATTGAGGGTTCAATTCCTTCTATCTTTGGAGACGACGAACAGAGCACTTCAGACTTCATATGTTAGCGCTGTGTGCTCGTTTTAGATCCTTGATGATATGGCCTACGTGGTTTAATTTAAGTCTAAAGTTTTCATTAGTCATTTCATTTTGCCGTTTTTGTCTCCGAAAAGCCTGCATTAAAATGCATTTCGTGACGTTAGCTTGGCGCTAGCGTTAGCTCGGTGCTTGTGTTAGCTCACTTGTTAGGGTTCTGCAGGTTCATCATCTTCATTTTCATCTCGCTCCACCGGGTCCGACTCTGGCTGGAACATGTAAGGCTGGATGGACAAGTCTTCCGTTGTTGACATTTTGTAAATAACCTCTGAATAAAAAGTTTATGCAGCGCTACATAGCCGTATCTCTTCTATCAAACGTCCTCTGGCCCTACATCACCGTGCGGGGAGGAGGAAGTCGGTGTCCCGTCTATAGACACGCCCACTCATGAATATGCATAACTAGGCCGCAAATCAGCCTGTTTGTGTAGAGTTGATCAGAAAGTGACTTTTCAGAGGCTAAAACTCTGGAAAACAGGCGAGTTTGGAAAAATAAACCTCAAATAATATGTTTTTGGGGTTCTTAGAACAAATGGAGAAGGGTGAAAAATAGCATGATATAAGGCCTTTAAGAGCAGAATTCAACATAATATACTGTCTGAGCAACAGCAACATTTTTTTAAAATCTTTTTTTTCTAAACAGGTAACAGCAGAAACATTTTTATTTTATTAGGGAGCAGCATAAACAGGCTATTTTCAGTAGCAAGTGTCCATGTAAAGAGTGAGGTGAAGTGATTGACCACACAAAATGTACTGAGTGCGCATCGTACTGAGATTGTATATGCGCATGTGCGGAAAATGAATTTTTGCTAAAAAAAAAAAAAGAAATCATTTTTGTTTAATTTTGTTTTCAAAGTGAAAGAACACGTGTTTTTTTGTTTTGTTTATTGGACTATATTAGGGTTAAGGTTAGGATCTCAGTACGGAGGTAAACTCAGACCATGACTCTGGCTCTTCATGTGACATGACGACATCCGACCCAGAGCCGTATAGATAGAGAATTGCGACAACGGAAGTCCAAAATACCTGACCGTCACGTGACTCATGTAAGACTGAATTCAGAATTCCTAGAAGTTAGTGGCGGGCCATTCGAATCCATTGATTCCTTGTGACATAACTGGGATTTTTGGTAATTTGTCATCAATAACTACATTGATTGACAATATGTATACAGTACACTGTCATATGTATGTGTATATACAATATATGTTTATGTAGTCCCATAAATATTTTTTTTTTCCCTAATGTAAAGTCGTATTAATAATAGTGTAAACAGCTTACCTGCTTTTTTGACATAGCATATTTATTATGTTCATACACATATAAAAATAGACATTTTTTACGATGCACTTATGCACCAAGATAAACTCATAAAATAAATGTCTAACAAAGTCAGAAACATTAATAAATTGTCATGCAGTTTGCTGTGCTGTATGGGGATGCTGCTGAAAATGTATGGCTTCCCAACCGAACCAGAGAACAGAAAGAAATAATAGTTAGCCAAAGTCAGCAGGAGCAATCTACATAAATGAATAAATAAAAATCAGGATTATAACAATAAAAAAAAATCTGTGAGGCGATCATATTCAAACACTTCATTTGCACTTTTTCCACAAACAACACAATTGAAAAGCTTATTGTTTGACAAAAAAAAAGATATGTAGCCTATGTGGGTAGATAAAACTGTGTGAAGTCAGCGCTGTATATTTGCTAATGATCCCTTAATTTTCTAATTTTTCTTTTTTTGAACATGAAAACAGCAGTGTATCTCACAAAGAAAAAAAAATGTAATAATAATAGTAATAAAAAATGAATATAAAAATAAAAATTAGTAGTTTAGCATGCCGTAATGCACACGTTAATGGGTTTAGATACGCTGATGATAATAATAATAATAATAATAATAATTATAATGCCTTACAGTTCAAAAGTGCATCACAAACTGTCTAATCCGCTCTAGCTCCATTGGCTACAACAGTAAACTGATCACTTCCAGGAACTATTGTGAGGCTCCATGAGCCGCCATTGCTGTCAAAAAACAAAAACGAACCATTGGAGTGAATGGAGTTGTTGCAACTCTATCTCTATATCCCTCTGATCCGACCCAATGAGCAACGGACTTTCAACATAAAACAATAATAAAAAACTGCGTTAATGCGTGATAAAATAATTGACGTTAATGAATTAATGCGTTAATGCCATAACACGTTAACTTGCCCAGCATTATTACAAACCTTAAACAGTAGTGCAAAAAGAATAAAAATATGGATGAAATGACATCTGAAATGTATAAATACCAGCTATCCCCAAAGTCAACCATGTGACCTCCTGCTGAGGAGCTTAGTGGGGAGCTAGTGAGAGGGAGAAGAGCAGAGGAGCGTGGGACGGTTACAAAGGCTGCACAGATGGTAAGAAATATATGGATGGAGAGGAAACGTCGAGTGGAATGGTTTGTGGTTCCCAGAGGAATCAGAGAGGTGGAAGGAAGGATAAGAAGGAATAGCAGGGGAATTGCTTATGTTACAGCCATGCAAGCAAAAGTCATGAACATGTGACACAGGAATGACTTATTTGAAAGAACTAAGTAGAAATACATGCTAAAATAGACAGTATAATAATAATAATGCAGAATGAAGAGTTTGATAGCATGCTCACGTTCTGAAACACAATGTTTACATATTAAGTATATACAGTATATATCAGTGGTTCCCAAATAAGGATAAAGGAGCACATTTCAGGGAAGATTCAGCAATTGATTTTGAAATAATCTAGTTCTCAAAATTCACTGCAAACTATCAGTACCATTGCTCAATAAAGTACTGTATTTTCTTCTCATGAATTGAAACAGGATTTTTTTATGCTGTAGAGAACATATTATAACATTTCTGACAATAGGAGAAACAATTAGCTACATTTTACAAAGGAGACCAGATTTACTTACTATACTACAATAAAAGTTGCATGGTATTAAAAAAGGAATAAAATCCACTTTAAATTCCACTCATTGTTTTGAATTTGTAGATTGAGTCTTAGGGACTCAATGTTAGAGACACAGTTAGGAGTTTAGGAGATCACGCTGTTCCACAAATGAAAAAGCATGTAAAACTATGGAGCGATACTTAAGAGGGTGTACACATTATTTGACAAAAATGCAAATGCAGTGGTTCTCACAAAAGATTGGAAACCACTGGTGTGTGTGTGTGTGTGTGTGTGTGTGTATATATACTGTATATATATATATATATATATATATATATATGACAAGATATGACTGGCTGAATAGTTTGTGTGGCCCTTTTAAACCGAGGTGAGAATTTTGCAGTGTTGCAGATGAGCGGTTGAAACGCATACACTGAATAAATCGTGACGTAGCGTGGACTCGGTGCATGACTTACCAGTTGTTCTCGCTCAGTGTGTGAGTAGCGTCAAGCTGGTTCTGCGCTGGTTGAAGTTACTTGGAAACTAAAAACTGACTGAGAGAAAGCTGTGCGCTAGCTCCAATGAAAAACTTCAACTTCTATGATCGGAGAAAACTGATGACTCGGATATTAGAATGTACTGATGTACTGGATAGTGAGTTTAAGTAATTTTTTTTCTTTTTCAAAACTTTATTTTAGGTGGCAAACATGCTAAAAGAAAATTCAATATGGGGTACATACATTCAAATCAGAGGATTTTAAATTATATTTTAAAGGATAAATTTCTTATTTGTCAGACCTCTTAGTATTTCAAATTACTTCCTCATTTTGTATTTAAATTGGAGGATGTTGGGTTTCCTTTTAGGAATATAAGATATAAAATCTTCCAAATAAAGTAAGAAGAAGTTTAATGGGGCAGTATTATGAAAAAATCACTTTATAATGGTTTAGCTACAGTGATATACATTCCTTTTGCCTCATTCCGAGGGCCAAATTCGAAAAAGTTCTGTTTCCTCCCTCCCTTGTTATTGTAAAATGTCAGCTCCAAACGGGCCAGTTGGATTTTTCTTGCGTTGTGATGTCACAACGCGGAAACACCTCCTCCTGACAATCCTGGCTCCTCCTACCCGACATAAGAATGTGAACTCCTCCCTCTCAAACTACCTCACAGGTAAAACAAACATAGCGAAGGCTGGTTGATATTACAGTTAATATCTTTACGTTCAGTATATAGATAATCTAGTATATAAATAAACAGAAGTGCGGTCACATCAGTTCCACTTTTAGTAGCCGTTATATCACCTTGTATCACCTTTATGGGATGATCTGACGTGTTTGTGACCCAATGCGACGCAGCAATCGGACAAAACAATGGACGATTGTTTTAAATGGACTAGTTCTGTGGTCATACGAGTAAGGAGGAAAAGGACGACTGTTAATGATGTTCTACTGCTGCTGCTGTGATAAACACATGCTGGAGCAGTGCAAGCAGAGTGTGTGTTCACGCCCACCAGGCGAGTTTGGGAAAATATACCTCAAATACAATGTTGTTAGGGTTCTTTGAACAAATGGAGATGGGTGAAAAATAGCATAATACTGGACCTTTAATAGAAAAGTTCCATATCCTTCTTATCAAAATAAAAACAATTATATTCCTTTTTTGCTGGTTGATCTTAATCCCACACTGAGAGTCAAAGATATTTTCGACATTAAACCAGAAGAACTTCATATGAATACGTTTATAAAATACATGTAGAATTGTTTCTGTCTCAACATTACAGAATACACAAGAATCACAAATATCAGCTCTGTATTTTTTAAGAAGGTGGTTAAATTGAATGTATAATTTTTAAAATAAACATCGACTTTGTTATAGTAAGACCACACCGTTATCCAGTTTATTCCTTCAAAACAGACTATTCCAATAGCTTTTGGCACGATAATTAGTGAGTTCTGCATTTTTTTTAAATCTTTGATATTAATGTCATTCAGCAAGCTGTCAGTCTTCAACATAGGTTGTTTATTAAATATATTGCTGCCTTGTAATAATCTTAAGAAACATGCTGGTATCGCATTAAATACTACCGTATTTTTTGGACTATAAGGCGCACCAGATTATAAGGCGCACTATCAATGAATGGGTCTGGCCGGGTCTATTTTCATACATAAGGCTCACCGGACTATAAGGCACACCAGTTTGTTGTTGTTATTATTATTATTATTATTATTATTATTATTATTATTATTATTATTAATAAGGCTCATTAAGTGAAACAAAATAGTCAGATAAGTCAAACTTTATTCAACTCATTAACAATAACTCAACATTGTTCAGGTTTAACACAAAATATAGAACAGTACACTGACTTTTTCCGTTCAGTATGTTGAAGCACAGTACTGGTACATATCACTCCACGAGGCGTCTGACTACGGTAGCCCCGAAGCGCCAAAAATCCATCAAGTGGTGCAGCTTCATAGTTTACCAAAGTTGTACGAAACATTTTGACATATTAATTTCATACATAAGGCGCACCTGATTATAAGGCGCACTGTCGATTTTTAAGAAAATTAAAGGATTTTACGTGCGCCTTATAGTCCAAAAAATACGGTATACGATATTCTCGTGCAGATATTGGAATACTGTAGGTTTTTAAGAATTCTGTGTTTGATGGTTATTCACCATTCTTGTTTAGCAATTGTGAAATAAACAAAATCTTTTTGTTTTCATTTATTATAAAATATTTATTTATTTTTATATCTTATGTTTTTATTGTTTGTGGGGATGGAAATTTTGTTTGTGTATAAGAAGCTGTTTGCTGTTTCTAGGCGTAATTCTGCTGATAAATTCCATAATTGCTCACATGTTTCTGTCACTTTTCACCTTTTCCGACTTTTCTTAGATCTCAGTAAATATCTTCCGTACTCTCCCGCCAAGTGAGAATCCAGAGTTCGACCCAGAGGAGGACGAACCCACACTGGAAGCCTCTTGGCCTCACCTGCAGGCATGTTATTTTTGCTTTTTACATCAAACAGAACAATGTGGTATGTCTAAGAATCGAGGTTGTTTGTGGCTTTACCATAAACTTTCCTTTTTTTTTTCTCTTGCATTTTTAATTATTAAATCATTTTAAAACAAGTGAACTAGCGTCACATCAAACTACTGCCTGTCTATTGAAGCTGAACGAAAATAAGGAAAGGCAAACCATCACAATCTAATACTTTGTTTTTTTATGATTGAAAATTCCAACTAATCATAATTAGAGAACAAAAGTGACGGTATCTGATTTTATGCATTATTGTCTTTTGCAGCTGGTCTATGAATTCTTTCTGCGTTTCCTTGAGAGCCCAGACTTCCAGCCCTCCATGGCCAAACGCTACGTTGACCAGAAGTTTGTCTTGCAGGTAATTTTTAAAGAATATTTTCCTAACAAGTAAAATGCAGTCAGACACCTAAGTCCTCTTTTTGAAACCAATAATCTTTTTCAGTGTTTTTGTTGTTTGCTTTACTATTTCTTCGTATTATCTCAGAAATGTCGCTATGTGTTTTGTGCATGTGTGATGTGCGTAGCTTCTGGAGCTGTTTGACAGTGAGGACCCCAGGGAGAGGGAGTACCTGAAGACCATTCTGCATCGTGTCTATGGAAAACTACTGGGCCTCCGAGCCTACATCCGCAAACAGATCAACAACATCTTCCTCAGGTACGTTGCACTAGCCCTCTGGTGGCTATAAATAGCACCTCAGCATCAATAAATCAAACATTCGTCATCAGCTGGGGACGAAACAGCAACTTTGAAGATCCCATGTACTCTACATCAAGCATTTATGTTACTGCCTGAGAATTAATGGACGTGAAAAATGTATTAAGAGCTTTTATTTTTTGTAACTTCACTTTTAATTCCATAGAAAATATCAGTTTAAATGTGTCTCTACCCTTCCTCTGAATCAGTAAGATGTTATGCATCGCCTTAACTGTTCGATAGCTCTGGCTATCAAGGCCGCTGAGGGTTTTTTGTGCTGAGTCAGCGGCTGTCGTCGTCATGTTTGCAGTATGAAACTCTGCAGGGCGAGCCGAGAGGCTGCTTTCTTTGAAACCATCGGCTCCCGTTGCAGCTGTGGTGTCATTCTGCCGCTCTCGTGTCGTTTCTGATCTCCAGGTTCATTTACGAAACTGAGCACTTCAATGGAGTAGCTGAGCTGCTGGAAATCCTTGGAAGGTCAGTAACCACGGACACAAACATCAAGAACACGCTTTCCCGCATTGGTGGAACATTAGAGCCATAACGAGGAGGCATTAGACATGCAAACACCGGATTACTGTCTTTATTAATGACTCAATAGCAGCAAAGACAGGGACCCTTATGGGTGAACATCATCACTGCTGTTGCATTTTAAAGACCATCAGTCAACCTGTGTTGACTGATGGACTAATAGCAACTAAAAATAGTAATAATACAAAAATAATAAAAATGTACAAATATAATTCAGATAGACAAGAATCAAGAAGCAGGAGTTGAACAGGGATGCTTCTACTCTGCTGTATCATGTTGTAATTTACAGGTCCAGCACTAGAAGCTAGACATTTGCATCATTAAAAACCAAAGTTGGTCTTTTTAAAAGACCAACACAGGAAATGAATGTAATTTCATATAATGGCAGCCTGAAACTACTCTCTGCGTTTTATCTTTGCTTTTATTGTTTCCTTGTAATTTGAGGTGAACTAAAAATAACAGGCGCCAACAATGACTGAAAAGCCTGATATGTTGGCTATAGAAATATGTTTGTTTTGCAAATGGTTTAGTCATTTGCAAAAATAAAACAGGTGTAATATATTAACACAGTGACTTTGAAGAAGAGGATGAAGGTGAGGAAGAGCGTAATAGTGAGGTGAGAACAGAATGGAAGGATAAGCAGTGAGTGAACTGTGAGTCACAAGTGGAGGGGGGAGAGAGAGAGGTCTGCATTCATGCTGGTGGTAACAGAGGTAATTATAGCTCCTCCCACACACAGGGGGGGGGGGAGGATGCACTGTAGATTTAAACCCAGAGGGAGGAATGAGATGCAGAAAGGGTGGGAAGAGACACTAGCGAAACAGCACAAGTATCCATTAAAGATGTCCTATAGCAGACTAATGTGCTATTTAGAAATCCACGCTAACAGGTGGACGGAGCCGTCACACTTTCTAAATTTAGCCCCCACTCTGCTGCTGCTGCTGCTGCTGCTGCTGCTCACTTTTGTCTTGGTGGGCTGAGACTGGAGCCTGAGGTTGTCAGCATGTGTAACACAGTGGTCCTGTCACTGGAAATAGACCAAGTCTATCAGCACTACCCAGGTTTGGGCTCAATTATGATTGTAATCGTGTATTTGATGATTAATTACAATTATGGTGTAATTGTAATTGTAACTGTAATTTTAAAAAATCACTTTTTCAAATTTTTTATAAAAACTACAATTTAATTAAACGCAGAGTTCTATGGCTTACACACATGTAGTTAACAACACATGTAGTTAACATGTGTAGTTAACAACACATGTAGTTAACATGTGTAGTTAACAACACATGTAGTTAACACATGTAGTTAACAACACACGTAGTTAACAACACACGTAGTTAACAACACATGTAGTTAACAACACACATGTAGTTAACAACACATGTAGTTAACAACACATGTAGTTAACAACACATGTAGTTAACAACACATGTAGTTAACGACACACATGTAGTTAACGACACACATGTAGTTAACGACACATGTAGTTAACAACACACATGTAGTTAACAACACATGTAGTTAACAACACACATGTAGTTAACAACACACATGTAGTTAACAACACATGTAGTTAACAACACACATGTAGTTAACAACACACATGTAGTTAACAACACACATGTAGTTAACAACACACGTAGTTAACAACACACGTAGTTAACAACACACGTAGTTAACAACACATGTAGTTAACAACACACGTAGTTAACAACACACGTAGTTAACAACACATATGTAGTTAACAACACACGTAGTTAACAACACACGTAGTTAACAACACACATGTAGTTAACAACACACATGTAGTTAACAACACACATGTAGTTAACAACCAACATGTAGTTAACGTAGTTAACACCACCACTGTATTACACATGTAGTTAACGACACACATGTAGTTAACGACACACGTAGTTAACGACACACACGTAGTTAACGACACACACGTAGTTAACGACACACACGTAGTTAACGACACACGTAGTTAACAACACATGTAGTTAACAACACACATGTAGTTAACAACACACATGTAGTTAACAACACACATGTAGTTAACAACACACATGTAGTTAACAACACATGTAGTTAACAACACATGTGTTAACAACACACATGTAGTTAACAAACACACATGTAGTTAACGACACACCGTAGTTAACGACACACACGTAGTTAACGACACACACGTAGTTAACGACACACACGTAGTTGACGACGCACATGTAGTGTATGTAGTTAACAATTGTAATTGTAATTAAAAAAAATGTGTTGCTGTCAAAATCGTACTTAATTATGTAATTGAGTTTAGATAATTTACTCTGTAATTGTAATTGCCATGAAAATTCTATAAAAATTATAAAATTATTATAAAATTATAATTTAACGCAAAACTGTGGAACCATGTTACAGTTCTACACATATGTAGTTAACAATTATTAAAATATGTTTCACATCAAGCTTTCCCACAAATTAAATCGAGGGGTGTACTGACACACAAAAGGCTCAGATGTCCACACCAAAAATATTAAAACGTAGATTTTAACCAATAGATAGGATAGAAATTACATGATAGATATTTGTTTTTAGAAAGCTAACACAAGACGATGGTTAACTTTTATTAGATTATTTATTTCAGGCTCAGTAATTGTGATTAATTGTAATTGAGGATGTAATTGTTTTCAGGGGGAAAATATTAATTGTCATTTAATTGTGATTGGAAAAAATGACGTTCTCCGTAATCCTAATTGATTTGCAATCGAACATGGATAAATGAAAACGTAATTGTAATTTAAAAATGTAATTGATCCCAACCCTGGCGCTACTCAGAAATCATGTTATTTAAATGTTTCTAGGATTCTATTATTTACATGTAAAACAGCTCAACCCCACTAATGCTGACTAACCTACATTCATTGGCAGAATGAACAATACACTCATATTGTGAGTACGAGCTGGTACTAAGCTAGCTTAGCCTGGAATGTGTGAAACATATTTAGAAAAAAAAAAGTTCTACTTCAATCAACTCAAGAATGTCTCCCGTCCTGCATTCTGTGTTATGAATTGTTTTTTTTTAATTTTTTATTTTTGCACCATAGCATCATAAATGGATTTGCCCTGCCTCTGAAGGCCGAACACAAGCAGTTCCTGGTTCGGGTTCTTATCCCGCTTCACACGGCCAAATCCCTGTCCATTTTCCACGCACAGGTAAGTGATCAACCATCACTCCTTTGCTCTGAATATGTTGACAGTGGTTCTCTGAGAGCCTTTGATAGGAAAGCAACACCAACAATGTGTCCAAGCTACAGGAGATTTGGATGAACGTTTTGGACACAAACCGGTTTATTCACGTTTGGATGACCTTTGGCGAGAAAAACTTTCCGTCTTAAGTTTTTGTGACAATAATGAGACTGAGTAATTTAAATACATGTGAATGAAAAGTTTATCAAAACTATATTCATATTTTTGTGACGTTAACTATTGAAAACAAACAAAATCCAATCAGAACCAAGTTTCTTTCTTGGACGGTATCCAATCAAAACTACTTTTGTCGTGTGGTAGGCGGGACAAGCGGTAATTGATCCACATTGTGCATTGATCACATCAAATCTGCCCGTGTATTTAAAAACATTAATACCATCCGATATCAGGTTGATAAATGCTAATTTGATATTTTAAAATGCATAAACTCTTATGCTTTCTATTTTAGTCGACTATACAGTATGTGTGGTGATTTACTTGGCTCAACGCTTAATGTCATTTATTTAACTAAAACTAGACAATAAGTGAAATAGTCCCTGATGCCTACATTTGACTGAAGCTAATTTGCATTTTAGTCAAAAAACTAAGACTAAAACTACATCAAAATTTGTTGTCAAAATTAAACGTGATAAACGTGTATTATCTAGTTGTGAGTTAATTTGACAATAATCTTCTTTACTGTGCAATTGAGTTTGTTGATACCTGGTTCATGTTTATCACCCGTCTCCTAGAGCAGTGTTTCTCAAATGGGGGTACGCGATGCCATGACAGGGGGTACTTGAGAGAGAAAAAAACCTCCAAAACAACAGAAGCATTAAACGATGAGGTTTTATTGTTTTTATTTTTAGTTTAGAACGATAATAATTATAATGATGATGGAAACTATCTTGATTAGAACATGAAGTGAAAATACAAGGATCAGTCTTGGTCTCACACCAGGCGGAAGATGACGGGAAATGATAAAAACTGTAGAAATAAATCTTTTCAGGAGGCACTCAATACTGTTTCATTCCACTTATATTTACAAAATTATATTCTTTAAAATGTGTTATCACTAATTCATTACATCAGCCTTTCTCAAAGAGTGGTCCGCGGACCACTGGTGGTCCTTGAGTGACCCTTAGTGGTCCAGTAGTTAAGTGGGCAAATACATTTTTAAAACTAATTGTTTTTAGATTAAAGGTGTTTCTCAAACTGTTGGCACTCAACTCCTAAACTAACTGTAAATTCTGTCTAAATTCAAATTGTGTCAGTAGGTAGTTTGATCATTTTAGTTTATGGCTATTTTGCAACGTTGCCTTGTAGCTAAGCTGTCAAAATGATAAGCGCACTGAACTGAAGATGGATTGATGGCTCAATACAATAAAGATAAATGGAAACTCTGACACAAAAAGAAAACTGCCTTATCCTGATGCATTTGATTCAGGTCTGTCTGTCTGTCTGTCTGTCTGTCTACCAACCAACCGACCTCCCTACCTATCATCTGTCTATCTAACAGAATTAGGTGGTCCCAGATTTTCCTTTTATTGGTTAAGTGGTCCTTGAAAATTGAAAACCACTGTCCTAGAGTGTTTTACTGCATTGCAGAGTGTACACAGACAGATTGAATAATTCCCTGTATTAGTATGAAAGATTTATATAAGTACATTCTAGAGTTATATAATAATGAGAAGGATCCTAACACTTGGAATTCCTGCAATTTGTAAATGCACCACAGAGAGGCAGAGTTGAGTTACACACTGTATACGATGCTGCAGAGAAGTGACTGAGTCTCACTTCTTCTTCTTCTTCTTCTTCTTCTTCTTCTTCTTCTTCTTCTTCTTCTTCTTCTTCTTCTTCTTCTTCTTCTTCTTCTCCTTCTCCTTCTCCTTCTCCTTCTCCTTCTCCTTCTCCTTCTCCTTCTCCTTCTCCTCCTTCTCCTTCTCCTTCTCCTTCTTCTTCTCCTTCTTCTTCTTCTTCTTCTGTAATGATGAGTGTAGGTGCTTATATGTGTCTAACAACACATTTGGTTTATGATGATGTTTGAAGACACAGAGGAAAGTCTCGCGCGCGTGTGTGTGTGTGTGTGTGTGCACATGCTTATAAATTTGTTCTGGTGTTTGTCACACATTGTTTGCATACACTGAACTTCACAAACTTGATATCCATGCATAAGTGTGTGTCTCTCCTAAGCTTCAGCATCACTCTGTCCTACATTTTCTGTTCTCACGCATGCATTATACACGCACGCACTGCAGGGTCACAGGAGGAGTATAGAAATAGGACTGACTCGGTTTTGCAGGCAATAATGCCGCCTTTTCTTGCTAATCCGTGTCATGCGTAATAAATTGCTCACATATTTGCAAAGGCTGTAGTTTTTAGCCAGTAATTTATATATTTTAATTGGTTCAACTTACTCACAGTAGAACCAAAACAATGTACCCAGTATTAACACGGCTAGCCACAGTCTAATGCCTATGAGGAGGCGGGTACTGCAGCATGTATATAATTTTCAAGCTAATTATGATTTAGATAATGGCCACCTTCAGAGCCACAACTTTCAACTCAAGCAATTCCTTGTGCGAGTGTGCTTAGCGCCCACAACTTTCAAAGTGTTGAGATGAGCATTAGAGGAGGGATTTCTAATCTTCTTGTGTTATTAGTACGGAGGCCCAGGGCTGATCGTATACGTTCCCTGCATGCTATTGAAATTACTTTTTAAAATTGCACTCATCTTTTTTTTTTTAAATGTAATCTACTCTGTGTTAACCTTGTGTTGGGGTACGAATATGTAATCAAATTGGGGTCATAAAGTTTTTGTGTACATTAAAAAAAACAAATAAAATAATAGACCTATCAGCATGCAGCTTCTTAAACTGTCTATC